>NC_061112.1:98973739-99033198 GCF_002878395.1 Capsicum annuum
TGAATTCAACAATTAATGTGAGATACATATGACATACCCCCCATACACTATATACATCTTCAAGCTTACTAACATGTATCTTTAGTATGCATGCTGATTTCACTAAAACTTAAAAATAAGAGATATATATTAAACTTAAAACAGATAACAATAGATATAAGATATTGAAAAAAGCATCATGTAAGTGTAAATATGTATATAAGCCTGAAATTACCCAAATTTGAGATACATAAATCCGTAATAACACAAAACCAGATATACAAAAAACTTAAAATGTATATGTTGTTTTACAGAATGTATATCTTTGGTATAAATAATTGAATCAAAACAAAAAGTAATGTGAGATACATACAAAACAACCTCGTACACAATATGTATCTTTAAGCTTACTAACATGTATCTTTGATCTGCTTATTTCACTAAAACTTAAAAAATAAAGGGTACATATAACAACAAAAACAGAGAACAAAATATACAAGAAATTAAAAAAAGTATCTTTAATGTCTAAATATGTATCTCGGTCTAAAGTTTACAACTTCATATTGTTTGATATTGTCTAATTGAGAGATTTCAAGACTAAAAGATGGTTCTGAAGCTCTATTCATTATGTTAATTCAAACAATATAGACTGAAAAAATCAATAATCAAAGACTTAATTAAACAATGTCACCGAAATAACTTTTTGAAAAAAATGATATCAAATTATTTTTTTAAAAAAAAAATCGTAAAATATGATAATAAGATATTGAATATGATTTTAGGGAAAGAGGAGGAAATCATTGCTTAATTTGGTAAAGTTGCAACCTGTAAAAGAGAGTTTTTAACATATATCTCAACTTTTAACTACACAAGATAAAAGTAATAAATGTTGGAATATTTATAATATTTTTAAAGCGAAGAAATTTTTAGTAATTTTGTAACTTGAGTTGTTGTTTTATGAAATTTTTTCATTATATAAGAATGTTTGTCATCTTAAGATACCACATGACAAGTATCTTACTTCTCTTTTCGATCTATCCAAAAAAAAAAAAAAAAAAAAGGAAAAGGACAATAATGATCACTCGGCAGAAACAAATTCCAATGCATGACCCTTGAAATGAGATTTCCATATTGTAGACATTATGGATATTTCTCGTTGTTGGCCTTTGTTCTTTTTCTTTTTGTTTTTCCGGTTCTTTTTTTCTATCCTTCTTAGGCTGCTTTATTTTTTTAAAAAATGCTCTCTATTATTAATTTTTAATTCTAGCAAAAAAAAAAAATTTGCTCTCTCTTAGTATTGTTTTTATTTCTACCAAAATACAATCACATACAATTTTATAGTTCTTTTTATCAATTAAATACAAATTGGTAATATTGTAGTTGCTTTTTTTTTTAGTCAATCAAAATACCAAAAGATAGTATTTTAATTGTTATATAAAATAACATATGTTATTTTATATAATAATGATGTGTGTATATATATATATATATATATATATATATATATATACTAGTTTAGGATGCGCGCTCCGCGCGTGTCCCTCACTTTAATGAGTTTTTAATTTTATAAAATCACTTCAATATTATTAAAAAAAATATGACCTAGACATTATAATAGATTTTGTATTCAAGTATATCTGATATCAATAAATAATAATAATAATAATAATAATAATAATAATAATAATAATAATAATAATAATAATAATAATAGTAATAATATTAATCCACCAATTTTTTCATTGTCAAAATTTTCAAGTTAATATTTTTAAATTACAGCAACATATTTAGTGTAGTCTCACAAGTGATACATCGAGATTATAAACATCAAGAATATACTAAAACTTTAAAAAATTTACCTCAAGTCACAAGTAATTTTTTCTCTTCAATCATAAACTATCTCAAATTTCACAAAAAGACTTCTCAATTATCAATTATTATCAATAAGACATGATAACTTATTTATTGTAAACTTTAAGAATATACTAATACTAAAATTCTTAAAAAAACTTACCTCAAATCACAAGTAAAATTATCTCTTTAATCATTTACTATCAAGATTTTAATTGATAAAAAAATTTTAGTGTACGTGTTTTGCACGTGTGTCTTGCATCGATAAATGTGATATCTATTTAACTGTCAATAAATATGATATCTCAAACTGTATTATGAAAAGTTCTACCGCCTTCTTAATTCGTAAGATTTATGATGACACACGTCTAGCTTATCCTATCCAGTGTAGAATTTATGTGAACTTATAAAGATAAATATTTTAGTTTAGTTACTTTCCTCATACAAAATTTAAAATTTTCAAAAAAAAATAAAAATAGACCAGCCAAAAAAAATTCTTTCTAAGACCTATGCCATCCTAAAGGTGAAACCGGTGAGGCAAGAAAGCCGTGATAGGGGAGTCACCAAAGTAGAGGCGTTGTTTAAGGGAAAAGTATCCAGATTACCATGCTAATAGTGACCGAGGAATATGTTACTTAAGAATAATCTAGTATATAACAATCTAAAGTGATCATATTTTATTATGTGCATGATTGAAGGGAATATTTTGAAAATAACAACTTTATGAAAAATGGATGATTATTTATCTGGCGAAATGGTAGATAAATTTAAAATACTCGTTTTATATGTACTTAAGGATATAGAAATAGTGGATATAAGAAAAATCATATTGGAAAAAATATTTGATAGATATTTTATGACTAGAATTAATTATATACTACACCTACCGAACTACTCTTATAAATACTTACATGTCAAACCCACACACTAACTATGATAAATTATGTATATTTAGAATTTTGAAAAATAGATATAAAATATATACAATTTCTTAGTGAAAATATAGAAGAATTAATGAGATTAAAACAAACAACTAAAAAATATTATAATAAAGTATTTAACTAATTTTAAATGATAGATAATCTTAAAATCTTAATCTTATATATACTTAGAGATATAGAAATTATAGATATTAAGAGAATAATATTAGAAAAAGTATTAGACTATGAAATTGAAACTATAAATTGGATAGAACAGTTATACCTGGATAATTACCCAGATGGATATTATTCAGATTAAGAAATGTTAGAATATATTAGAAAAACTAGAGAAAATCAAGATAATTTAAATGAAGAAATTAATTATAGAAACCGAATTAGAAAAATAATGAAAAATCTAAAAGAAAATTAATATGGATAGAAGAAACCCTAGAAAAATTAGGAAAAAGTACATGTGATAGTTTATATAATTTAAAAAACTCGCTACGAGAAGAACAACACAAGATAATAAATAGCATTGAAAATCTAGAATTAGATATACATTACAGTACAATTAGGATAAATTATTATACAGAAATTTGTAACTCTGCAATTACTACTCGATAAAATGGTAGACTGTGAATATTTAAAATATTGGAGACAAAATATGGAAGAAATAATATTATTAGAAAAACTTATGAAAGATAATCTAATTGGATATTTTGAAACAAAAGATATAGAATATTTAGAATACCTTCAAAATAATATAGAAGAATTACAAAAACTAAGGGCGAAAAATAAAGAATACTATAGTAAAGCATTTAACCAATTACCATATAATCACCCCCAAGATATGAATATCGATAAAACTAACATAAATAAACTCAAAATAAAAATATTTAGAGAAGTTAAGAAATATCCACACACAAATAAAAATAGATCCATTTTACTTATAATAGATCTATTTTACCACACAAGTTATCCGCACCCCCTACAATTTTGGTATCAGAGCCTATGCTGTTTGAACTCTCTTCCAAATTCAGGCCTCCAATATGGTGATGCAAAAATATTACAATTTTGTTGTTGAGCAATAACTTAATAATGTAAAGTGAATTTTGTTAGAGTTACACAAATGGTCTCATTATCCTGAATCCCAGAAAGAATCATAGCGATGTTCATTCAAACGATGTCATTTAATAAGTCAAACCTCTTATGTATCCTTACAACTGGATTGAAGTCAAATTATGAGCATATTGATGGGATCTATACAACGTAGTGTCATGCGAAAGCTAACACAGAAATTTTGAGCGACGATAACAAAGAAAAAACTTGTATGAGGACTACATTGTAAATTTGGTTAGAGCTATACGATGATCTCTTGTTCTGAATTTCAAAAAGAATCATTATGATGTTCACGCGAACGACGCCATCCAATAAGTCCAATCTTTTGATGTACCCTTAGAACACGATTGAACTCAAATTGTAAGAACATTGATGAGTCTATACAATATGAAAGCTAATAAAAAAAACCCGAGTGATAATAACAAAGAAAAAAAATTATTTGAGAACTATATTGTGGATGTTATGTTGTATCAAGAAAGAATTCTCAATTTATAAAAATATGAAACTTTTTCCTACAAGAAAGAAATAATCTAAATATGGTAAATTTTTATTTTTCTTCTATAAATTATTTATTAATATTAAAATAACATGATTGGTGTCCTTTTTAACTTGAAATTTGTATACGTTTTTTTTCGTGTCCTTTTTCACTAACTTTGTACTCTTTTCTTTTACTTATTTAATTCCATAAATAGCTTGAACTTCTTTTTTAAGGTTTAATTTTGTTTTTTTCTTTTAAAGAGGTTTTTTATTTCCTCCTTTTTTGGTGTTCTACTGCCCTTTTTCACTAATTTTGTATTCTTTCCTTTTACTTATTT
Source organism: Capsicum annuum (assembly GCF_002878395.1). NCBI lineage: Eukaryota > Viridiplantae > Streptophyta > Magnoliopsida > Solanales > Solanaceae > Capsicum > Capsicum annuum. Next base: position 98,978,424 of record NC_061112.1, read on the forward strand.
AATTCAATAAATAGCCCGACCTTCTTTTTTAAGGCTTAATTTTGTTTTTTCTTTTTAAGACGTTTTTCTATTTCCTTTCTTAATTCAAATTTGTATGCTTATATTATTTAAATAATATAAAAAATTTATATAATTGAGTAAATAACGATTTTGCCTATTGTGGAGTATTTTAATGAAGGGTAAAAAGTTCAAATCACTTTTCTAAGGGTCTTCACACTTTTAATATAGTATTGATTATTGATATATGCAAATCCCATACATATACATATTTTATACAATAATGATATATTTTTTATACAAATGATATACAAAATATTATCATATACAGTAATTATACAGTTTTTATCCACATTCTATACAAGAAATATACAATTTTTATCCACATTCTATACAACAAATATACAGTTTCTATATATATTTTATACAACTTTTAGCTACAATTATTATTCCGATACATATTTTATACAACAACTATATATTTATATACATATTCTATACAATTTTTATTCACATTTTATATGACTTTTGTTATACCCCATTTTAACACGGGTTAAATTGAGGTACAACGTATTGAAAACTTCTATGTAAAATTTAGGAAGTCGCCACCTAATTAGTTCTACGGTGAATTAGGACACCTATTATAAGCTAAGTGATAAAAAATTTAAAGACTTCATTTTATGATCTACTTAACTTAGTGATTCTAGGTAAGAGTTCTAATTATCCTAAAGGGAAGAGATTAGGTACCTTAAAGGATCCGCTAACTACGATTAATCGGCTAAACTTAGATTAATTAAGAAAATCAAATGTTAAATTAAAAAAATATATAAATAAGGTATTAAGAAAATTATATACATCTTATTAAAATAATCTATGCTAATTATTAACAAGAAAAGATTAGAAAACATTAGAAAGATTCATCCACTTTTTGAAAATTGTTAAAGATAACTCCTAAAATAATGCAATTTTATTGTCATCAAAAGATAGTAATTATCAAATCATTTCTCTTAAAATATATACAAAACTTCCAATTAATAATTTAAATAAAAGTCTAGGCTAAAGAAAATGAGGTTAATTATGCTATATCAAGAAAATCACGCTTTTTCTTCATTGTTAAAATAAATTTAATTTTTATAATATAAAGAAAATAACAAATTAGCATATGCCAAGTGAATCATTGAGATAACTAATAAATTTAATCGTTTAAATCTATAATGACTTAAAAATTTATTTTTTATTAAGAAAAAACTCAAGTTTAAAGAAAATATTTTTTCGTCATTTGAAATCATAAGAAAATGCCTTATGGAATCAAATTGAAAAAATTACGATCTTTTATTTGAAATTGATAAGAAAAGAGAGTTGATTTACCATATCCAAAATAATTAAAGCCGATTTTCAAGTCTAGCGATGATAAATTTGCCTACCGCAAAACCTATATTTCTATTTCTTTCACTATTACTAAATAGTGAGAATCTAACGTTGATTCTAAAGACAAAGCTATTATTCTAAACAATTGTGTAGATGGGAGAGAGTAAATGTGTTATATTGGGAAAGATGGTTGTATGCTTGTTTTATGTAAGTCTATAAGTGAAGAAATACTGAGGTGAAGCTTTTTGTGCATGACTTGGTTAGTCGAGAATATTTTTATGTGTGTCTTCCTAAGAATAGTGCATGAAAGTTGTTATTGATAGGGATATTAGAGAATATGAGAAAGATGCTTTTATGGGTGTTTGTTTAGAAGTGCATATGTGGTTATGAAGATCGGTTTGAAAGTCATGTTGGTGTATAGGTGGATGAATGCATTGCGCGTTAGTAAATTTCTAGTAAGAGGTTGGATTTAGTTGTTAAAGTGATAATAAGGATCATCCTAGAGTGAGTAGTTATGACAACACTTGGGGTATTGAATCCATGGTTCAGACTAGTATTATGGCATTATGTACAGTGCAGTACCATGTGATTTCGAGTTAGGCTTGATCATGGTAAGAGAATTTAGTTTATTTTAGACTTTAGTAGACAAATTTATCAATACCCATGTGAGAATTATAAGGTGAATCAAGTGAATAGGATATTTAAGGGGAATAGTATATTGAAGAAGTATTTGAGAAGTGTTGCTAAGCTTGAAAGTAAAAAGTTGCATTGCTTAAGGCCTAGTAATTCTATCCCAACTTATGATTTATGGGTCTATGTTCCATGCTATAGAGTGGTAGCAATGTTGTAATTTCTTATTCAAATGTTTTGTTCAGATCATGCCCAGAGTTCTTTACTCCCTAATATCGTTAGAACTTCCGAGAAGAGTGTTTAAGAAATACACCATTTGGGTGTGAGTATTCAGTATGATCCAGTCCATATAGCCTGCAATCTAGTTTAGCAATTAAACAGATAAGCTCTTATAGATTTCCAACTTTCCATCTAGTTGTACTACCCAAAGTTTCACGAGTAAGGCCATTCCATGAGGTAAAATGTTCTCATTTTTGCAAATTACGAATTCAGCTTAGTCCAGGAATCAGTTTCAGATTCAGATACTTAGTCATGATTCAGTTCATAAGTGTTCAGTGAATGATCATAGTTTTCCAAGTATCCCAGCTTAGACAGTGTAGTACGCATTATATGATCTTAACCTCGTTGTCGCATAATTTATCACTTCGCAGTTCTATATGTACGATTGCATCATAAACACTTCAACCGAATTCTAAACTCTCAGCATGAATCATGTAACGACCTGAAAATTTGATGAAATATGTGAAATTTATGATTTTGTGTGATTTGACTATTTTACCCCTTCCCATAGTTTCATTATGGTATTTCTGGGGTGTGGGAGTGATTGACATGATTTTTGATGCATTTTAGTATTATTTATGCAATATTGTGGTTTTTGATGGCTTTAAGAGTCTTATTTTGGACTTATGTGGATATCTTTTGACCTGTGCGATGGATGGCCGAATGGACTGCGCCAGCAGCTCCGAAATATCGATTTTAGGCTAGGTAGACCATGGATTCGGGTCATGGTGCACCCGAGATCATTTCGACCTATTGATCGAAAAGTTGAAAAATTAGAAAGTTGGGTGTAGGACCCACTTTTGATCGAAACGACCTCATATGGAAAATCCGACTTCGCCAGCAGATTCGAAATATTGATTTTAGTGTGTTATCATATTTGGTATGATTTTACGGCTTTTAAATCTCATTTCGATCCTCGATTTGGAAAATGGTGATTTCGGATTTCGGGGGTCAATTTTGTGAAAATAAATTTTTCTGAAAAAATCTGGTAGCGCTATCGCGTCCGGAACGTCGAATTTAGTGTGGTTGCATAGTTCGTTTGCATAAATAAGACTTTGAATAAATCCCGGACACCCCGTTGAAGTCCGGATTGAGTTTAAAAAGAAAAAATAATTTTTTTGTTTTAGACAGCAGTGCAAATTTCTGCACTGATAAATAGCATTTTTTGACCTATTTTGCTCATTTTTCATCTTGCCTCTTGGGAGTTAAACTCTAAATAGTTGGGAGCTTAAAAGTGAAGTTTGTGAGAGATTGGAAAGCTAGATTAACATCTTTTTCTTGATTTTATTATGGATTTAAGGTAAGAATTCATCCCTTTTCTTCGTAATTTCTTGATAAATTTCTCAAAATTCCAAAAATCTTAGGCATGATTTTAAATCCACATTTCACTTATTTTCAATTGAATAGTACTTTTATCGTCAACCAAAACTAGTCAATATGGATGTCATTGGTTTTGTTTTGACGCATAGATTTTATATTTGATGTTTCTAGTGAAGTTCAGAATTGTTCGTGAAAAGTAAGGTTGCAGATTCAAGTGTAGCGGACCAGTTTTGGCTTTCGAGATAGGTTATGGCTTAATTCTTTAGACTGGGCTAGGTAGTAAATGATGGTATAAAATGTATGTTAAGGGTGAGAACTAATCATAAAAAATGGCTATCTACGTGTTGTGCCCGTGTGGGGGCCTATATGTGATGTAATTGCCGAAATTGAAATATTATGTGATATGTTTGACTGTGTGGGATCCTATGTGATATGATAGCCTTGAATACATGTGAACAATTGTATTGTATTGTTTAATGTGGTACCATTGGTGTATTGTGATTATATTCATACTTTATTGGCACATAAGACATATGGAAATTCATAGATGAAATGAAAATAACGAGTGGATATTGGCTCATGTGGTTGTGGAAATGTATCATTGTGGTTGGTTGTGGAAATATATCATGTGATTGGTTGTTGAAATACTTATTGTGATGGGTTGTGAGCATTACATCTTCATATCATACTTATTCATGAAACATTGGTACCACCATGGTAACATTTGAGAAACACTGGCAACACCTTTTAAAAATATTGTAACACCTTATAAAATCCTTTCCTAGGAATATGTCGGAAAGGGGATATGAGATATATGGATTGTATATGAGTTGACGAACCCCCCATGGGTTCTATGTTGGGATGTTTTAGCTCCATAGGTGTATACAGGGATTGTACGATGATCCCATAGGTTGTGCGACAACCTCGTGCATCATCATCATCATCATTATTATCATATACATTGAAATTACTTTATTGTGTTTATGTTGTGTTGTATTGCCTTATTGACTTGTCATCTATGTATTTGTCTTACCTTCCTTTACTTGTATTTGATGATCTTGTATTTATATGTTCTCTCTTGTTCTAATTATATGTAACATAATGTATACTTGTGTTCTATATCTTGGTGTATTTTTGTAATATATGTGAGATATACTAGAATTGTTAGTGAAAGCGGTGTGGGCTACCGTTGTGGGATATTTTTCTATTGCAGGTGACGTTCCCTTAGCGTATATTTTGTATGATTTATTTACCACATTGCTTGGTTATCCTATGATACCTACTGAGCACAAGAGGACTGTACTCATGCCTACTGCGCCCTTTCGGTACAGGTTCTAGCACGAGTGCGCTCAGCTTACTTGATTCGGGCGATTGTTGAAGCTTCTAACGTAGTGGTTGGATATTCATGCGTTTGAAGTTCACCTCTATCTTTCTATACTAGTTATGTCTTTATTTGTATTTAAAGACAGTTATTATTCCTTTGTGGTTATTTTTTCGATGTATTTGACTCTTGGATTGTATTAGTAGTGCTTACACTATTGACACCTAGTTTTGGGCATGATTGGTAGTTTGGATAATTTCTTTCCACATTGTTATGATTATTTATATGGTTCAGCTTCATTCTAGAAGCCTTACCTTGGGGTATTTCTATCTTTTTCTCTCTTCATATCAGTTTGGGTGATAGGCTTACTTGTCAAGGTACGCCGCGACAAGTGCCATCTTGACCCTCATTTTTGGGTTGTGATAAATTGGGATCAGAGCAGCCACGTTTCATTAGTCTCAATGATGTAAGAATGAAATGTCTAATAGAGTCTCGTGGATCGATACGTAGACGTCCGTATCTATCTTCGAGAGGCTATAGGACGTCTTTAGGAAACTTTTTTTATTTTATTCCTTCTTGTGCTAATTCTTTCATACCCTGTATTCTGAGTTGTGTTTCACTCTTTCTACGTGAATAGAGTTGCTTATACCTCTTATCAGTTGAGGATGCAGTGAGAGATTATTGGATATCATTTTTTGGTTGTAGGCTTGTTAATGCTCCTGAGTTGTCATGTGATCAGTTTGTTGATTTCTTTCTGGAGAGATTTGTTCCTTTTAGTTTGAGATATCGTATGTGGGACGAGTTTGATCATATGGAGCAGGGCTCTATGACAGTTTTTTAGTATAAGGCATGCTTCCACGCCCTGTCCAGATATGAGATTGAGAAGATTCAAAAGTTTGTAAAAGGTTTGGTTGTCTTCCTTCAGATGGCTACATCTCAGATGGTTGTGTTTGGGAGTTCTTTTCATAGTATTGTGGATTATGTTAAGGTGACAGAGGGTATTATTAGTGCATCTCAGGGAGGCACCAAGAGGGTGCATCATTTTGGTGAGTTTAGGAGTCAGACCTCTCGAGGCAGAGATTTTAAAGGTTCTCGTGGATACCATAGTAGGGCAGTGCAGGCGACATTATAGAGTTTGGGTGGTGAACCTTCTAGTTCAGTAGTACAGGGTGGCCGTTCGGGCCTAGTTGTATCTTCTTCTATTGAGACTGGTCGTAGAGGTTGCTTTGTATGTGATGAGATTGGCAATGTGGCTAGAGACTATCCCCGTCGGGTGATTTGAGCTATTCTTATTTCATCTGTGAGGGGTAGGGGTGCTACTAGAGGTGCGAGAGGTAGAGGTAGTAGAGCTCTTGGGGGTGGCCGTGGGGCCACTCAAGAAGTTGGTGGTCATGGGGCTACCCAGGTAGCAGGTGGTCGTGGTCAGTGTTCGCTATACCAGCCAGACCTGAGGCAGAGGCTTTTAATGTTGTGATTACAGGTATCTTCGTCGTTTGTTTCAGACCTGCATCTGTATTATTTGATCCTGAATCAACTTTCTCATATGTATCTGTATATTTTATTTTGGGTTTTGATTCTGTTAGTGAGCCTCTTGCCATGCCTATTTGTGTGTCTACCTCGGTAGGTGATTCTTTAATGGTGGATCGGGTGTATCGATCTTGTGTTGTGACTTTTGCCAGGCGTGAGACTTTGGTAGGCTTGCTTGCGTTAGATATGATTGATTTTGATGTTATTTTTGGGTATGGATTAGTTGTCTCCTTATTTTATTGTCTTAGATTATTTTGCTAAGACTGTGACTTTAGCTTTAGTTGGTGTGACAAGGATAGCTTGGGAAGGGTACGCTTAATTTGGGTCCTAAAAGGATTATATCTTATATTCAGGCTCCTAAATTGGTTGAGAAGGGATGTTTATCTTAGTTGTCTTATATTCGTGAAACAAGTGTTGTTTTGTCTCCTTTCTTGTATTCTGTCTGTGTTATCCGTAAGTTTATGGAGGTGTTCCCTACAGACTTGCCTAGTATGCCTTCAAATTGAGATACTGATTTTATTATTGATGTTGAGTCGGGCACCAAGCCCATTTCTATTCCTCCTTATGGGATGGCCCCATCAGAGTTGAAGGAACTGAAGGATCAGTGTAGGAGTTGTTGGATAAGGGATTTATTTGACCTAGTGTTTTACCTTGGGGTGCACCTGTCTTGGTTATAAGGAAAGAAAATGGATCTATGCAGATGTGTATTGATTATTGACAGTTGAATAAGGTGACGGTTAAGAATAAGTATCCTCTTTCTCGCATTAATGATTTGTTTGATCAGCTTCAGGGTGATGGAGTTTTGTTATTTTCGCCGGGTATTGTTAGTGTTTTGTTGAGGGTTTCTCTTTCATTACAACTTCATCGATCAAGTTGACTCAGAAGAAGATTTCTTTTTAATGGTTCAATGCTTGTGAGGCGAGCTTTCAAAAGCTCAAGGACCTGTTGACTTCAACTCCTATATTGGCTTTGTCTAAGGAGGGCGTGGGGTTTACCGTATTTTGTGAAGCTTCCGGTGTTGGATTAGGTTCTGTGTTCATACATGAGGATAAGGTGATTGCGTATGCATCTCTTTAGTTGAAGCCTCATGAGAGAAATTATCCTATCAATGATTTGGAGCTATGCGCAGTTGTGTTTGCCTTGAAGTTGTAGAGGCATAACATTACTTGTATGGAGTTCGTTGTGAGATCTTCTCGGGTCATCGTAGCCTTCAGTACTTCTTTACCAGCGAGATCTTTATATGAGGTAGCACCATTTGCTTGAGTTGCTTAAGAATTATAACTTGACTATTCTCTACCATCGGGGCAAGGCTAATGTGGTTGAAGATGCCTTGAGCTAGAAGTCGGCTAGCATGGGTAGCTTGGTGCATCTTTTGACTCAGGAGAGGCCGTTGGCTTTGGAGGTTCAGTCTTTGGCTAATCTGATGGTTAGGCTTGATATTTCGACACCAGGGTATGTTTTGGAACTTGTTGATGCTAGACCTTCTTTGATGGAGAAGATTCAAACTCATCAGTTTGACGATGTTGGGTTGAGGTTGATTCAAGATAAGATGTTGAGTGGAGAGGCTAAGGAAGCCACACTTAATTCGGATGGAGTTTTCAGGATTGGGGGATGAGTTTATGCGCCGAGAGTGGTGATTAGATTAGGTTGATTTTGGAGGAGGCCCACTGTTCCTGATATTCCATTCAACAAGGTGTGACTAAGATGTATCGTGATTTGAGGCAGCACTACTGGTAGAGTGGTATGAGGCAAGATATAGTGGATTGTGTGGCTCGTTGCTTATGTTGTCAGCAGGTGAAGGCCGAGCATATGAGACCTGGTGGTTTTGCTTCAGATGTTACCCGTCCCAGAGTGGAAGTGGGAACGCATCACTATGGACTTTGTGATTGGTTTGCCTCGTACATTTCTTGGTTCTGACAGTGTTTGGGTCATCGTGGATTGATTGACCAAGTCAGCTTATTTTATTCCGGTTCAGGTCTTATTCAGTTTTGAGAGGTTAGCCGTTATAGTCATTCGTGAGATTGTGCGTCTTCATGGTGTGTCGGTGTCTATTATTTTGGATCAAGGTTTTGTGTTCACATCTCACTTTTGGAAGAATTTTCAGGATGAGTTGGGTACTTGGGTTGATCTTAGCACAACTTTTCATACCTTGATTGATTGCCAGTCAGAGTAGACTAATCAGGTTTTAGAGAATATGCTCCGCGCGTGTGTGATGGATTTTGGTGGCTAGTGGGAGTAGCATTTGGCTTTAGAAGAGTTTGCATATAGTAATAGTTACCATTCCAATGTTGATATGGCTCCTTTTGAGGCGTTGTATGGTTGGCATTGTTGCTCTCCATTAGTTTGGTTCGAAGTTTCAGATGTGATACCTTGAGGTACGGACTTTCTTCATGAGTAGTTGGATAGAGTTTGAGTCATTCGGGACAGACTTAGAGCAGCTTAGAGTAGGCAGAAGTGTTATATTAATCGTAGACTTCGTGCCTTGAGATTTTGTGTTATTGATCGTGTTTTCCTTCGAGTTTCACCCATGAAGGGTGTGATGAGGTTTGGGAAGAGGGGCAAGCTTAGCCCCAGGTATATTGGTCCATTTTAGATTCTTAGGACTATTCGTGATGTAGCTTATGAGTTGGCTTTGCTCCCTGATCTATCTGGTGTTCATCCAGTTTTTCATGTTTTTTTGCTTTGTTGCTATATTCTTGATGAGTCTCATGTTATTCGTTAGGACTCTGTTTAGCTAGATCAGTGGTTGTCCTTTGTTGAGGAGTTAGTTTTCATTTTGGCTAGGGGTGTTAGGCAGTTGCGCTCTAAAGTGATCCTTGTGGTTCAGGTCTAGTGGTAACTTTGACCTGTAGATGTGTCTACTTGGGAGATTGGGTCTGATATGCATAGTTCTTATCCCCAGCGTTTTATTGACCCAGGTATTTCTTTGCCTTAGTTCAAGGACAAACTAGATTTTTAGTGGTGGATGATGTAACGACCTGAAAATTTGATGAAATATGTGAACTTTGTGATTTTGTGTGATTTGACTATTTTACCCCTCCCTGTAGTTGCATTATGGTATTTCTGGGGTGTGGGAGTAATTGACATAATTTTTGATGCATTTTAGTATCATTTATGCAATATTGTGGTTTTTGATGGCTTTAAGTAGGGGTGGGCCTTCGATACGGCTCAGTTTTTTTTTTTTGGTTTTATTGGTTTTTTATTTTCAATATAGGTGTATCATAAACCGAACCAAAATAATTTGGTTCGGTTTGGTTTATGGAAGTTCGGTTTGGTTCGGTTCGGTATAATAAGCTCGGTTTTTTGGTTTTGGACATCTTTAATGGGCTAATTTCTAATTGGGCCTGCTAACTCTGAGATTCAGTAACTCAGTCAATTTGTATTTCCTGTACCTCTTTAACGGGCTAATTTCTAATTGGGCCTGCTAACTCTGAGATTCAGTAGCTCAATCAATTTGTATTTCCTGTATCTAATATTCTAATTGAGATGAGGCATTTAATCTTAATACTTAATAGTTAATAGGTCATATTTTAGAGAACGAATTGCTCATTGCAGTGTTGCAATTTGCAACACAATGAGTCAATGACAAATAAAAGATTTATACGTTGAATTTTCTCATGTTCATAAGTTATTTGGCAACAGAACTGAGAAAACTTCATGGATTTTAAATAAAAATTTTGTATGCTTTCACATAACTAAAAGTAAAATGGCATTACATTATTACATATGTACACAATACACAGCATATTCATTTCAAACACCTTAAACAAATAAAAAGTAACAACTGTAAACTATAAAAGAAGGGAAACTTCACACGAATCCGAAGGACACGTACAACTAGTAGCTGGACAACAGAAATACTACACATCCATGATTCGACTAAAAGGAATCAAACTTAGACACTATATCTTCAATACTACGACCTTCCTAGTGAATGATTGATTTGGAACATCTGAAAGATTTACAGCTTCACAGAATAGCTACTTAGCTAGTTCGAATCGAACTTGCACTCCCTTGATACAAAACTGTGAGCAACTTCCTTTTAGGAACTGGTTCATTCATGTACATGATGCAAGCACATTTCAAGAATTAGTGTTGGCTCAATACCCTGGAGTGAAACCAATAAGATAACTCTAACTCTATCCTCAAGCGTCGCATTTAACCTTGGGAAGTCAGACTTGAAAGAGTTTGACGTGCAAGAGACCTTATGTCATCTCGAGAGTAATCACGTGAAATATGAATTAGCTCCCAAAGGGCACCCCCACTGATCATATCTCTTGTATAGATCTCTGCGGATAAGAAGGGAACAGATGAAACTCAAAAGTATAGTTTGAAAAGAAATGCAATTAAATTATTCTAAAACTGAAACCTAGCATAGGTTTGCTTACCAAGTTCTGCCAAATGACGGAGAGCCAGCTTATTAGAATTCTAAATAACCATTATTAGTGCACCATCTTCTATCAGAGAAGACTGCCCAGTTTTCTGAACTGTAGTAGCAGATTAACCTTAAGAAGCATGGAAATCTGATAACAAGATTGTAGTCATGTACGACATTTACCTTGAGTTGAAACTCTCGACTTGTACTTTGAAAAATTTGTAATTCCCCTACCAACTTGAGACAGAAGGTCTGGATGTCTACATCTCACCATTCCTAACAGTGCCATGATTCCACCTTCAGACCTCAACCTTGTCTGCAGTTTATCTGGAATAGAAGTTTCTACCACAATCAAGATTCAAGGTATGCAATATTTGATAGAAGAAGGAGCAGGATCAGATGAACCAAAAAGTAAAACTTGGATGGAATTTTACCAGTATCAGACTATCAGCTTTCCTTTTCTACAATCTTTGATCAGTCACTGCATAAATTCTTCTCCAATTTCCTTACCAACAGCTTCAAAGCTGGCAGAAAGTCCCCAATATTCGTCGCCTTCCCACTTACCAGTATAATAGTAATTTAACAATACATACAGAAATAGGCAATACTCAATAGGCCAAATACATACATCAAATAGGCATTAACAACCATTAGTCCATTCTACAGAAAATAAAAGCAAAATAACAACATAAAAGGCTGAAATAGAAGCAAGTAATAGCATAAAAAACAAAAATAGTAGAAGCCTAAAAGGCTAAAACAGTCGCAACCCACAAATAGACAAAATAGTAGCAACAAGTCGTAAAAGTTCAAATTCAACCAGCTAGGTTGAAACATCTCAAGTGTTTAAAATTAGAGTAAACTCTGTTCGTCTTTCATACTTCACATAAAATTTCTCCAAATGCTTGCGCAAAGACAATGTGGATGACAATTGAGGATTAAACCACATTTCAAGCATCTTGCCTTGCGCACTTGTTCATTGTCTTGAATTACCTCATAATGCTCCCAAATAGCCGAGTGAGCTTTGGATTTAGGAGGCATCACTTGACCCTTCAACATAAAACAAAAAATTAGAATATAACTTATAATTTATAAAAGGATATAATCAAACAAGAAAAGTATTGAGCTCACCAATCATCACCACTACTAAGTACTACCAAACCGCAATCATACGTCAACAATGGAAGATTCTCGTCCACTATTTATCATCTCTAAAAGAAAATTTAACAAATATGTTATACTACAACACAAATGAGTATTTTTTTTCTCAAAAACACAAAAAAATACAAAAGTCTTACCGAGTTCAAGTTTCTCAAGAAACTCTAAATTTTGTTCCACACAAATAGGACTAGTCTCTTGTCTAAGTCAATCTTGAACACAAATAAGGCATTGCACATATTTAGAAGTCAACAAACTTCTACATGGATCAAGAATACGACCACCGGTACTAAATGTACATTCTGATACCACACTTGACATTGGAATAGCCAATACATCACGAGCCAGTAGTGAAAGGATAGGAAATCTAGGAGAATTAACTTTCCACCAATTTAAGATATCAAAATCCTCATATTCAAATTTGTATCCAGGCTCGGGCACAGGCTCTTGATCTTCACCAAGGTATTTATCTAGCTCCGATTTAGTACCCCCGATAATACCATAATCTCTTGCCTTTTTCTTCATGTAAAGCTTATTTCTCAAAGTATTTGTGTTCAAACTTTGAGGAACACCAGATTTAGATGAATCAGATCCAGACAAGTCAGATGAAGTGTATCCAGATGAAGATGAATTATTTTTAGAACCTTTTGAATACTTCCTAACATAGAAAACAAATAAGTTCTTCAAATAAGTTTCTACTTCATGACTTACTTTCTTTCCCATTTCTATCTCCAATAGCTCTTCAAGAGAAAAGCTAACATACTCAAATTTATTACGAGGATCTAACATAGAAGCAATAAAAATCATTTTATTTATCTTTTTAGGAGTCCCCCAATAATTCTTGAACTTTTCTTTCATCCCCATAGCTATTTTACACAACTCAACATCATCACTTGTCATACACTCTTTCAAATAAGAGTCAAGTTCACAAATATCCTCAAAATGTACATTACAAGTGACATACCGTGAACCTGAAACTTTTTAAGTGAGCACATAAAATCTTTCAAGAAACTTTATCACATTCCTCACATTGACCCAATCATCACTTTGAATTGAACCTGCAACACTACCATCTTCACAAACATTAGTAGAAAGATAAGAATTAAAGTTGTCATCATAAAGATCGAACCTGTCAAAAGCTTTCTCAATTTTTTCTGCTGTCTCCAACATTAAATAGGTGAAATTCCATCTAGTAGGCACGTCTAATGACAACATTTTCGAACATTCAATCTTTTGCATTTCACAATATTTTGTGAAGTTTCTTGTTTTTGCAGGAGAGGATCTGACATACTTAATCATTTGACTTACCATTTTGATAGAAGGACCAATTTCTTTCAAACCATCTTGCACAATTAGATTAAGTATATGAGCCATACATCTTACATGGAGATGTTTACCATCCATCACATTTGTTCCCCACATATCTAGCTTCTTAGACAATGCGGAAACTGCAACATTATTTGAAGAAGCACTGTCAACAGTAACAGTGAACACATTGTCCAATTTCCAATCAAGCAAGCAATTACTAATACACTCCGACAAATGCTCACCTTTATGACTAGTGATAGGGCAAAAGTTCAAAATTCTTTTATGAAGTACCCAATCTCCATCAATAAAGTGAGCAGTCAAACACATATAGTTAATCCTTTGCACCAATATCCACACGTCTATTGTAAGATAGACTCTTGGTTGGATTTCTCCAAAAGACTTCTTCAAGCTTAGTCTCAATTCACCATAAACATCATAGCAATCTCTTGTTATTATTCTACGAGAAGGAATCCGAAACAAAGGTTTGGCTATACTCATAAACTTCTTAAAGCCTTCATTTTCTACGAAGCTAAATGGTAGTTCATCTACAATTATCATCTTAACTAAAACTCTCCTAACTACCTCTTGCTCAAATTTCCAATATTCTCCTGATGAATCCTTTGTTTGAAAGTTTAACAATGTTTGACCACTAGATGGGGTGGGCGGGGGCTTATACATTTTGCATCTACCCAAATGTTATCTCAATCCACTTGTTCCATTTTTAGTTGTATTAGCAGCATAATTCTGATGGCAATGCAAAAATCTTGCTTTAACTAATTTACCATTTTCAAATATCTTTTTGAAATGTTCCCAAATAGTAGATCTACTTTCCATTTCTTTCCTTTTCTTTGCATCCGTAGTGTCAACTGAGTTGTCATTACTATTATCAGGTACACTATCAGTTGAACCAGCCACACTAAATCTACTTTCATCAGCCATCTATGTAAAATTTGAAAGAAAAACTAAATTAAAAGTGTTTACTATTTAACAATCGACCATATTTCAGAAAATCAGAAAAATCAATCTACTGAATCACGCAATCAGAAAATCAACAAAAATATCAAAAAGAAGAAGAAAAACAAAAAAAAGAGAAAATAATTCCTGATTCACCGCTGAGTTGCTGCCTATCAGTCGTTCATCGCTCCGGTGGGTTCTGTTCGTCGCTCATTGTCCGGTGTCCGCCGTTCGTCGCTCACCGTCTGATTTCCGCCGTCGTCGCTAACTGCTGCTAAGTGCTAAATTCTAATGCTGGTAGTGCTAATTACTAAGTGAAGTTGTGACTTGTGAACTGAGACCTAGATGGCTAGACTAAATACATTTGGGAATTTGGGCTGGGGTGCATCAGGTGGCTGATTGGGCCTAAACTAATTGGGCCAATGTAAATTATTAATACTAAATAATATATGGGTGGTAAATAGGCCCTGAAAATTGTATACTAATTCGGTTTAACTGAATACCGAATTATACATGCTCCATAACCGAAACCCAAATCGAATACCAAACTTATATAAAAAATAAACCGAACACCGAACCAAAAAACCGAAAAACTAAAACCAAAAAATCAAATTAAATCTGTCCGTTTTGGTGTTTTGGTTTTCAGTATTTATGCCCACCCCTAGCTTTAAGAGTTTTATTTTGGACTTATATGGATATCTTTTAATCCGTGCGACGGATGGACGAACGGACGTGCCAGCAGCTCTAAAATATCAATTTTAGGCTTGGTAGACCTTGGGTTCGGGTCCTGGTGCACCCGAACTCATTTCGACCTATTGATCGGAAAATTAAAAAATTGGAAAGTTGGGAGAGGGACCCACTTTTGATCGAAAAGATCTCGTATGGAAAATTCGACTTCGCCAGAAGATTCAGAATGTCGATTTCAATGTGTTAGCATATTTGGTATAATTTTACGGCTTTTAAATCTCATTTCAACCCTCGATTTGAAAAATGGTAATTTCGAATTTTGTGGGTCAATTTTGTGAAAATGAATTTTTCTGAAAAAAATTTGGTAGTGCCATCGCGTCCGGAATGTCGAATTTAGTGTGATTGCATGGTTCGTTTGCATAAGTCAGACTCTAAACAAATCCCGAACACCTCGTTGAAGTCCGGATTGAGTTTAAAAAAAATAGTTTTTTATTTTAGACTGCAATGCAGATTTCTGCACTGATAAATAACATTTTTTTGACCTATTTTGCTCATTTTTCATCTTGCCTCTTGGGAGTTAAACCCTAAATAGTTGAGAGCTTAAAAGTGAAGTTTGTGGGAGCTTGGAAAACTAGATTAACATCTTTTTCTTAGTTTTATTACGGATTTAAGGTAAGAATTCATCTCTTTTCTTAGTAATTTCTTGATAAATTTCTCAAAACCCCAGAAATCTTAGGGCATGATTTTAAACCCAAGTTTCACTTATTTTCACTTGAATAGTACTTTTATCTTATAATTACTAGTTTTTCATCGATTTAACCTTCAAAACAACTCCGATTCTTGATTTTAACCCGGATTTTAAATATTTTACCCAATAAAGCTTAAAAATGATTTTTCTTCGATTTGAACCTTGTTTTTGACTTGATTTAACTTGGATTTTTAGCTGTAATTTCCTAAAAATATGGGGAACATATTTTTGAAGTAAAGTTCCGATTTTTTCCTTCTTTTTTTAAAATCCATTTTGGGGGTTCGTTTTGACCCCGAACCAAAAGTAGTCAATATGAGTGTCGTTGGTTTTGTTTTGACGCATAGATTTCATATTTGATGTTTCTAGTGAAGTTCAGGATTGTTCGTGAAAAGTAAGATAGCGGGTTCAAGTGTAGCGGACCGGTTTCGACTTTCGAGGTAGGTTATGGCTTAACTCTTCAGACTGGGTTGGGTAGTAAATGATGGTATAAAATACATGTTAAGGGTGAGAACTAATCATGAAAAATGGCTATCTACGTGTTGTGCCCGTGTGGGGGCCTATATGGGATGTAATTGTCAAAATTAAAATATTATGTGATATGTTTGACCGTGTGGGGTCCTATGTAATATTGATAGCCTTGAATACATGTGAACAATTGTATTGTATTGTTTAATGTGGTACCATTGGTGTATTGTGATTATATTCATACTTTATTGGCATATAATACATGTGGAAAATCATGGATGAAATGAAAATAACGAGTGGATATTGGCTCATGTGGTTGTGGAAATGTATCATTGTGGTTGGTTGTGAAAATATATCATGTGGTTGGTTATGGAAATACTTATTGTGATGGGTTATGAGCATTACATCTTCATATGATACTCATTCATGAAACATTGGTACCACCGTTGTAACATCTGAGAAACACTGACAACACCTTTTTAAAAATATTGTAACACCTTATAAAACCCTTTTCGAGGGATATGTCGGAAAGGAGATATGAGATATGTGGATTGTATATAGTTTGACGAACCCCCATGGGTCCTACGTCGGGATTCTTTAGCTCCATAGGTGTATAAGGGAATTGTGCGACGATCCCAGAGGTTGTACGACAACCTCGTGCATCATCATCATCATCATTATTATCATATACATTGCACTTACTTTATTGTGTTTATGTTGTGTTGTATTGCCTTATTGACTTGTCATCTATGTATTTATCTTACATTCGTTTACTTGTATTTGATGATCTTGTATCTATATGTTCTCTCTTGCTCTAATTATATGTAACATAATGTATACTTGTGTTCTATATCTTGGTGTGTTTTTGTAATATATGTGAGATATACTAGAACTGTTAGTGCAAGCGGTGTGGGCTATTGATAATGCTCAACCTACACATCAATTTAGTGCAAGGCGGTCGTTGTTAATATATTTACCCAACTTTGGAGTCGGGGTCGAATCCACAAGGAACAATGTAAGTGGCGATTAAACCAATTTAAAACTATAGCTACAAGTTGGATTCAAACAAATGATACGAAAAGATAAAATGGGGATTTTTAATTTAACAAGTAATTGTTGGTCACTTTAGTTTCAGTATTTGTAATCAAGATTTTATAGCAAACCCAGAATTATGTTCACTAGGGGTTTCGGTACTTGACAAATGCTAATCGTGGTTCAAGATTCTCACAGTAGGTAGGACAACAGGTTATCTTTATCGAAGTTATGCCTAAATGTCTCTCGACCTACTTAAGCATTTAATTACCTAATTCTCTCGGACTTAGGGAATTTATATTCACTGACCAGACTTTACCTCAGGTTAATCAACCTTGTTACAACGTCAATTATTAAATGGAAGTTTTTAGTGCTTCCAAGTCCCTGTTAATAATTCACTTCCCACTATATTTGATTTCTTTCTCAAGCAAATCAAAGCAGGTGTTATCTATCATTTGCAACAAATAAACTATAATTAAAACGTCAGAATTATCAAGGAGTTCCATTACCTTTCGAATCTTGAACACTTAGCACCTTATCAAGACCTAACCCTAGATCCCATAATTTAGGTTAAAGGAATTTAGCCGCTCATAATGTAATCATCGAAACAATTAGTTGTATTCATGATTTGAAAGATAAACTTACCACAAGATGAATATTAACTAGTGATTCTTAGATTAGATCAAAATAGAAATCCCAAAATAATGATTAAAATCTCTTCAAAGTAATTGATTTTTCAAGCCAAGAAAATAGAGAGAGAAAATATCACAATACATCTCAAAACTCAAGTTCGGTCCCTCTGGAAAACCCTAAAACAAGACTTTAAATAGTTCAGCCTAAATAAGGAAATAAAATAATACAGTTCAGAAGTTTCTCGGATTAGGTGATGCCGTTCTTGATAACCTATCAGGAGGCTGGCGACTTATCACAAATGTCGTCAGTTTCTTTTTTGCTTTTGATACTTGTTGCCTTAGGCTGATGACAAACGGTGACGTCCTATCAACTCCTTGATGACTTATCACAAATGTTAAGTCTCTCTACCTGAGCCCTCATGTTTCGCCTTAGGCTGACGGCAAATCTAACGACCCATCAGCTCCTTGGCGGCTTATCACAAAATATCATCATAATTCTTAACACAGGTCCATTCTCTGTCTGAGGCTGACGATGAACCTGATAGCTTATCACAGGGCTGACGACCTATCAGAAATGTCGTCAGCCACACTTCTCTTTGAATTTCTTCAGCTTTCAACTTCTATGCTTCCATTCTTGTTGGTTCTCTAATATATTAGCTTTTACTGCAAAATCAAACATAAAACAATAAAAAACGACAAAAGTTGCTTAAGACTTTGCAATTATTCTTAGTTAAAAGCCTCAAATATGTTAGCATTAGCTCACACATCAACAACCTCAACTTAAAATAATTGCTTGTCCTCAAGAAAATCAACACAACTAAGAGAATACAGAGTACATTTGTAGTCAATCATCCGTATCATCTCAAAACACTTTTACCCTCTCCAAGGTCAGTTAATTCAATAACAATGAAGAACACTAGTGCAATACATAGAAATTAATATACGACATTAATTCAGCTACATTAACCATGCATATACTAGTATTACACTTTCTAAACAAGTTAGCAACTAGCAACATATCTGGTGTGCCCTCACAGCAAAGAGATCCCCCTCATCTCATATCAGTAATCCTATACGTAACCACAGGGATAATTAAAACACTCACTCTCATAACGAAGTTTCGACCAATGTATGCCAAGTACCATAGGCTTGCCCTTATTTTCATTACCCAGATCTTCAGATAGGTCAGCTAGAATCACTATAGGTCTTCTCTTAGGATTGTAATGTAGGTTAGGGGTTGGTATGATACTCGATGGTATTTAAAGTGACTAAGCCTCCTTGACACTACACTAGATTTTTGGGGTTTCACTCATTAGCCTATTTCATTCTTATCTTTTATTGATCACACTTATTTAGGCTGGTGCGGTCTTTTCCACAATCACTTATTCTTTTTCACAATTTTTCTTTTTCTTGCTCTTTTCTTTCGTACCCTGTTTTTTTATTCTTTTCTTTTATGCTACCTTTCTTCATACTCATTCTATATCACGTACCCCTATGATAGCCACCCTCAACTTAGGCCATTTGCCTAAGTCAAGGTGCACAGTATCCAAGGAAGACCAGGGCCAAAAGAGTTTCACTATGATATAAACTGAAAAAGTGACAGGTGTCATAAAAGAAATAGGCTAATCAGGCTCAAAGCAAGGATCAAGGGATATTCTATATACAGGGAAGGTTATTTAGGCTAAAACTGAGCTAATATCAAAACAGCCTATGATCCTTTCCTAACCCCTATCCTTCAACCTAGGTAAAATTAACCGGGCAAGTTCTGAATTCAACGTACAAAGGGAATTAAGTAAAATCTCACATGCACATGGCACACAAGTATATCACAAGTTACTACTTATCCGGTTCATGTAATTGTTTAGCAATGGTTATCAAGTCACTAAAACTAATACCATACAAAGATACACAGTGGTCACAATTAGATGCAAATCACACAGTTAAAGAATTAGACCACTTGAGAGGTGTTCACAAAATAACAAAACCGTGTTAACTACCTCAGGTGCTTGTATTTCTCCTAGTCAACTACAAAATGTTACAATAAATCAAAATACGCCTAAACATGTTGGCTCTACTAGGAACAAAACTCCGGGGAAAAGAGGCACGACAAAAAAAATCCCTAGAGGACATCAACACCCACAAGTAGTCCCACCCTCAACTTAAAATCATACAATGTCCACAATGCGTCAAACAAAAACAAGAGAGTTAGAAATATACCTGTGGCACCATGGGTGCGAAGATCTGATGTCAATCACATAATACGAATACAAACAACAAAATAACTTGGGTTACCTCCCAAGCAGCGCCTAAGTTAGTGTCGCGGCACGACCCAACTCAGCTTTTTCCTTTATCCCTCTACTTAGATGATTTGAATCGTCAGCCCATCTTTCAATCTTTACATCTTTTAGGTGCTCTGGGCAAATGTGGGAGCATGATAAGGAAAGTTCCATCACACCACTTTAAAGACTTGAACCGCTTGTCTAATTTTGCATGAAACTTTCGTGTGGGCTTATTTTACAATGTGAGAGTCTTAAAAAGATACTAAATGGATATCGACCTTTAAGCTTCTTAGTTTTTACGATTGGGGTTGTGGTATACCCTTTTGGAAAGATAAACTCCAAAATGTAAGAATTTTTCTCCTTATTTTCAAAATTCATCATTTGCTTGGGTGATTTGACTTTCATCATATTCACCAGGCATAATATTGAAAAGTGGTTTGAATGAGGACTAACTCTTACTTTCGGAGTAGTATCCCTATTAGTATATTTACCCCGAAAAGGACTAGAGTCTTCACAAGTATTGTGCTTGATTTCTTCTTTTGCCTCTAGCACCATTTCCCCAATCTTAGCATCATCCCTCATGGTTAGTTTGGTTGGTTGGGAAATATCCAAGGGTTGATTAACATCAAGCTCATCATTAGTGTAGGATTCTTGATCCTCATATTTACACTGTTCGATTATTCTAAATGATTCCAAGATAAGATATCATCTAAACATAATGTAAAAGAATACCTTAGATGATTGACCTCGATATCCATCTCCCCTATTCTTTCTCTTTCCTTGTTAAATGCCCTAATGTCTTGACGTATATCATATATGATATCATTCATTGTGTCCATACGATCCAACATTAGTTGAAGCATAGCTTCAATGACACTCTTTTCGGTGCTTCGTTCTTCCTTTTGTTGACCAAAAGACCTATCAAAATTATAAGAAGAACTAGAATTTGGGTTAGCACAATGGGGGGAGGGGGAATTTAGGCAATCACTCCAATGTCCAACTTGACCACCACATACAGAACAATCATACTCCCGATAGAATGGAGATGGTGCACACATCTCTCTTCAGGGAGCATATCTACAGTCTTTCCAAAAGTGAGGTCTATCACAATATGGACATGGATCATCAAGATAATATTTCCAACCACCAAGATCATGTTCATTCCATGATGCCATAGTAGTAAGTAAACTAAAATAAAATCTACCTAACACAAGAAATAAAAGTAAAATAAAAATAAATATTTATAAGTTTGAATTCAAGCAAGTAGGCTAGAATTCCAAACCAACTCAATATGCCAAATTGTTCCCGGCATCGGCGCCATTTTTGATAACGCTCAACTTACTCATCAATTTAGTGCAAGGCGGTCATTGTCAATATATTTATTCAACTTTAGAGTTGAGGTCGAATCCACAGGGAACAATGTGAGTGGCGATTAAACCAATTTGAAACTATAGCTACAAGTTGGATTCAAAAAAATGATACGAAAAGATAAAATGGGGGTTTTTAATTTAACAAGTAATTGTTGGTCACTTTAGTTTCAGTGTTTGTAATCAAGAGTTTATAGAAAACCCAGAATTATGTTCACTAGGGGTTTTGGTACTTGACAGATGCTAATAGTGGTTCAAGATTCTCATAGTAGGTAGGACAACAAGTTATCTTTATCGAAGTTATGCTTAAATGTCTCTCGACCTACTTAAGTATTTAATTACCTAATCCTCGCGGACTTAGGGAATTTATATTCACTGACCAGACTTTACCTCAGGTTAATCAACCTTGTTACAACGTCAATTATTAAATGAAAGTTTTTAATGCTTCCAAGTCCCTATTAATAATTCACTTCCCACTATATTTGATTTCTTTCTCAAATAAATCAAAGCAGTTGTTATCTATCATTTGCAACCAATAGACGATAATTAAAACCTCAGAATTATCAAGGAGTTCTATTACCTTTCGAATCTTGAACACTTAGCACCTTATCAAGTCCTAGCCTTAGATCCCATAATTCAGGTTAAAGGAATTTAGCCACTCATAATGTAATCATCGAAACCACTAGTTGTATTCATGATTTGAAAGATAAACTTACCACAAGATGAATAGTAACTAGTGATTCTCAGATTAGATCACAATAGAAATCCCAAAATAATGATTAAAATCTCTTCAAAGTAATTACTTTTTCAAGCCAAGAAACTAGAGAGAGAAAATATCATAATACATCTCAAAACTCAAGTTCGGTCCCTCTAGAAAACCCTAAAATAAGACTTTAAATAGTTCAGCCTAAATAAAGAAACAAAATAATATAGTTCAAAAGTTTCTCAGATTAGGTGACATCATTCTTGATAACCTATCAGGTGGCTGATGACTTATCACAAATGTCGCCAGCTTCCGCTTTGCTTTTGATACTTGCTGCCTTAGGCTGACGACAAATGGTGACTTCCTATCAACTCCTTGACGACTTATCACAAATTTCATCAAGTCTCTACCTCATCCCTCATGTTCTGCCTTAGGCTTACGACAAATCTGATGACCCATCAACTTCTTGATGGCTTATCACAAAATATCATCACAATTCTAAATTCAGGTTCATTCTCTGTCTGAGGTTGACGATGAACCTGATAGCTTATCACAAGGCTGAAGACCTATCAGAAATATCGTCAGCCATACTTCTCTTCGAATTTCTTCAGCTTTCAACTTCTTTTCTTCCATTCTTGTTGGTTCTCTAACATATTAGATTCTACTGCAAAATCAAACATAAAATAATCAAAAATGACAAAAGTTTCTTAAGACTTTGCAATTATTCTTAGTTAAAAGCCTCAAATGTGTAAGCATTAGCTCACACATCAGCTACCGTTGTGGGATATTTTCTAATTGCAGGTGACGTGCCCTTAGTGTATATTTTGTATGCTTTATTTACCACTTTTCTTGATCGGCCTATGATATCTACTGAGTATAAGTGGACCGTACTCATGCCTACTGCGCTCTTTCGGTGTAGGTCCTTGCTCGAGTGCGCCTCAACTTACTTGATTCGGGTGATTGTTAGAGCTTCCAAGGTAGCGGTTAGACATTCATGCGTTCGAAGTTCACCTCTATATTTCTATACTAGTTATGTCTTTATTAGTATTCGGAGACAATTATTATTCCTTTGTGGTTATTTTTCCGATGTATCTGACTCTTGGATTGTATTAGTAGTTCTTACACTATTGACACCTAGTTTTGGGCATGATTGGTAGTTTGGATAAGTTCTTTCCACATTGTTATGATTATTTATATGGTTCGGCTTCATTCTAGAAGCCTTACCTTCGGGTATTTCTGTCTTTTTCTCTAATCGTATCAGTTTGGGTGATAGGCTTACTTGTCAAGGTACGCTGCGACAAGTGCCATCATGACCCTCATTTTTGGGTCGTGACAAATCAACTTCTTATAGTAAGTAAAGGCAAGTCAGCTCAGAAATCAGTTTCATGATAGAGGTTTCAATGTTTCAGACTTAGTCATGTAAGTATGTTCCCAGATGTGAATGTTTAGTTCAGTATATGATCTAAGTCACCTTAGTTCAGAACTCTCAGTCCAATCAATCGCTCCGTATGATTTAGATTTAGACGTGCAGCTTTATTTCAGTTGAGCATGTCATCATATAGCCTCAGTTCTGTAGTATTTCAGTTTAACTAGCCACATTCGAGGATGAATATTCCCAAGGAGGAGATATTGTAATACCCCATACTTTTTCCTAGCTTGGTTTAGCGCCTAGAATGACAAGGGTTAGCTTTGAAAATGAATAAATCTTGATACGTGTAGAACTTTCAAGCTCTAGACCCACCAATGTGTATATAATTGGCTCAGCTTTCCAACGATACCAATTTTGCCTCAATTTGTTAGGGCACTTTAAGTGAAGAGAATGTCTCAAAATGATCAGCACCGCGTCGCGGTGACATGCCAAATGAAAATTATCTGATTCCAGTGAAGCTCCGCAATTGGGTCACATCGCGGTGAATTCCCAATTCTCGTTCATCCATTTCCAGTAGCTTACCACGAGAGTACCGCATCACGGTGATTGCCAAAATGGCATGTGTTAATTTCCAGTGGCTTATCGCGATAGCCCAGCATCGCGATTAAGTTCCAGTTCCCAATTGTCAATTTCCAGTGAGCCACTACGATAGTGGCGCATCACGGTGGGCCCAAAATGGGGATTTTCAGATTCCAAATTTGATTTTAAAAGGGTAGTTTGGTCTTTTCCCCAGCCCCAAATTCATGAAAAACATGGGATTAAACCCATTTTAAGCATTATATGCTCCTATTTCATTAATTTTCTTTTAAAGAAACCCTAGAATCTTAAAGCTTAATCTCCAAGAAATCCAATTTCCTCCATTCATTCTTCAAGATAGCTCAAAATTGAGGGTTTCCAATTCAAGATAATCAAGAATCTATCTTAAGAACACAAATAGAAATCCCAAAATCAAGTGCTTCATCAATTACATCAATTAAGGTATGTGGGGTTTATGAACAAGGATATTCTTTCATTCTTGTGCCCAAAACTAGTTTTTATTATAAATTTTCATGATTTTGTATGAATATACATGAGTTCCAAATTAGGGTTCATAACCATTATTGTTATTTACAAGATGATGATATTTCAAGTGATTTAGAAATTGAATTGCATGTATATTTTCGTATTTTCATACATAATGCAGTAAATTTCAGATTTTGAGGTGAATTATCAATACCTTCATTATCAAGCATGAACATTATGATGCTTTAACATGAATTTGATGCATGGGTATTAATCTCTAGTTGAATATTGCTATTTTAAGATTGATTATGCTATGAGCACCCTATGACTAGAGTATTTTCAGATTTTCAATAAAGATTTGATCTTTGATCTCAGCTTAGACATTGAATCCACTTTACAATTTCAGATTTCAGTTTAACTAAGAATTATACAGTTGGTTTGCGTAATAAACCATTATACTAGATTTTAAAGTGGATTTCCAATAGAATGATCATACTGATTAAATGGAGTAGTATTTAGCTCCGAGTTGGGTATTTCATATGCCCTAGAACTACAAGCCAATGTTGGTTTAGATTATCATATTATTCCCATTTCTATATGGATGACAGATACAGATGGGATCACTTAGATTAGGTTATACTCCTTGACAAGAGTATGATAACTCTCCCCAACGTGAGGTTTTCCCATAAGGGAACTAGACGTTGGACTCCATGATAGCTCACATGGTTTATGTCAGTTAGAAGAACCTCCCTACAGAAAAAGTAACCCTAACAATAAAGACTTTCAGAATAGTTTTTAAAAGAATTCCCTACAACCTAAATCTTACAGACTACAGACTTCATAACAGAACAGAATAACAGAATAGCTTTTAGAAACTAAGTGTAAAGGCTCACAGCTTTATTTAGATTTTTGCTTTACAAAAGACATTAGCTACAGATTTCAGCTTTCAGATTTCAGATATAAAAGTGAGTCCTTTCTACACTTAGACAACATGATTTTCAGATAAGAACACTAGTACAACTTTTAGAAACTAAATATTATGACTCACTAGATTTATACAGTACATTTCGCTACTCATTATCGTGATTCTCAGTTTTCAGTTATTCAAGCTTACGTGAGTCATTTACATTTAGCATGTATTATTTTACAAATTATGATGATATTGAGACATTATTTTACTTATGCATTCACCCCCATATGCTCAGTACATTCCAAAAGTACTGATCCACATATACGTTTATGTGCTACATTGTCTCATAATGTAGGTACCAATTCAGTTGCAGTCCATCTATCACGATTAGACAGTTGCAGATTCCCTCCAGCAGATAATGAGTCCTCCTACTTCGGGGATTTCAGTTAGATGTTATTTATGTACTTTACTTTCTTACTCATATCCATTGATTAGTAGTAGTTGGGGTCATGTCCCAGCTATCTATAGTCAGTATAGTAGAGGTTTCACAGATGTCAATTAGTGTTAGTCAAGTAATTTCAGTTTCGCTCTTCAGTTTTATCAGCATGTAAAATTATATCAGTATTCTATTTTCTCAGATTTCATCACGATTATATTTCTGCACAGTAAACTCAATCATTTTATACATATTTAGATCAGTTGTTTAACAGTATGTCAGTATAAAGGTTAGCTTGGGATCACTTGTGGTCCTAAGCACCGTGTGACAACTAGGGATAGTCTTATAATTACCCATGGGCTATAAGGGTCTGGTACATCCCAATTGATGGGTCCCAGTCTGTGTTGGCCGTACGTACTGAGGTTAGGCTAAAATTACAAATATTCTAAAGCCAACATATATATTATCCTCATATTAAGGACATAATCTAGTCGTCCAACTAAGGTATGACATCCCTATGCCGACAAACATAGGTTTCGGGCGTTGGTCACAAAGACTTATGCCTTCACAGTGAGCTATATAATTCTCTTTAGAGCCGAATTAAAATAGTTTTTACATAACATTAATCATGGGGTCATTCATTAGGGCGTATTAATACCAGTATCATCATAACAAGACTTGCAAGTCATTCATATCATGCCAAGAACCATTGTCATAAGCATTATTGACTTCATAGCTCCATCATTCAAAATCATGCTCACATTCATGATTAATTTGCATGAAAATATCAAAGCAGGTCGTAAAGTTCAACACTTTTAATATTTCAAAAATATGGGGTATCATCCATGTTCATCATATTAATTCAAAGCTCTTTCAAAGACTTGAAAGTCATATTTTTCATCATTCATAATATTCGCCCCAAAGGCCATTCAAGAGTCATCTAAACCATTTTTTCATTAATGTCATGCATTCTTTCAAAGGACAAAGTAAAATTCATAGTTTCCATGCAAATTCAAGTTTTGAAAAGGGTTGAGGACCATATTTCATCATGCAAAATCCTTTAAAAGTTGTGAATGCATATTACCAATTAGTCCACCATTTTCATATAACAAATTCATGTGTCAAAACCCTTTAATCATGCATAGAAAAATCGTTAAATTAAGAGAAAAATTAATATAAGGCTTTCACAACCAAACCCCTCAACCCTAGTTTCAAACTGTTGATACCTAATTTTTGCCCTCCACGACTAAATTTAATCTTGAGTTTCTTCAGTTTTTAATAAACCAAAATAATTATTTCATCCAAATAAAAAAAATTAAAATATTTTTCATACGTGATTTTGTCATTTTAAGTAGCGATTATATACTATCGTGTTCAGTTATATGAGATTATATAACTTGTTACTTAAATATTTATTTTACAAGGTATCGGATTTAATTAAGGCTTATCTTGAAAATAAATTCAAATGATTAAAATCTTAATTTAAATATAATTTATTCTCAAAAATAATTTATTTGGATAAATATGCATTCATTTTATTAAATCAAGAAGCTCAGAATTAAAACAAAATGTGTTCATTCTTATCTAATTTTAATTTAATTTAGCTAATCTATTAGATTTGACCATAATTGAAAATTGATCATAATTGCAATGCAATTCATCAATTAATTTTTAATTTGGTCAAAATAAATAAATATGGCTAAATTTCAAATTTCAATTGGGGTTATATTTTAAATAACCCCAAAATTCTCAAAACTCTCATAAATTTTACCCAATTTCCACCAAAAAATAAATTCAAATTGTACTATTCCGCCCCAACTTTGTCCTTTTCCAATTTTGAAATTCAAAGATTGTACTACCTTGTACTATTTCCCCCCACATTATCTTCCACCTCACCTTATCTTTAATTTTTACATTCCAAAAATCCCCCTAAATGCTTTTTCTCCCAAATTGGTACATGATAAGAAATAAATCTCTATCCTTTCCTATAAATACTTTTCTCCCACATTGGTGGAAAAGGAAAAAAAATACCTCATTCTCTTCTATAAATACTACCACTACTTTGGTAGAGAGAGGAGGGAGAAAAAAAAAAGGCTAGAAAGGAGAAAAAATCCTTTTGAGCAAAAATAGTTATTTTTATTTAGTAAAAATTTTTGTTTCATAAAGTTGATCGGCCAATCAAAATTTTTGAGTTGCCGGTGATGTTTTTCGATGGTGGTTGATTCAAACGAAGCTCGTAGTCTTGTTTTGCTGTCCCCCAAAAGGTAAACACACCTTCTTTTTTCTTTTTTTAATTATTTTAGTTTTTATTATCGTTTTTCTCTTCATCTTCTTTCTTCTTCGTAGTTCGTAGATATAATTTTATTTGTTGGGATTGTATGTTATAGATGGCCTTGAAGGCCCTACGATGTTGTGGTATCGATATTCTAATTATTTTCATGTTCATGATATAAAAATGAGCTAGCAATAGTTATATGTACCTTTTTTGACTTTATTCTTTGATTATTTTAGATAAAGTTTCAATCCTTGCTTAAAAGATGTATTTATGCTTTATTTAAACTCATTGTTGTTGGATACATTTGTTTTTAGTATGTAAAGTTATTTTCTTTATGTTTAGAAGAATAGTTAATGTTGAATGTTTTGCCTTTTCACCTTATTCTTTGATTATTTGAATAAAGTTTAGATCTTTACTTGAAAAATGATACCCATGTCTTGTTTAAACTTATTGTTGGTAGATATATTTGTTTTTAGCATGTAAAGTTATTTCCTTTATGTTGAAAAGAATAATTAATATTGATTGTTTCTCTTTTTTTACTTCATTCTTTGATTATTTTGGATAAAGTTTAGATCTTTACTTATTGTTGGTAGATATGTTTTTTTTAAGCATGTAAAGTTGTTTATTTTATGTTGGAAGAATAGTTATTATTATTTGTTGCGCCTTAATAAAAATAGTAATTAGTTAAGTCAAGAATTTGTCATTTGCTTACTAATTATTTTAATGGATTTCAAATCCTTCATATAAGATATGAAGTGCTGGCTTTATTTTTCATTCAAGATGTTTATTCTTCTTTGTTCGCATGTTGTCTTTTCAAAATGATAAGAAAGTTCAAACTTTTGCGGCTAAATAAAATTATTTGAATATTTTTGACTCATGCATAGTATGATTGTGAAACTTTTGCTTTGCATTTTTTATTTGTTGACTCTCATTCTTGTGCAAGTGTGTTTATTATTGTCATTCAAAAATTGGTTCTTGATAGTTTCATTTACTTTGAAATATGTCACTTTTATACCTTGAACATATATTAATTTCTTTATCTTTTCTTTGTATGCAAAAAATATCTCGAGTCCAAATAGACTCCTCTTCTCCTGCATTTCGTAATGGGTAAATGAGGCTCACCCTTTCGAGTCATGTTTGAAGTTTAAACCCAAGGTCCACTACATGACGTGCGGGTGCTAGAAGATAGACAAAGAAGGAAAATGGGTCAAAACCCATTGATGAGGTCACTAAAAGACTTGAAAAGGAAAATGGGTTAAAACCCATTGATGAGGTCACTAAAAGACTTGAAAAGTCTCAATTTTTATTATTGTCTTCTTTTTATTTATTCATTTAGTCACTTATTTATTTATTCATTTCGGTCTCGAAGCCAAAGTTGTATTTAATACAGATGAAACAAGACTTGACCAAAGGCTCGAAAAATAGTTTACGACAGGTGAAATGGGTTGGAAGCCCAACTAGACTAGGACAGGTCTCGTTGATTTGGGCCTAATGGCCTAAATCCTTTACTTTCTCCTCCCTTCCCCTTTTATGTGTTTATTTGTTTATTAGTTTTGTTTAGACTTAGTTAAAATCTCTACTAAGTCGCCTAAATCTATTTTACACAAGTCTTTTTTTTTAAAAAAAATCAAATCGCTATTTCAACAAATTAATCTTTTCGAAGTTAATCAAAAGACGATTTTCAAACAGTCCGGATAACCGCAAGTTAGCGGACATTTTAGGTGTCTAACACCTTCCTAAAATGTTAATAGGAACCGCTTATCTAGAATCTCTAACTTAAAATGATTTTCCTATTTTGAATCATTTGAAGTAACTCTCTAAAGGTTTCTTAATTCCTTTTCAAAATTAAGTGGCGACTCTCTTCTAAAGTCAAAAATTCTCCGCAAAACAGAAATGGCGACTCTGCTGGGGAATCTAACTAGGTTCTAGCCAAATGTTTTATTTCGTCTTTGATTAACTGTTTATGTGTTTATGTGTTTCGATTATGTAAAGTTTAATTATCGCATCTCATGGAATTTCCTGTATCTTATAAACTGTTTTGGGGTTTCGTGGATGTCCCGGCCCTTGTTGTTCAATTCCAAAATGTGTTGAAAATATGAACAGCTTATCGGCACGTGAGTCGTCTGACACTGTTTGTATTTTCAAACTCAAGTTGTTCGCTTGAGAACCAGTGTCCAAGCCCACTCTAGACACCTAGTATAGAACGAAACCAAAACCTTATTTTAGGCATGAGCCTAGGACGACCCAATACCCGAGCAGGGTATTGGGCCCATTAGAATACCTTCCCTATGTCTATTGACCCCGAGTCAATTATAGATGAACCATATTTATGTATTGAAGAAAATGTATGCCTGTCTAATTCAATCCATTATCCTTTAGGCGTCGGGAAAAAGCTTGATTTGCTTACTTTCGTAAGAAGAATTGAAGCAAGTTAAGCAAGAAATTGATCGATTTGGGAGGTTGCATCTAAGGCACAATTTGAGCGCCAACGGATGTCACCAATATGAGATGTGGACAAAGCTAAGAAGGCAAAGGCAGACGAAGGAGCCTCTAGTAGCTAGTTTTTCTATTCTCCCCTGCGCGGGAACTTATCCTTTTTCATGTTATTTCCCTTTTTCCCCAAAGATTTTATCCCTCTTTTGTTATCGTTTGTACGCATTTATGCCCGTTTCGTATCTATATAAGTTGGGGTATAATGGATTGAATTTATAGAAGTATATACTTTCTTCAAAAATCGTTAGGCCTGAACCCTTGGTTCAAAAAGGGTCACCCCAGTTAGGATACACATTATTATAATGTTTTGTGTGCTTGTGGTGTTTGTTTGGATCAAAGACAAGTTTATCCGCTATGCTCCTATGGATAAATTTGTTTGGGACTCAAACAATTCTATATGGTTATTTTCTATCAAATATTTTGCATTACTTATCACATACGAAAACTAACACATCTGCCTTTGAGTTGTTTTACTTTACAGATAATAGAAATTACTCCATGTTGATAAAAGCTAACAGAACATCCCCACTTCACCCGATCGAAAGCGCACAAAATTCCATCCTCTGACCATCATTCAAAAATGACAGCAAATGATGAAGAAAGCGCACTGACTATCCGGGATAATGTGATAGCGGAACAGAATGAGATGATTGCATAACTTGCAAAAAAGTTAGAAGGAAGAAATAAATCACACTCGGGATTTGGCTAACTTGGCCATCACCGTCAATGCTCCTGCTCCGGGAGGACATGGGACTCCACTCCAAATTCCTCCCCTCAGCACACCTATTCTCGGGGATCAGCCGAATAACTTATCATCGGGCTCCACTCCTCTATTTGTCCAAAATACTAATCGTGAAAATAATCCAAACGTCTACCATCTACAAAATCCATCCGTAACCCCAAAGAACCCACCTTCGAATCCATTCCCAAATTCTCAAAACATATTTCTAAATCCTCAAAACACATTTCCAAATTCACAAGATTCACTCCCAAATCCAAAAAATACGTCAAACCTACCTTTGAATCCACCAAATTCATGTCCAAATCTACGAAATTCTTCTCAATTCTGCCAAACTACTCGCAAAGTCCGCAGAGCCTTCCCAATTTCCAAAACGTCCTTCCTACTTACCAACCAAATTTCTTTCATCCACAAAATCAAGCCTCCCTTCCAAATCCCCTTCAGGCTATTGTATCCCCTGACACCTATGAACGCCTTCCTAATCCCGAGATGGACCATTACGAGGAGAATGAGAAGAAATAGAGGGCCCAGCATAAAAGTAATTTACTATCCATGCAAGAAGAGATCATGAGGATCAAAGAGTCTCACGAGGCCAAGGACCACAACGGTTTGGGGTATGACGATTTGTGTGTTCACCCAGGAGTAGACCTACCAGAAGGATACAAGGTACCTAAGTTTGAGATGTTTGACGGTATCGAAAATCCAATGGACCATCTAAGAAGGTACTGCGAGCAACTAGTAGGGATAGGGAAAAACGAGGCGTTATTAATGCGCCTATTCAGTCGAATTTTGAATGGTGAAGCCTTGGAGTAGTTCATGTCTCAGGAGCCGAAAAGGTGGACTGGTTGGAAGACATTGGCCAAGAGTTTCCTTAACCGGTTTGTATTCAACATTGAAATAGTCCCTGATCAGTATTCACTAGATCGGATTAAACAAAAGAGCATTGAGAGTTTTCGAGATTATGCTTTCGTTGGAGGAAAGAAGCTGCCAAAGTGCAGCCCCCCATGTCCGAGGACGAAATGATATCCGTGTTCTCTCGCACTTAAGAAGGAGAATATTATACCAGGATGGTGTCCACTGTCAGAGTGACCTTTGCAGATTTTGTAAAAATAGGAGAATCATTAGAGGAAGGTATTCGGACAGGAAAAATTTCCAAAATCCCGACGTCATCTGGAACTGCCATGTTTTCTAAGAAGAAGAAGGAAAAGGTAGGTGGGGTTTCTGCCAATTCTGTTACAAAATTGAAACAGTGGTTCAACTCTAGAAATGTTTTATCTTCCCCGCCATCACCTAACCTTCCGCACGAATTCTACGTCCACCCCCAATACCAAACTCCACTCCCAAACATCCCACCATCATACCAAGCTCCACAGCCAAATATCTTTCCCCAATACCCATTTCCACCTCCAAATTATCAGTCTTATTTCCAAACTACTCCCCCAAATAGCCGAACAAATTTCCAAACACCTCTAAATTACCACCAAGTACCCCCTCCTACAAACCTAAGCCCGTATAACCCCCAGCATCCAAACCACAAAAAGAAACCTCCCCGAAACTTCACCCCACTAGCTGAAAGTTGCACCTAATTATTTGAAAGATTGAAGAATGTTGGTCATTTGCTACCAGTACAGCCAAAGCCTGTCAATCCTAGCTCCTGGTTTTATCACCCTAATCAAAATTGTGCCTATTATTCAAGGGCAGCAGGGCATAGTACTGAGGACAGTCTTATCTTGAAACACAGAATCCAAGATTTGATTTATCAAAAGGTCATTAAGCTCCAGGCATCTACTCTAAATGATAGCAGTAATCCACTGCCCAACCATAGGGGATCTACAGTTAATATGATTGAAATAGAAGGCGAATGGACATCTGGCAAGACCATTACTCAAGTGAACTCCGAAAAACGCAAAAGGGCAGAAGAGGTAGGAAAGATAGAGAAAGATGTGGCTGCCTTAAGTATCAGTGAGAAAGCCCCATTTATAGTGATGACTACACCGACTCAAGTGTATGCTCCCCCTCCAAATAAGAAATTTATTATGCAAACCGCCGCTGTCCAGGGGATGACGCGATCAGGATGATATTACATCCCTGAGAAATTGACCAAAAAGAAAGATTCACAGAAAAGGCCAATCACTGAAGGATAGGCTGAGGAATTTTGGAGGCATATGCAACCAAAGGATTACTCAATTTCAAGCACTTAGAGAAAACGATAGCCCAAATCTCTGTCTTGGCACTATTATTGAGCTCGTGATTGAAGATGTTCCAAAATGTAGCAGTTTCTATACAGTGGAAATTGTAAACGCTGCGGAAAGAGATTCGACACCTAAAATATCAATACCTTTTATCTATAAAATGATTGCAACTGTGATGTTAAGAAATGGGTTCAAACCTGGTCGAGGCTTGGGCAATAATTTACAAGGAATAATCGAGCCTATTGTGATCCCAGAGAGAAGCTCTAAGCATGGGTGAGGGTATCAGCCTACCAGAAAAGATAGGGTTGAGGATGAGCCAGAAGAGAGTTTGTTTAGGCCTTTGCCACTCCTGTTCCAGTCATTTCCCGTATGAGAGATGTCAGATGATGATGGTCTTGGGGATGGGATAGGAGATTTGTTTGAAGGATGCAATGCTGTACCAGAAGATCTCCCAGAGTCCAGCGGGGAGAAGCAGATTGCGCCAGGGTAGGCTTTGCAAAATTAGACCTCCACTCCACTCATAACCCGTCGCCCGTCGTGGTAGATTAAAGGGCAATTACTAATAGTTTTAAAATCGGTGATGATCCAGAGGAGGCCCCGCGATCCACCTTTTATATCTCAAAACTTTTATTTTTGTATCTTACAGGGGATTGTATTTGTGCAAGTCACAAGCCATGGTGTTGTAATTATTTCTCAAATTTCAATGAAAAAGCCTTCATTTATTTGGAAAACTATATTAGTTCTAAAACTCTCCTAGTCATATGTTTTGTTATTTTCGTATCATCTAACTTAGTTTGTTTGTCCATTACAGTAACAATAGCTTAAAACCTGCTAATGTTGTGTCATGTTAAAGCCTGAACAAACAAAATGAAGGGGACGATGATGGTTGGAAGGACGATGACGAGGAACGGTTAGTTGAAGATATGGAGGAATTTGAGAATCGCGAAAAACCCAATCTGGAAGAAACTGAAACAGTCAACTTGGGAGATCACGATGAAATCAAAGAGACCAGTATCAGTGTCCACCTCGCGGCACCACAAAGGAAAGAGCTCATCCACCTATTGCAGGAGTATATCGATGTGTTTGCTTGGTCCTATGATGATATGCCGGGGTTGAGCACCAGCATTGTGTCATATAAATTGCTGATAAATTCTAAGTTTGATCCAATCAAGCAAAATATGAGAAAATTCAAGCCAGATTTAAGTCTAAAGATCAAGGAAGAAGTGACAAAACAAATCTAGTCTAAGGTTGTCGAGGTCACAAAATATCCGACATGGTTGTCTAACATTGTCCCTGTGCCAAAGAAGGACGGCAAGATTTGAATTTGTGTTGACTATAGAGACTTGAACAGAGCCAGTCCTAAAGATAGTTTTCCATTGCCCAACATCCACATTCTCATCAATAATTGTGCGAAACATGAAATGCAGTCATTCGTTGATTGTTTTGCCGGCTATCATCAGATACTGACGGATGAGGAAGATGCAGAAAAAATGGCTTTTATTACGCCCTGGGGTGTTTATCATTACAGGGTAATGCCGTTTGGTCTCAAGAACGCAGGTGCGACATATATGAGGGCCATGACGACGATTTTCCATGATATGATCCATAAGGAGATTGGGGTGTATGTAGATGATGTAATTATCAAATCCCGTGAGAGTTCAGATCATCTAACTCATCTGGAGAAAATCTTCAACAGATTAAGAAGGTACAGTTTAAAGTTAAATCCTGCTAAGTGTGCTTTTTGTGTGCCATCAGGGAAGTTGCTGGGGTTCATAGCCAGCAGAAGGGGGATCGAGCTAGACCCATCTAAAATCAAGACAATTTAAGACTTTTCACCACTGAGGACCAAGAAAGAAGTTATGAGTTTCCTGGGTCATCTGAATTACATTAGCAGATTCATCGCTCAATCAACAGTCATATGCGAGCTAATTCTCAAGATGTTGAAGAAAAATGCACTGAATGAATGGACAGAAGAGTCAAAGAGTTCGAGAATCAAAGAAGCCTAATTTAGAGGAAATCGAGGTGGTTAACTAGGAAGGCAATGACTAAGGAAATTGGATATTTGATCCTTTAAAGTACTTATTTATATTCTAGTAAGATGGATAAGAGTATTTTAGGGCCATTATGAGTTTATGTACGAACTACGTTTGACCTGAATTCTCAAGAATGAGATACGTAGGCGGCCTATGTCGGCTTCGGTCAACCCCTTAGGAAAATTTACCCTTTCCTTTTATGTACAAACTACGTTTGACCTGAGTTCCCAAAAAGGGATACGTAGGCGGCTTATGTCGGTTTCGGTCAACCCCTTAGGAAAATTTACCCTTTCCTTTTATGTATGAACTACATTTGACCTGAATTCCCAATATAAAGGATACCTAGGAGGCCTATGTCGACTTCAGTCAACCCATTAGATTTTTCTATATATATCCCTACCGTAGGCCTGAACTACGTTTCACATGATTCCTACTTCAACGGGACACGTAGGCGCCCCAACGGCTCGGTCATATAACCCTAGGAAATGGAAACTGGGGCAGAATTTTAGAGAAAAAATCTCAAAAATTCACAAGAGAAGATCGACATCCAACAAAGAGAATGAAGATCAGCAAAGACTTCAGATCCACTCAGATTGGTATTATCTCAAACAAGTTTAAACTGGGGCAGAAATTTTGAGGAAGACCTCAAAATTTCCACCAAATGCCGTGACATATTCCAAATTCCCTAGCACCAGAGGTTAAAGCTTTGGAAACCACCAACTATGACAAAGTCTGGGTAGACTCAATTTTTGGCTATGATAGAACTACTTGAAGAAACCCTCCAACACTAATTATGAGTTTTGGAAACCATCCATCGGATATAGTCAAAACCTCGAGGAAGACGTTCATTGAGCTAGTACATGACATGACTGGCAGAAATTTTCTAAAATTTTACAGAAGTTTTCAAAATTATTTTCAAAATTTAAAACTATTTTCAAAAATCTTACGACTCACTTGCTTAGTACTTGCCTAGACATTATTTAGGATAGAGTGTCAGGGTGGAAGTCTCAATATGGTGGAATGCCCAAGAGATGGCAAAGAGCAAATCAAGGATCGAAGAAGGTCAACATGGAGTAATTTCATTCAACTAATCATTTTTTTGTGGATGTAGGGATCAATACGCAAAATGAGAGTCTCTTTCAAAAATCCCCGAGCAAATTGGGAGCCATAACAGATCATTAATGCCCAAGAATGGTATTTTAGGGCAGCCCCAAAAATAGGTTTAATGCCCATTTA
Organism: Capsicum annuum; assembly: GCF_002878395.1. Classification (NCBI taxonomy): domain Eukaryota; kingdom Viridiplantae; phylum Streptophyta; class Magnoliopsida; order Solanales; family Solanaceae; genus Capsicum; species Capsicum annuum. Next base: position 99,015,316 of record NC_061112.1, read on the forward strand.
TTGAGGACCTTTTGATTTGTCCATCTCATTTCTTGAGTTCGTAGGCGACAAACAAAAGCACTTTGTCTTCTTTACACGTATCGTATTTAGAAGTTTCCTAAAAATAGTCGCTAGTAAAAGTGACTTTATGTCTACTAATCGTCTACCTTGAGTACAGGTACATGTAGAAAGCAGGACACTGACAAATGAAGTCAGGTAAAATTATTTTATCACTGCCATAATGGCCATTGCATATCATTGCCACAAAGACCATCACATATCATTGCCGCAGTGGCTATTACATATCTGTTGACGCGCTAGACACAACGCTGACGTCGAGGATATCATTAGTATTCAATATCTGTTGACGCACTAGACACAACGCTGGCGTCGAGGATATCATCAGTATTCAATATCTGTTGACGCGCAAGATACAATGTTAGCATCGAGGATATCATCATCATTCAATAACTGACGACACGCTAGACATAACGCTGGCATAGAAGATATCATCAGCATTTAATATTTTTTGACACGCTAGACACAACGCTGGCGTAGAGGGTATCATCAGCATCCAATATATCTATCGACATGCTAGACACAATGCTGACGTCGAGGATATCATCAGCATTAAAAATCTTTTGACGTGCTAGACTTGGCTGGAGTCGAGGATATCATCAGCATTCAATATCTATCGACATGCTAGAAATAACGCTGGGGTAGAGGGTATCATCAGCATTCAATATATCTGTCGACACGCTAGACACAACGCTGGCATAGAGGGTATCATCAGCATCCAATATATCTGTTGACACGCTAGACACAATACCGGCATCGAGGATATCATCAGCATTCAATATTTATCGACACGCTAGACACAACATTGGCATAGAGGGTATCATCAACATTCAATATTTGTCGAAATGCTAGACACAATGCTGGCGTCGAGGATATCATCATCTTTTCATGAATCAGCATCTGAATACATTAAAAGCACATGATTTGGAGGGACGTCTTCAGGTCGCTATCTAAGGATGAATGATATATAAGATTTCCTAGAAATTGACAATTTGAAGGTCATCTATAAGTTATATTATTTAAAATAAGATAGTGTGCAAGATCACCTGTGAGTTGATAGCCTGTAGGTCATCCGTAAGCCACAATAACATCCTAACTAGATAGTGTGCAAGATCGCCCAAAAGTTAATAGTTCAAAGATTATCCGTAAGTCGCAACCAAATCCTTACTAGAGGATATGCAAGATTGTCAAATTGATACGTCCAAGGGTTCTCTATAAGCCGCGTCATATCCAAGATCGATTATGTGCAGGACTACCCAAAGACGATCAATTTGAGGGATTATCTATAAGTCATATTGTATCCAAGGTCGGATGATGTGCAGGAACACCTGAAAGCTAGCGATTGAAGAGATATCTGTAAGTCATCTCTTATCCAAAGTCGGATGATGTGCAGGATTACCTAAAACCTAGAAATTCAAAGGATATCTGTAAGTCGTCTCGTATCCAACATCAAATAATGCGCAAGATCATCTAAAGATTGATAATTTAGGGAAAGTTTATAAAACGATCATCGGCTACAACCAAAGAGGTTATCATGCCACATACAACAAGTGATATAGGTACAATAAAGGATAACTTCGCTTTTCAGGCCACAACTCACGTGGAGATATGGTAAAAGACTACATACCTCTTTCGTGAATTATATTTAGTACTAACACTTTTTGCTTGAAGCATTGTTGAGAGCATCCGAGAGGATGAAAATCTCAAAGAAAAATAACAAGTGCGGACGACTTCAGGTAGGACGCAACACAACGTGGAACTCTTTCTTAGCAGCAAAACAGGACATAGTCTAAGGAGGGACGTCAAACTCTCTGGACACGAGCTAAAGGATGATCACCACCACCATCCAACCACACCCCTGTTAGAAGGCATGTGGGTATTTCAGGATATTCTGGTTTTAGCTTCACCTTCGGGATATTTTTAAACTTATGCCGAGGGTAACCTTCTCTTTTTTTCAAATTCGGGTGGCAACACACTTAGAGTTTTGGAAATTATGTCCAGGTAAGTTCTTGACTATGGATGTGAAGGATCCCACATTCATGGTTAAGAGTTTACAAGCCTCTTTTCTACAATTCGATCAACTTGTCACTCATTCCGAGCCAAAGATGGTCTGAAATAAAAGACTATCTTTTCTATCGATTGAGTCAAACTACAAGCAGTCTGATTCCCTGAAATCTTGGGGATATGTAGGCTGGGATCTATGAAGAAAACTCGACTGCATTCCAACCTCCCCCCCAATCCCTTTATTCCCCAGTTTCTCAGTTTTATCAAACATTCTAAAACTGAGATAACTTGTGAATTTTTTGAAAATCATGCTTTAAATCAAGCTCTATGAACTACAAGTGGCCTGAATTCTCATGTAACCTGAGATATGTAGGAAACCTAATACCGAGGTCCGGCCATGACTCCATGAAACTCATGCGAAAACTAACCTCTTTCAGATTCGAATCTATGGTCGAACAAAAATTAGGAACGTCAACCTTCCTTTGCCCAAGGTTACTTACATCCACTCTACCCAAAGGGAGGGGCAGTTGTTGACACCTAATTTTTGCCCTCCACGACTAAATTTAATCCTGAGTTTCTTCAGTTTTTAATAAACCAAAATAATTATTTCATCCAAATAAAAAAAAAAACTTAAAATATTTTTCGTACGTGATTTTGTCATTTTAAGTAGCGATTATATGCTATCGTGTTCAGTTATACGAGATTATATAATTTTTTACTTAAATATTTATTTTACAAAATATCGGATTTAATTAAGGCTTATCTTGAAAATAAATTCAAATGATTAAAATCTTAATTTAAATATAATTTATTCTTAAAAATAATTTATTTGAATAAATATGCATTCATTGTATTAAATCAAGAAGCTCGGGATTAAAAAAAAAGTGTTAATTCTTTTCGAATTTTAATTTAATTTAGTCAATCTTTTAGATTTGACCATAATTGAAAATTGGTCATAATTACAATGTAATTCGTCAATTAATTTTTAATTTGGTCAAAATAAATAAATATGGCTAAATTTTAAATTTCAATTGGGATTATATTTTAAATAACCCCAAAATTCTCAAGAACTCTCATAACTTTTACCCAATACCCACCAAAAAATAAATTTAAATTGTACTATTCCCCCCAACTTTGTCCTTTTCCAATTTTAAAATTCAAAGATTGTACTACATTGTACTATTTTCCCCCACATTATCTTTCACCTCATCTTATCTTTAATTTTTACATTCCAAAAATCCCCCTAAATGCTTTTTCTCCCAAATTGGTAAATGACAAGAAATAAATCTCTATCCTTTCTTATAAATACTTTTCTCCCACATTGATGGAAAAGGGAAAAAAATACCCCATTCTCTCCTATAAATACTACCACTACTTTGGTAGAGAGAGGAGGGAGAAAAAAAGAAAATAAAAGGCTAGAAAGGAGAAAAAATCCTTTTGAGCAAAAATAGTTATTTTTATTTAGTAAAAATTTTTGTTTCATAAAGTTGATCGGCTAATCAAAATTTTTGAGTTGCCCGCAACGTTTTTCGGTGATGGTTGATTCCAACGAAGCTCGTAGTCTCGTTTTGCTGCCCCTAAAAGGTAAACACACCTTCTTTTTTCTTTTATTATTATTTTAATTTTTATTATCGTTTTTCTCTTCATTTTTTTTCTTCTTCGTAGTTCGTAGATATAATTTTATTTGTTGGGATTGTATGTTATAGATGGCCTTGAAGGCCCTAGGACGTTGTGGTATCGATATTCTAATTATTTTCATGTTCATGATATAAAAATGAGCTAGCAATAGTTGTATGTGCCTTTTTTGACTTTATTCTTTGATTATTTTAGATAAAATTTCAATCTTTGCTTAAAAGATGTATTTATGCTTTTTTTAAACTCATTGTTGTTGGATACATTTGTTTTTAGTATGTAAAGTTATTTTCTTTGTGTTTAGAAGAATAGTTAATGTTGAATGTTTTGCCTTTTCACCTTATTCTTTGATTATTTGAATAAAATTTAGGTTTTTACTTGAAAAATGATACCCATGTCTTGTTTAAACTTATTGTTGGTAGATATATTTGTTTTAAGCATGTAAAGTTATTTCCTTTATGTTGAAAAGAATATATAATATTGATTGTTTCTCTTTTTTTACTTTATTCTTTGATTATTTTGGATAAAGTTTAGATCTTTACTTGAAAAACAATACACATGTCTTGTTTAAACTTATTGTTGGTAGATATATTTTTTTTTAGCATGTAAAGTTGTTTATTTTATGTTGGAAGAATAGTTATTATTATTTGTTGCGCCTTAATAAAAATAGTAATTAGTTAAGTCAAGAATTTGTCATTTGTTAACTAATTATTTTAATGGATTTCAAAACCCTCATATAAGATATGAAGTGCTAGCTTTATTTTTCATCCAAGATGTTTATTCTTCTTTGTTCGCATGTTGTCTTTTCAAAATGATAAGAAAGTTCAAACTTTTGCGGCTAAATAAAATTATTTGAATATTTTTTACTCATGCATAGTATGATTGTGAAACTTTTGCTTTGCATTTTTTATTTGTTGACTCTCATTCTTGTGCAAGTGTGTTTATTCTTGTCATTCAAAAATTGGTTCTTGATAGTTTCTTTTACTTTGAAATATGTCACTTTTATACCTTGAACATATATTAATTTCTTTATCGTTTCTTTGTATGGAAAAAATATCTCGAGTCCAAATAGACTCCTCTCCTCCTGCATTTCGTAATGGGTAAATGAGGCTCACCCCTTCGAGTCAAGTTCGAAGTTTAAAACCAAGGTCCACTACATGGCGTGCAGGTGCTAGAAGATAGACAAAGAAGGAAAATGGGTCAAAACCCATTGATGAGGTCACTAAAAGACTTGAAAAGTTTCAATTTTTATTATTGTCTTCTTTTTATTTTTTCATTTAGTCATTTACTTATTCATTCATTTCGGCCTCGAAGCCAAAGTTGTATTTAGTATAGGTGAAGCAAGACTCGAGCCAAAGGTTCGAAAAATAGTTTACGATAGGTGAAATGGGTTGGAAGCCCAACTAGACTAGGATAGGTCTCATTGATTTGGGCCTAATGGCCTAAATCCTTTACTTTCTCCTCCCTTCCCCTTTTATGTGTTTATTTGTTTATTAGTTTTGTTTAGACTTAGTTAAAATCCCTGCTAAGTCGCCTAAATCTATTTTACACAAGTCTTTTTTTTTTTGAAAAAATCAAATCACTATTTCAACAAATTATCTTTTCGAAGTTAATCAAAAGACGATTTTCAAACAGTCCGGATAACCGCAAGTTAGGGGACGTTTTAGGTGCCTAACACCTTCCTAAAACTTTAATAGGAATCGCTTATCTAGAATCTCTAACTTAAAACGATTTTCCTGTTTTGAATCGTTTGAAGTAACTCTCTAAAGGTTTCTTAATTCCTTTTCAAAATTAAGTGGCGACTCTCTTCAAAAGTCAAAATTTCTCCGCAAAACAGAAATGGCGACTCTAAAAGCTAAGCTATGATTTAATTGTGAATAGCTTTTACGAGCTCTAATCTGTTTATGTAGACTACTTAAATAACAAATGTGGTCCGAGAGCATGGTGCATTGAACCCCCCTTTTTTACAGTGACCGAGCCACTACAACAAAGGTTAGAGAAACCTTCATACATCAAATGGCTTGATGAAATGCTAGAACAGAGGAAATCAATTGGCATTCGTGTTGAGGGGTTAAGTAATTAAGTAGTTAAAAGGGCTGATCAACAGTTTTACTGTTCTGGCAGTTAAGTTAGTTATTTAACGAACTGTAGTTAGTCCTATCAGTCTAGTTAGTGTAGTTAAATGGTAGTTACTTGATAAACGTTAGAATAGAGTATAATCAGCTATTATATATAGCTTGATCCCTCTCTTGTATACTTAAACAATTAAAGTACAAAGAAATAAGGATTACTCTCTCAATGTTTACTCTCAAGAACTCTACATGTTCATGCTAGTTCCGGTGTTAAATTCTGTTTTCTTCTTCTTCAAATCACTACAATTCGCACTTGTATTTTCCACTGCATCAATAATAGACTAGCACTATGTCAAGAATTTTGCACAAGATCGAGGAGAAGTTACATATACATCACAAACATGGAGATGATCCTGTAGCATAACAAACCAGAAGAAACTCATGAGGTTAATGATGAAAGCAATGCCAATAAGAAGTAGGATAAGAAGAAGAATTTGCTGAAAAAAGTTGCAGGAAAAATTGCGAAAAAATTGTTACATTGTCATCACAAAAACTACGAAAAGGAAGGCTATGAAGGAGAAGAGGAGGAAGCGGAAAAAGTAGAAGGTGGTTCAAAAATACTTTTTTAGAATTTTTTACAATTTAGTTAAATTCAAAAAAAATTCTTTATTTCTTAAACTCTGTCGGGTCAAACTAAGACATTTAAATAGAAACAGAAAAAGTAGGCACATTGTTCTATTAGTCAGTTAAGATTCCTTAAACCATGTAAAATTAGTATCCACTCTAGTTAAACTCAAATATATGAGATTATACATCAGAGTAGTTGTGTCTACACACCTCAACAAAACGGTGTACTAGAGAGAAAACAAAGACTCATTCTGCTTGTTGCTAAAGCTTTGAAATTTCAAGCTTATATCCTCTTGCCAGATATTGGGGCGAATGTGAAAGTGCTATATACTTGCTTAATAGGTTGCCTAGTGCAGTTTTTAATGATAGGACTCTGTATGATTAGCTGCATCACAATTCCCACGGGCGAATTTAGGGTTAAGGTGGGTTCCCGGGAACCTAGTAATTTTCGTACAGATCTTGAATTTAGGGGTAAGGTGGGGGTTCCCGGGAACCTAGTAATTTACCATCTTTCATATTAATTTAAGTTATTTGACTTTGAGAACACGATAAGATATACTTCTGTAAATATTTTATCGAACTTTGTTTTTGTATATGTTTCTGTCATTAAAACGTAGGAGTCGTTTGTATGTTAACATTATTTCTTATACACTATTTGATGTGATGTATTATAACTTGCCCTTTCAATTTAGATATATTTAAACAAAAGTTTAAAAAAAAAATTTCATATACATTCTAAGTTTCATCTAGGATCTAGTACGGATTCAATAAATGCTATTTTTGGTCTCAATTTATGTGACACAAATAGAATTTAGATAATCAATAATACTTTTAATATGTATTTAGATAATTTAAGCTGTTAATTCTTGTAATTTATCATACTTCTTATGTAATTTTCAAATAATATACATTACTTTTCTTGTTCAAACTTTTGTGGCATTAATAGTCAATTATATTTTTAAAATAATTTTAATTTTTTAACTATTGTGATTGATAATACTTTCCCTCTATTCCAGTTTAAGTGACACTAATATAATTTCGAGAGTCAACCAAATATTTTGTATTTTATAAAAATTTTAAGTTGCTAATTATTGTGATTTATAGTATTTTTACATTTTTTTAAAAAAAATATACAACAGATTAAATTATTTTTAGAAATATTACATTGTTATGTATTTTAATTTATAATACTTTTTATGTAATTTTTGAATAATATATGTTACTTTCCTTGTCCAGAGTTTTGTATTGTCAATAGCCAATTATATTTTTTAAATAATTTAAATTTTTAATTATTGTGATTTATAACTTCTATTTCAATTAAGTGGTACAATGCTTAGATGATCATAATAATTAATTAAGGGCGATACAGTAAAATCACGATTGAAGCAGCGAAGCATAAATGTTTTAAATGGCTTGCAACAAATAATTAGAGTGACTTAGCCAAATTACTATAAAAGATGCTTGTAAAAAAAAATTAAGTGGACCTCATATAAGACGTCAAGTTAATTTTAAACATCAAGAGTTAATTTATCATTTTTATACCTATCTAAACTTTTTTATTAAATATTATTAATTTTTAATACTTAAATGACTTACAATAATTAATTAAGGGTGATATTTAGTAAACTCATGGTTGAAGTAATTGAAGCAGATTTATCATAAATGTCTATTTTACTTTTTAAATTAAATATTATTAATTTTTTTAAAACCTGAATAACTTATAATAATTAATCAGGGACGATATAGTAAAATCACATTTGAAGCAGCTAAAGCAGACATGTCATAAATGTTTATTTTACCTTTTTTAGTTAAATATTATTAATTTTTTTAATACCTAAATGACTTATAATAACTAATTAGGGGTGATATAGTAAAATCAAGAATTGGATATTATTAATTTTTTAATATATAAATAATCTATAATAATTAATTAGAGGTGATATAGTAAAATTACGGTTGAAACGGACCTATCATAAATGTCTATTCTATATTTTAGTTAAATATTATTATTTTTTTAATATATAAATAACGTATAATAATTAATTAGAGGTGATATAGTAAAATTACGGAGTAGTAAAAATTTAAATGCAAAATATAGTGAAGAAATTATTTACTTTTAAGAGAGTAAAATAAAAAAATATGAAATATTTAATTATACATTTTAATAAGTATGGCCCCACCATATTCAATAGAACTTAGGCATTATTGTAATTAAATAGAAAAGGGAGGACTTTTATTTAAGGTTATGATTGTAATTAAATGAAAATGGGTGTACTTTTTCAATTAAAATTGTTGCTAAGGTTCAACAAGTAAAGCATTAAAGATAATATAGAAAAGCAAGTTAATTCTACGAAAAGACCATTATATCCTTATTTTTTTTTTATTAATACCTTTAACCTAACCAACACGCCTATACAACCCACACCAAAACAAACAGAGAGACACGAACCAGAGAAAAAAAAAGAAGACATCAACTAAACTCCCGCACGGTTTTAAGTTTGTCGCTACTGAAAGTTAAGCTCTTGTTAACTTTGAAATTAGTGGATTCTAGAGGTTTTTCCTTTGCAAATCAATTTTAACAAAAGGTAACCCTCAATCTTCTTCGTATTATTCAATTCCATGTTTATATAAAATCTGATTACACTGTTACAAGTGACTTAAATCTCATGTGTCTCAAAGTGCTTATTAGTTTTTGGCTCTATAATATAAATTATGTTTTTTATTTTGCATGCTGAATAATCTCGCAGCCTTTCGTTATTAAATTTGTTTAAAGCATAGATCAAAGTTATGTATAAATAAGTTCAAAACCTAATTGTTTTAAAAATAGTCTATTGTGAATAAGCTAGAAGTGTTGTGAATTGCAAGCAATCAATTAATATATCAGGTCTGGTCACGTGTGTGGTTACGTTCCTTGATCAAATCTCATAATTAAAAGGCCTTTTTCTGCCTATTCTTTACATACATTTAATAATTAATCAAACCTAACTTATCCAAAAATTGATTTAATCATAAAGTAAATCGTGCTAGAACCACAGGGCTCAGGAATGCTAACCCCTTACCAATATTGAAGAGTCAATTTTCACGTCCCAACTTGCACTATTTAAAAGGGTATAGAACATGACATCAACCCAGTTGTTGTGTGCCTTTATATTTGTATTCAGGTTTATTCATCTAAGAATATATGTTCTTAAGATACATCTCAACCGGTGATTTGAAATTTGTAATATGTTATCCTCTGGTTTTATGTGTATGTAAACATGCATGTATCCAGACATGCAAGTGTTTAATATTGGGCTTCTTATCGGTCCACAATTCGTATGGAGTCTTATCTATTGCTTTACTTGAAATTTTGTTTAGTATATAAACGACAGTTTTTAATGCTTCTCCTCAAAGCAATTCAGGTAAAGAAGAATGACTAATCATACTTTTTACCATATCCTTAAAAGTTCGATTTCATCTCTCAGCTACACTATTTTGACTTGAAGTTCCTGGCATAGTGTGTTGAGGTACAATCCCACACTCTATCAAATACTTTACAAAAGGTCTTGGATGTTGTCCACCTAATCTATCGTATATACCGTAGCATTCTCCTCCACAGTCAGATTTGACAGCCTTAATTTTCTTGCCTAATTGAGCTTCAACTTCTGCTTTAAAAATTTTTTAAAACATTCAAAGATTGTGACCTCTCACGAATTTAATAGAGATATCCGTAACGGAAGTAGTCATCTATAAAGTTAATAAAATATTATTGACCATTTCATGAAGTCGTAGGGTACGGACCGCACCTGTATGTATCAACTTTAAAGGTTCTTTAATCCTATCAGCACCTCTTATCCTTATATTTGTTTGTTTTCCCTTAATAACCTGCATACCTTTTCAGGTTGAAAAGATAACTGTTCAATAAGTCTCCATCAGACTTAAGAAAAGATCAATATGAGTTTCTTATAATTTCAATTAAATTCATACTAATAAATATTTACTTTTAGGCTCAAATATTAATACTTTATTAGATCATAAATTGGACTTCTTGAAATATATCATATCTATGTATAATATATTAATATGTGAGTCTACAAAATAGAAATAACTAACACTTAGTTCTATCCAACCATGTGTATTCACTTCTATCGTCTAGATTGCATTAATTGTTTATCATGTAGACTGGCATTATGTCAAGAATGTTGCACAAGATGGAAGAGAAGTTATATATACACCGCAAACACGGAGATGATCCACGTGCAGCTCAAAATAAGCCAGAAGAAACTCATGAGATTAATGATGAAAGTAATGTCGATAAGAAAAAAGAAAGTCATGATGATAAGAAGAAGAAGAAGAGGGATTTGGTGAAAAAGGTAGCTGGAAAAATTGTGAAAGAATTGTTACATGGTCATCAGCAAAACTCCGAAAAGGAAGGCTATGAAGAAGAACAAGAATAAGAGGGAGAGGATGAAGAAGAAAAAGCAGAAGAATAAGTGGAAGAAGGAGAATGAGATGGGTGTGGTCTTGAATTTAAACTCAATTTCGATTTTTTGAATTTTTATTACTAAGTGTCTAAGATTTGGGTATTAATCCAGTTGTATTTGATTCAAATTTTATGAGTTAAGGAGCTATTAATATTTTTTATCATAACTTTACCTACCTACATGAAATTTCATAAATCATATTTTATGATACATATTTTAAATCGTGATAGTTGATATACATCGTCTTTGATACATTTAAACCTATTGGTTAGTTAAATAAGTAAATAACAGAATTGCATTTATTTAGGAGAGTAAATCATGGGAGAGAATTTCTAAAATGGATTTAAAATTTAAAACTTTTCTTTAAATCTTCTCTATCTCTATCTCTATCTCTATCTCTTTATCTCTCTCTCTCTCACACACACACACATATATATATACTAGTTTAGGTGTACGCGCCTCGAGCGTGTACCTCACTTTATTGAGTTTAAATGTTACGCTAAATAGGATATTTGTTTAAATAATAAAGATGAATATAATAATTAAATTCAACATCTTTTGGAGAATTTATTTAATTAAACCTAACATTTACCAAAAAAATTGTTAAGCCGATCGACATTCATATATCACCTGTAAACTATAATAAAATAATACGATAATAGAGATATCAAAATAATACAACTAAATTTACCCTTTACACAAAAATATTCTTAAAACAGAGATTTGAATACAATACAATTAAACGTAACCTTTATATAAAAAAATTCTCAAAGCCGACTGAGATTCATCTATCACCTGTAAATTTATCTACGACCTATAAACTAAAACAAAATAATATAATAGTGGTCACAAAGCTTCAATTTTGATGAAAATAATTCTTGTCTGAACAAAAAATTTAACCCTAAAGAATGACTTGAATGAAAACAAAGAAGATATATATATATATATATATATATATATATATATATATATATATATACACACACACACACACGTTGAATTCTATTATATTGACAAAAACAGTGAAAAAGTTGAGGGTTAGAAAATTAAGCATTCACCAATCTAGACATGTAATCGAATCAAGTTAGATGAGCATCAATCATATTTTTTTCAATAACTATATCGGTTTCTTCTCTAGTTTAACGTGCATCTCAATATTTATAGAAGTGTTTCTTAATATAGTTCTATTTTAGCAGTATTTTTCTTTTCTATTTTAGGAGTATTTTTCTAATTGATCAGTACAAAAAAAAAAAATATTAATTGATTCTACTTCCATATATTTTAGGATCAGAACTACTAAAATATATGAAAACTTTTGATTTTAAAAAGAGTGTATTCTCTCCATTTTTTCAACTTTTCAATGCTTTCACATAAATATCATAAATCTTTTTACCTACACCACCATAATCACTTCATTATACGTAAACCCCCTAACCAATTCCCCCTTACCCCATTAATGAAAAAAATGGTACCAAAATATGGTGTTTTGTTTATGTTAAATTATCAAATTTAATTTTTTTTTATACTGATCAATTAAAAAAATATTTCTAAAATAGGATAGAAAAATAATCCTAAAATAAGACTCTATTAAGGAAATACTTCTATAAATATTGAGATGCACGTTAAACTAGAAAAGAAACTGATTTAGTTGTTGAAAAAATTTGATTGATGCTCATCTAACTTGATTCGGTTGCATGTCTAGATTGGTGGATACTTAATTTTCTAACCATCAACTTCTTCATTATTTTTGACAACATAATAGAATTCAACGTGTGTGTATATATAAATCTTCCTTGTTTTCATTCAAGTTATTCTTTAGGGTCAAAATTTTTTCTCAGACAAGAATTATTTTCATCAAAACTGGAGTTTTGTGATCACTATTGTATTATTTTAGTGTAGTTTACAGGTGTGATCATTATTGTATTATTTTGTTGTAGTTTACAGGTCGTAGATGAATGTCGGTCGGTTTTGAAGAATTTTTTAGATAAATGTTAGATTTAATTGTATTGTATTTAAATCTCTGTTTTGAGAATTTTTTTTGTGTAAAGGTTAAGTTTGGTTGTATTATTTTGATATCTCTATTATCATATTATTTTGTTATAGTTTACAGATGGTAGATGAGTGTCAGACGTCTTTGAGGAACTTTTTGTGTAAAGGTTTGATTTAATTATATTGTTTTGATGTCTCTATCATCATATTATTTTGTTGCAGTTTATAGGTGGTAGATGAATGTCGATCAATTTTGGTAATTTTTCTTTTTTGTAGAGGTTAGGTTTAATTAAATAAATTCTCCAAAAGATGTTTAATTTAACTATTGTATTCATCTTTATTATTTAAACAAATATCATATTTAGTGTAACGTTTGAATTCAATAAAGTGAGGTACACGCGGGAGACGCGTACACCTAAACTAGTATATATATACATATGTAGCACTGACTTTATCTAATGCATATGTATGATACATATATCTCGTATATTAGACTTCGAACATATGTATCATCCCTAAATTATAGAAAGGAAACACATGTTTTTTATATATAGCAAATACATTTATCAGATATATATGTTTGATGCATGTATACTTGGTACTTGTGATTGATACATTAATTCATTTTGATAAAAATTGATGGACTTTGATACTTAGAACAATATAATTGTGTGCATAGATATTCATATGTATTACACATGTAGATGCATTCATAAGTATCATGAATAAAAAAATACTTTTTTTATTATGATGCATATGCACGCATGCAAGTATATTCATATGTATCATGAACAAAAATTACATTTATTTTTACTATGATACATATGCCAGAGATACATTCGCAGTTTTATGAACAAATACTAATAAGCTTCATATTACATATGAATTAGTAGACTATGATACATTAGCATGCAAGTACATTTATATGTATCATTAATAAAAAATAAATATTTTTTACTATGATACAGATGCATAGTGGTACATTCATATTTATCATGAATTTTTTTTAATGAAGTGATCTTCTTCTCCATCTTCACCACTATCCATATTTAACTCTCTCAACCTCCATTTAAAAGCATTCAAATACACCAACAACTCCTCCACCACCAACGTAGTCTTTACCGCCATTCTTATAAAAAATCGAGCAATATGTTTAATTTTTCTTTTTTCTCTTAATGAGTATTGTCTTAAAGGGTTGAAAAAGATTCAAAATCAATAAAAGTTTGATGAATTAATGGTCAAGGGTGATCGATGAGTTGTTGTTTACAGTGAGTGTGGTGGCCAGAATCGGTGATTATTCGACGAAGGTCATGGATCTGTACAACAATCAGTGAAGGAAACCAACGGTGAAGTGAGAGTGGGGTGGAATTGAATTCTCTCCCAAAAATTCAAGGTTTGTCCATGGATGAAGTATAACAGTGAAGTGCGGTCAATTCAATTAGGTCTCCATTAATGGTATTGAGATTTGATTATGGTATTGAAAAAAATACAATTGGAGGAGAGAGATTATCAAAATTTTTGGGGAGGAGATTTTGAAAGATGAAATCTCATAATTTTGGGCTACAGTGGTGGAGTTGTCTGTATTAGGTATGTATCAAGAGCAATTTTCAATTTATGAGATTTTATGTAATTTTTTAAATGGTATAAAATTTTATGTATAAATAACCCTGATATTTGGGATTTGTGAAATTTAACCTAATTATATTTGTAAAATTTACCTACATAACGACATCTTTACAGATATTTTACCCAAAATCCCAACATTTTATTTAATTTCGAAAAATCCAACCTTTTAGCCGTTGAAGATACATATAACTAACGTGAGATACATCCTACAGATACATTTAATAATTAAACTAATTTGCATAATTTAAGGGCCGTAACGGCTAAAGTTTCTTTAATTTAGCAATTAACCTCACTAATAATGGTAAAAACTTAATAAAATCCCACGAAAATATGTAATTTGTTTGTTATTCCACATTTTTAAATAAAATTTCTTCCATATTTCGTTTCCAGTTATTAACAATTCCTACGACCTTTTTATTATTTTTTCTTGATTTATTTGAAGTAATTGCAATGAATATTTCAGTATTGTTAAGTATTCCGATGTTTGGATTAATGATATAATGTACGAGGACTATAAGAGTGATGGAATCGTTGTTAGTGAACATGTAACACATGATAAATTGATTTCAGCCATTGTTATAGAACTAGAAATTGACGAAAACAGAAAAAATTGAGGCTCATTAAATAATTGATGGTAATGCGACACCGTTGTTGATTTGTAATGAGATAGGTGTGAAGCTTTATATTGAAATTAAGAAAAGTCAACCTGTTTTGGGATGTATCCAATTATCATCACTACAATAGATAAATCTGATAGTGAGATGTTGTTTGATGGGAAAGCTGGTGCAATAATGTGTTTGGAAAATCTTTGTGAAGATGTTGCGGAATTAATTAGTTATAATTCAAATTGTCCTGCTACGTTGTCGTTGTTCGATATGAAGGGGGAAAAGATTATTACAGATTGCAAAAATAGTGAAGTTAAATTGTATCTATTGTTTTACAGAATATGTATCTTTGGTATAAATAACTAGTGAATATTGATCCGCGTTTCGCGCGGTCGTTAAAAAAAACTTAAATATGCTTAAAAAATTGGTAAATTTTTCATTCATTTTCAAAGTTAGTACCAAATAAAAAAAAGGCTCTGCTCAACAAATTCAAGTTTTAAGGTCTAGAGAAGAGTTAAGATTTATTTCTTGAGAAAGAAAACAAATAGAAAGAGGCAAATAACTTTGTTTATATATATATATATATATATATATATATATATATATGAAAGATTCGGATTAATAGAGTGCAATAATAATCTATAAGAATGTAAAAAACTTGATGACTACAGTAATTTTACATAGCAACAAACATTTTCTTATGAATTGAAATGGGGAAAGGACAAAAATGTCACTCGCTAAAACTAATTCCAACTAAATAGCCACTACAATTTAATTCCCTTTGATCAGCCACTAAACTAATTACATTTTATAGCCATTGATTATTTTGCATGCCAGTTACTTCACGTTTTTTTCCATTTTGTTTTTAAAACAAAGCTAGTTCATTTTATTTTTTTAATCTTGCTGGTTTTTTTTTTATGTTTCATTTTTTTTAATTTGATGTTTCATTCTATTATAAAAAAATCGCTGCTCTTTTTGTGTTTTTCACTATTTTTTATACTTTTTTTTGCAACTTTTTTATTTTTTTAAAAAAATCTATTCCTTTTTTGAAATTAACATAACTACAATTGTTGTACATTGGAACATGCATTATGTATATTTATGGAATGATGATATTGACTATCAAAAAAGTTATGTGAAATTACTATAAGAAACTTTATTTGATCAAAACAAATACATAGGATTTTGAGGAGCAGATAATGCAACTCAAACACAAAATGAAAAACCTAACTCCAACTTTTTTCAATAGTTCAACTGCAAATTTTCAAATCCAAAAATCAACCCCCGACATTATTGCAAGTCCAAAAGAGGAACTATAAATAAAACATGTCAAGCATCAAAAAGAAAATAGATATACACATTCTATACAATTATTAACTACAATTATTATTTAGATACATATTTTTATATGATTCTATATAGTTTCTACTTGCATTCTAAAAATGTATCAATCTAGTATAAAAGAGTATCAATTGAGTATATGGATACTGCAAGTGTATCAATGTAGTATAAAAGTATATTAATGTGGGTATAGGGACTGCATGTACTTGTATAGAATTTTCTTTATCTTTTATAAAAAGTGTATCAATATAGTATAAAAGTGTATCAATATGGTATAAAAGTGTATCAATAGAGTATAGAGACTGCATATGCCCAATTGGGCAAAATGGCTAAAAAAGAGAATTAAATTTAGCCGACAGGTTATATTTGTCCACATTTTCAAATTGTATCCATTTTTTAAAAAAAATGGCCACCCCATGTCCTTTTCCCAATTGAAATATACTACCTCCGTTTCAAAAAAAATGACCACTTTCCTTTTTAGTCCGTTTAAAAAAGAATGACCTCTTTCCTTTTTTGACAATACTTTAATTTCAACTTTCCACATGACATGTTTAGGACCACAAGATTAAAGGACATTTTGATACATTTGACACAACTTTAATTTAAGGCCACAAAATTTAAAAGTTTTTTTATTTTCTTAAACTTTGTGCTTAGTCAAATTAGGTCATTCTTTTTTAAATGGGGGAAGTAGTATATATGAAAATTACTAACTAATGTTATATGCGTTAATTTTACATAGCAAGATAAGATTGTGTATAATAGACTCTTGTGCTCCAATATTTTCTCGAATCACCCTTTTCTTTTCCTTCCCCCACATAGCGGGAGCTTATGCATCGGACTATTCCTTTTTAATATATTTTTTTGATGAATTTTTACATAACAATAAACACTTCCTTATGAATGAAATATAGTACAAAATTACAAACTAATTTTACAATCTCCTATTTTATCAATAGGTTTATTAGGTTAATTCACATGATTGTGGAAAGATAAATACATAGTTCCTTAAGAAACACACGTGCATACATTGACTTCCTTCCCCTGCTTTTAATTAAAAAAATAATCTTGACACACAAAAAGTGAACTTCATCGAAAAAAAACATAAAATAAAAAAAATACAAGAATAGTTAACTAAACAAATAAAACTTTTAGAAAATGTTATTTGAAGAGGAAGGCTTACAGAGGCATTCCAACAGAGATCAAATTGTAAAGAAAAAATGCCTCTTAAATATAAATAATTTCTTTTTTTAACTAAAAATTACACAAATACACAACTTATGTTTTCAATATTACAAAAAATCCCAACTCCCTAAATATATAACAAAAATTGCAATATATACACAGAATACTATGTATATGTCGGCTATGTTATGTATATTAATAGGGAGAGAGAGTGAAGTAATTAAAAAAGTGAGAGAGAGTGTAATTACTTCCAAAAGAGTTGGTATTTATGTTATTTATACTTTT
>NC_061112.1:99036198-99053927 GCF_002878395.1 Capsicum annuum
ATGTTAGAGTTATTAGAATTTACCTATAAATTATTAAATTAATTATGTGAAGACCATTTAAAAATAGAGAAGCTCTTAGAAAAATTAAAGAATCTTTAATTAGTAATTATTCAGAATATATAAGTCTAAATAAAACAAAAGAAAACCCACAAAGATTAGCCTACTTAATTACATTAATATCTAGTATTGAATCAAAATTAATAATCCATTTAAAATCTAGGAGAATGAAACACATACCACCTAATTATGATAAAATTAGATTTAGAAATCCGCCAAGATATTATAAATAAAAATGAATAAAGTACAACAATACAAAGAATTAAAACAAATTATTTCTGAAAAACGTAAAGAATTAAAAATAAGAATAAAAAGACTACATTATAATATATTTGCCGGAGTTAGTAAAAATTCAATAAATACACAAAAAGATGAAATATCAAAATTAGAATCAGTAAAACTATGGTTTTCAAATTTAACTGAAAATAGCAAAAAAGTATTAAGAACTAATAAACCTATAGAAGGAACATCATCAACAACAACTAAACTAACACCTATAGAATTATTAAAAAAAGATGAAACAGCTATAAAAGATGAATTTGGTAGTACGACAACAATAGAAGAAGAACAAGATGAAGAAAAAGATACAAATAGAAATTTAATGATAAAATTAGCAATATGTAATATGTGTTATATAGATGAATATACTTGCACATTTAAAGAATATTATTATAAAGGAGCATATAGTATAGAAGAAAGTAAAGAGATAAGAAAATTATATTTTAATAAATTACCCGAGCCATTTAGTTCAAAAATAATAAAAAGTTGGGAAGAAGCAAAAATAGTAGATACATTAGGAGCAAGAATAAAATTTTTACAACAATGGTATAGAAACTTATGTGAAAAATATAGAGAAGAATTAAAAATGGAAAAAACATTAATAAGAAATTTAGCATGTTGCAAAAATAAAATAGCACCCCAATTTGGATGCGAAGAAAGATATTATAAGAAAAGAAAAAGACATAAGAAATATAAGAAATATAAAAAATCAAAATATAAATGTAAAAAACCAAGAAAAAGATATTATGTAAAAAATTATAAATATAAAAGACCATATAGAAAGAAGAAATCTATAAAAGAATGTACTTGTTATAATTGTGGAAAGTTAGGACATTTAGCTAGAGATTGTAAATTACCTAAAAATTCAAAAAATAAACAAATATCAGAAATAAAAATAGCTAATACAGAATATATGCAGATAGATTATATAGATTATGAATTAGAAAGTGAGGATAGTATATATGAAATTTCAGAAAACGAAACAGATAATGAAATAGATAGTGAAATAGATGAATCAAATGACTGAAGAAGATATAAAAATAATCACAAAGGAAGAATATTTAAATGATGAAGGAACGGAACAAAAAATAATATTTGATAGTAACATATTTGATGAAATAAAAGGAAAAGAATTAGATTTAAGTGTAGAGAAAATATTCAAAATACCAACAATAAAAAATATTTTTACTAGGAAAAAGGATGAATATTATGTAGTATGCCAAAAAGAACATATAATAGACTGCAGATATGCAAAAGGCAAAGCTAGTATACCACTAGTAACAAAAAGAATAATTAATAAAGAGATAAATGATATAAAAAGTAAAGGAGATCCAATAAAATATGTACACCTTGGAGGTACAGAGATACTAATAAAAGCATGTTTTAGAGAAGGAATAGATACACCAATAGAATTATATCTAGCAGATGATAGAATTATAAAAACTATAGAAAAAAGCATAATAACTACCGTAAAAGGAAATCTAATATACCAAAAATTTAAATTTATAATAAGTGCAAATTATTCAGTAGCAGTAACAGATAGGAATATAGATAAATCACTCGTATTATATTGGAAAATATCAGGAATAGAATTAACCCCAGGAAGTAAAATATTTAGAGCAAGATGCAAAAATCTATATGTATTAACAACAAAACATAAAATAACAGGAAAAAATAAGATTAACAAAATACGAATAGAAAGTCCATTCGAACAAATTGTAAAAACAATAGATTATAATGATTATAGCTATAGAGACATAGATACAGAAGAAAATTTAGAAATAGTAAATGATAGAATAAGTACAACGAAAAGGATAGCTGATGAAAAAACAGAATCATCAAGCTCATCAAAAAGAACAAGTTATGAAACGAATTCAATAAGTAATTTAAACCAATATTACATAACAGGAAAAATAAATGAAAAAGAATATCTAATACTTTTGAATACAAGACAAGAAGAAAATTATATAGCAAAATATCTAGTAAAAAATGAAGAAATAAAGACTGATAATGATATGTGCCCAGATCTACCAAGAAGTTTAATAAATAATAAAAATATAGCAGAAAAAGAAATAATAATAGGAGTTAGAAAAATAAAAATAGAATTCGAAGTAAAGGAAGAAATGCAAAAAGCAGATATAATATTAGGGATAAAATGGTTAGAACAAGTAAAACCATATAATATAGAACATACACAATTAACCTTAACATATAACAAAGAAAAGTTATTCTTAAAAAGCGCCTTAACATGAAATGAAGATATATGTATTAATGAAGATAGTAGTAGAGGGATATTACAGTAGATATTATACGACTATGATAGATACAGGAGCAGAAGCTAATTTATGTAGATATAATTGCTTACCAGAAAGTAAATGGGATAAATTAAAAACACCAATAATAGTTAAAGGATTTAATAATGAAGAAACCTTAATTACTTATAAAGCTAGGAATGTAAAAATACAAGTATGGGATAAGATATTAACAATAGAAGAAATTTATAATTATGAATTAACATCAAAAGATATACTTTTAGAAATGTCATTCTTAGATAAATTATACCCACATATAATAACCAAAACAGAATGGTGGTTTACAACACCATGTAAGCAGAAAGTAAGAGCAAAAAGAGTTAATAATAAAATAAGAAAGAAAACTGATTGGATAAAAGGAAGTGAAAAAAATTACACAAAAGTTAGAAAATATAAAAAATACTGAAGATACAATAGAACTAGTAGTATTTTCGATAAATAAAACAGAAATAACTATATTTTCAATAAATAAAATAGAAATAATTAAGAAAAAATTAGAACAATTATATAGTGAAGATCCATTAAAAGGATGGGGAAAGCATAAAACCACTATAAAAATTGAATTAATAGATAAAAATAGCATAATAACCCAGAAACCATTAACATATAATTTTGACGATTTAAAAGAATTTAAAATGCACATAGACGAATTATTAGAAAAACAATATATACAAAAAAGTAATAGTAAACATAATAGTCCAGCATTTATAGTAAATAAACATAGTGAACAAAAAAAGAGGAAAAATTAGGATGGTAATTGATTATAGAAATTTAAATGCAAAAACTATAACATATAATTATCCAATACCAAATAAGATATTAAAAATAAGACAAATACAAGGATATAATTATTTTAGCAAATTCGATTGTAAATCAGGATTTTACCACCTAAAGCTAGAAGAAGAATCTAAAGAATTAACCGCATTTACGGTACCACAAGGATTTTATGAATGGAACGTATTACCATTTGGATATAAAAATGCACCAGGTAGATATCAACATTTTATGGATAATTATTTTAAATAATTATCTAATTGTATAGTATACATACATGATATATTATTATATACAAAAACCAGAGAAGAACATTTAAAAATAGAAAAGCTTTTAGAAACAAATTCTAGTGCATGTCCATAGAAATGAGATTTCCATATTGTAGCCATGACAAGTACACTTCTCGTTGTTGACCCTTGTTCTTTTTCTTTTTGTTTTTCCGGTTCCTTTTTTCTATCCTTCTTACTTCTTAGGCTGCTTTATTTTTTAAAAAATTGCTCTCTATTATTAATTTTTAATTCTAGGAAAAAAAGAAGTTGCTCTCTCTTAGTATTGTTTTTATTTCTACCAAAATTCAATCGCATAAAATTTTATAGTTCTTTTTATCAATTAAATACAAATTTGTAATATTGTAGTTACTTCTTTTTTTAGTCAATCAAAATATAAAAAGATAGTATTTTTAATTGTTATATAAAATAACATATGTTATTTTATATAGTAATGATATATATATATATATACTAGTTTAGGATATACGCTCCGCGCGTGTACCTCACTTTAATGAGTTTTTAATTTTATAAAATCACTTCAATATTATTAAAAAAAATATGACCTGGACTTTATAATAGATTTTGTCTTCAAGTATATCTGATATCAATAAATAAATAAATAAATAAATAATAATAATAATAATAATAATAATAATAATAATAATAATAATAATAATTTCATTGTCAAAATTTTCAAGTTAATACCAATTTTTTCATTGTCAAAATTTTCAAGTTAATGCTTTTAAATTATAGCAACATATTTAGTGTAGTCTCACAGGTGATACCAGACGACTTTCGTTCTCCCATTTCTTGTTCTTGGTTCGAACTATTAGTTGAATTATTTCTTGATTTCATCCGTATCGAGATTATAAACATCAAGAATATACTAAAACTTGAAAAAATTTACCTCAAGTCACAAGTAATTTTTTCTCTTCAATCATAAACTATCTCAAATTTCACAAAAAAACTTCTCAATTATCAATTATTAACAATAAGACATGATAACTCATTTATTGTAAACTTCAAGAATATACTAATACTAAAATTCTTAAAAAAACTTACCTCAAATCACAAGTAAAATTATCTCTTTAATCATTTACTATCAAGATTTCAATTGATAAAAAAATTTTAGTGTACATGTTTTGCACGTGTGTCTTGCATCGATAAGTGTGATATCTATTTAATTGTCAATAAATATGATATCTCAAACTGTAGTACGAAAAGTTCTACCGTCTTCTTAATTCGTAAGATTTATGATGATACACGTGTAACTTATCCTATCCAGTGTAGAATTTATGTGAACTTATAAAGATAAATATTTTAGTTTAGTTACTTTCCTCCTACAAAATTTAAATTTTTTTAAAAGATAAAAATAGACCAGCCAAAAAAAATTCTTTCTAAGACCTAAAAAGTTTAAACTCTCTTCCAAATTCAGGCCTCCAATATGGTGATGCGAAAATATTACAATTTTGCTGTTGAGCAATAGCTTAATAATGTAAAGTGAATTTTGTTAGAGTTACACAAATGGTCTCATTGTCCTGAATCCTAGAAAGAATCATAGTGATGTTCATTCAAACGACGTCATTTAATAAGTCAAACCTCTTATGTATCCTTACAACTGGATTGAACTCTAATTATGAGTATATTGATGGGATCTATACAACGCAGTGTCATGCGAAAGCTAACACAAACATTTTGAGTGACGATAGTAAAGAAAAAATTTGTATGAGGACTACATTGTAAATTTGGTTAGAGCTACACAATGATCTCTTGTTGTGAATTTAAAAAAGAATCATAATGATGTTCACGCTAACGACGTCATTCAATAAGTCCAATCTCTTGATGCACCTTTAGAACACGATTGAACTCAAATTGTAAGCACATTGATGAGTCTATACAATATGACATCGTATGAAAGCTAATAAAAAAAACTCCGAGTGATACTAACAAAGAAAAAAAATATATTTGAGAACTATATTGTGGATGTTATGTTGTATCAAGAAAAAATTCTCAATTTATAAAAAATATGGTAAATTTTTATTTTTCTTCTATAAATTATTTATTAATATTAAAATAACATGATTGGTGTCCTTTTTAACTTGAAATTTGTATACATTTTTTTTTGTGTCCTTTTTCACTAACTTTGTATTCTTTCCTTTTACTTATTTAATTCCATAAATTGCTTGGCCTTCCTTTTTAAGGTTTAATTTTGTTTTTTCTTTTTAAGACGTTTTTTATTTCCTCCTTTTTTGGTGTTCTACTGTCCTTTTTCACTAACTTTGTGTTCTTTCCTTTTACTTATTTAACTCAATAAATAGCCCGACCTTCTTTTTTGAGGCTTAATTTTGTTTTTTTCTTTTTAAGACGTTTTTGATTTCCTTTTTTAATTCAACTTTGTATACTTATATTATTTAAATTAAATAGTAAATTTTATATAATTGAGTAAATGACGATTTTGTCTATTGTGGAGTATTTTAATGAAGGGTAAAAAGTTCAAATCACTTTTTTAAGAGTCTTCACACTTTTAATATAGTATTGATTATTGATATATGCAAATCCCATACATATACATATTTCATACAATAATAATACATTTCTATTCAAATCATATACAAAATAATATTACATATAGTAATTATACAGTTTTTATCCACATTCTATACAACAAATATACAGTTTTTATACACATCCACATTTTTTTTTCTTGAATTACTTGTATTTTGATTATTCTTGTCCATCTCTAGGTAGACAATATTTATTTCACTGTAGCTAACGTTCACAAACCCAACGACCACTGACCCTTGACTGGCATACGCCGGCGACAGCGTCGGAGCGCCGGTAACAGGCAAGCATACCCCCTCCATCTATCTCTCCCCAGTTCTCTCTACCCTTTTCTCTCTCCCTTTCCCTGTCTCTCTATCGTCAGAACACCCATTGATTTCGCCGAAGGTCAAGGCACTGTCCACTCAACTCCAGCGACGTAGGCAGCATGCAGCTCCAGTCACAAGCAACTGATTCTGGCATGTCCATCTGAAGGTTCTGCTGGTTCCGATTATAGAGGATTCTGACAGTACCGGATTTGATTCCGGCGGTACTCCAATGAATCTCCGGCGATAATATCCTGGTGACCAGTTTCTGCATCAGTTCGCTGGGACCCAACATACCTCGCGGGAAAAGAGGACTTGGTTTACAAGCGAAATCCGGTGACTTCTAACCTTTGTTATTTCATTCTTTGTATTAGTCTAGTATTATCTCTTATATCTTGAATTGCGTTTAATTTTTTGGGATTGTCTATTGTCGTATCTTGCACTGCTTTTTATTATTGGTTTTGCTGTCCTTGGTGCTAGGCCATTAGTGTGCTTTTTATTTCCCCTGGTGAATTGTCACCTTGAACTCTAATTCTTTATTTATTTATTTATTTATTTATTCTGCTAGCATCTGTTGTGCGTGAATATTAGTTACATTTTGTGCTTTGCGTGTGCCTTTTATTGTATTAGCCTATTGTTGTTTTTAGCCTTTGCTGGACTTTGTATTGACTAGTGGCTTGGGTGGCTCATGGTCGATTAGGGTCATCTCCTGGAGGTCCTGGGGGTCATGGAGGTTGGGGGTGGTATCGGGGGCTGGTGTTGGGTTAGGCACGAGATGTAGAGTGCAAGGTATTAAGGGAGGGGATAAGAGAGGTGATAGTTTGAGGGTAGGGTCGTGGAACATTAGGACCCTGCAGGGTAAGCTGATAGAACTGGTTAAGATTCTTAAGAAGAGAAAGATTAATATTGCGTGTGTCCAGGAGACCAAGTAGGTAGGTTCCAAGGCTAGGGATGTAAATGGATATAAGTTATAGTATTCAGGTAGTGATAAGCGTAGGAATGACATAGGTATCTTAGTGGACGAAGAGCTTAGGGAGCAGGTAGTGGAGGTTAAAAGGGTTAGTGATAAGGTTATGACTATCAAGTTGGTCTTGGGGGGTTTACTTTGAACATCTGTAGTGTGTATACGCCTCAGGTGAGCCTAGACGAGGAAGAGAAGAAGAGTTTTTGGGAGGTTTTGGACGAGGTGGTTAGAGGCGTGCATAGTTCGGAGAAGATTTTCATAGGTGGGCATTTCAACGGGCACATCGGGTCTTTGCCGTTAGGGTATGATGATGTGTATGAGAGCTTTGGGTTCGGGGTTAGAAATGATGAGGGAGTTACTCTTTTGGATTTTGTGAGGGCCTTTGGGTTGATGGTAGTGAATTCCAACTTTCCAAAGAAGGAAGAGCACTTGGTTACTTTCCGTAGTAGGATAGCCAAGACTCAGATTGAATTTTTGCTGCTTAGGAAGGGGGATAGAGCTTTGTGTAAGGATTGTAAGGTAATCCCGAGTGAGAATCTTACGACCCAGTATAGATTCCTGGTGATGGACATGGTTATCAAGAGGGGCAAAATGAGATGGGGTGGAAAGGGTCGGCCTAGAGTTAGGTGGGGTAGCCTGACCCCAGTTAGTGCTTTGGAGATAGGGGTGAAGTTGGAGGGGATAGAGGTATAGGAGTGCAGGGCGAACGTGGATAGTATGTGGGATAGGGCTGCTGGTTGCATCAGGGAGTCTGCTATAGAGAGGTGTTGGGTATTTCGAGTGGCGGGTCTGGACGATATCGGGGGGATTGGTGGTGGAATAAAGATGTTAAGAAGAAGGTCGAGATGAAGACAGCGGCTTACGCTAAGTTGGGAGAGTAAGGATGAAGAAGAGAAGCGGGTGAACAGGGAGGAGTACAAGTTAGCAAAAAAAGAGGCTAAGTTAGAAGTCACGGCTACAAAGACAGCAACTTTTGAGAGTTTGTATAAGGGGTTAGAGGAGAAAGGCGGGGAGAAGATGATGTTTAGGCTTGCCAAAGTTAGGGAGCAGAAGGGTCGTGATCTGGACCAAGTGAAATGCATTAAGGGGGAGGATGGCAGAATTTTGGTGGAAGACGACCTCATTAAGAAAAGATGGCAGTCCTATTTCCATAGGCTCTGGAATGATGGGGGGGTAGACGTGTTGTGTTAGGGGAGTTGGAGCATTTCTGGGAGTGTCGCGACTTTGGCTTTTGTCAGTGTTTTAAGGTAGATGAGGTTATTGAGGCTATTCGCAAGATGTGAAGGGGCAGGGCGATGGGGCCCGACGAAATTCTGGTAGATTTTTGAAAGTTCTTTGGCGGGTCAGGGTTGAGGTGGCTGACCAACTTGTTTAACAATATTTTTAAGTCAGAAAAGATGCCTGAGGCGTGGAGATGGAGCATGATGATTTCTTTATATAAGAACAAGGGTAACATTCAGAGTTATAACAACTACCGGGGTATCAAGTTGTTGAGTCACACAATAAAGATTTGGGAGAGGGTGGTGGAGTGGAGGTTGAGGAAGATTGTGTCTATTTTGGAGAATCAATTTGGTATTATGCCTGGTCGTTCCACGACTGAGGCAATTCACCTTGTGTGGAGACTAGTAGAGCAGTATAGAGAGAGGAAGAGGAATCTTCACATGGTGTTTATTGACTTGGAAAAGACGTATGATAAGGTTCCTAGGTAGGTTCTTTGGAGATTCTTGGAGGCGATAGGGGTTCCGGTGGCATACATCAGAGCGATTAAGGACATGTATGAGGGAGCAAAGACTTGGGTAAGGATAGTGGGACGAGATTCTGAGCATTTCCCGATCTTGACAGGGTTGCACCAGGGATCAACTCTTAGTCCATTTTTATTCACTTTGGTGATGGATGTGTTGACGCGAAATATACAAGGCGAGGTGCCTTGGTGTATGCTTTTCGCGAATGATATAGTTTTGATTGATGAGTCGCAACAAGAGGTTAATGATAAGCTGGAGGTTTGGAGACAAAACCTGGAGTCTAAAGGTTTCAGGTTGAGTAGGACCAAGAAAGAGTACTTGGAGTGCAAGTTTAGTGACTCGAGGCAAGAGGAGGAGGTGGTAGTGAAGTTGGATTCTTAGGCGGTTTGCAAGAGGGATAGTTTTAAGTATCTTGGGTCTACGATTCAGGAAAATGGAGAGATAAATAAGGATGTCTCACCGTATTAGGGCAGGTTGGATGAAATGGAGACTCGTTTCAGGAATTTTATGCAATAGCAAGGTGCCCCCAAGCTGAAAGACAAATTCTATAGAGTTGCAGTCTGGCCTGCTATGTTGTATGGAGTGGAGCGTTGGCCGATTAAGAATTCTCATATCCAAAAGTTGAAGGTGGCGGAAATGAGGATGTTGCGTTGGATGTGTGGATTCACAAGGGCTGACAGGGTTAGGAATGAAATTATTCGAGAGAAGGTGGGAGTGGTGTCAGTGGAGGATAAAATGCAGGAAGTAAGGTTGAGATGGTTTAGTGAGGCATGGATGCCCCAGTTCGTAGGTGTGAAAGGTTGGCCTTGGGAGGTTTCAAACTGGGTAGGGGTAGGCCGAAGAAATACTGGAGACAAGTGATTAAACGTGACATGGAGCAGTTATAGCTGACTGAGGACATGACCCTGGATAGGAAGATAACGAGGAAAAGCATTAGGATAGAGGGTTAAGGGTGTGGATGATTCATAGACAGTATTTAGGTGGACTTTGGTGTCCTTTGTTTGGCAATGTACAAATTTTTTATGGATGTCGTACCTATGCTATTTTATTGTGTTCTATGCTTTTGATGCTTTTGTATACTGCCTTTTATCTTGAGTCGGGGGTCTATCAAAAACAACCTCTCTACTTCTTTGAGGTAGTGGTATAGACTGCGTACACTCTACCCTCCCCAGACCCCACTATGTGGGAATATACTGGGTTTGTTGTTGTTGTTGTATACAACAAATATACAGTTTCTATATATATTTTATTCAACTTTTTGCTACAATTATTATTTAGATACATATTTTATACAACAACTATATATTTATATATACATTCTATACAATTTTTATTCACATTTTATATGACTTCTGTTATACCCTATTTTAACACGGTTTAAATTGAGGTACAACGTATTGAAAACTTCTATGTAAAATTTAGGAAGTCGCCACCTAATTAGTTACACGGTGAATTAGGACACCTCTTATAAGCTAAATGATAAAAAAATTAGAGACTTAATTTTTTGATCTACTTAACTTAGTGATTCTAGGTAAGGGTTCTAATTACCCTAAAGGGAAGAGATTAGGTACCTTAAAGGATCCAGTAACTACGGTTAACCGACTAAACTTAGATTAATTAAGAAAATCAAATGTTAAATTAGAAAAAGATATAAATAAGATATTAAAAAAATTATATACATCTTATTAAAATAATATATGCTAATTATTTACAAGAAAAGATTAGAAAACATTAGAAAGATTCACCCATTTTTTGAAAATTGTTAAAGATAACTCCTAAAATAATGCAACTTTATTGTTGTCCAAAGAAAGTAATTATCAAATCATTTCTCTTAAAATATATACAAAACTTCCAATTAATAATTTAAACAAAAGTCTAGGCTAAAGAAAATGAGGTTAATTATGCTATATCTAGAAAATCACGTTTTTTCTTCATTGTTAAAATAACTTTAATTTTTATAATATAAAGAAAATAACAAATTAGCATATGCCAAGCGAATCATTGAGATAACTAACAAATTTAATTGTTTAAATCTATAATGACTTAAAAATTTATTTTTTATTAAGAAAAAACTCCAGTTTAAAGAAAATATTTTTTTCGGCATTTGAAATCTTAAGAAAATGCCTCATGGAATCAAAGTGGAAAACTTACTATCTTTTATTTGAAATTGATAAGAAAAGGGAATTGATTTACCATATCCAAAATAATTAAAGCCGATTTTCAAGTCTAGGAATGATAAATTCGCCTACCGCAAAAAACCTATATTTTTATTTCTTTCACTATTACTAAATAGTGAGTATCTAACATTGATTCTAAAGACAACCATTATTCTATATTAAAGCGTTAAAGATCTCTAACAACTCGACCAATTATTCTAAAAGGTATGTTTTAACCTATCAACTTTAAAACTTTTAATGATATAAATTAAATACTTATGTCTAGCGACATGCTAATTTAAAATCTAAGAGGGACAAAAGGGAACAAATTAACTTACTATCATATTTAAGAATTCAAGTAAGAACAAAAAAAAATTCTAAATAATAATGTCTGAAATATTAAACAAAAATAACAATAAGTGTCTACAAAAGAAGAATAAAATTTGAAAAGAGGGAAAAGGTACTAGACTGCTAGACGGAAATACGTGATGCATCTATTATCGCTTCTCTGATTTGGACAGAGATGAAGTCCATGAGACCCCAAACACATTGTCAAGTTTACATGAGACAAAGAAAAAGACAAGGATTAGAAACTCGATCTTATGAGAGATACAAAGTGAATTAGGTGATAAACACGTTAGTGTTTTGCAGTCACATAGAAAATTAGACAGGGAATAGTAACTACATTGATTCAACAATATCAGTCATAGGCCAAGTATTACTCAAAAAAACGCTTCAAGCAAGTTGCTACAATCTACTAAGTTGACAGTTATGTGACTGTTTTGATCCAAAGTCGAAGCGAATAAAAGTTGGCATATCCCATCTGTTGTAAAGAAACTTCATGACAACAAAGTTCTAATTAATCAAATTCAGAGGTGACACATCAAATGGGTTAAGAGTGTCGTCAAATACTTTTGAAAGTCAAATTAAGAAAAATACAACCTCTGAAAAAGTAACAATGAGGTTGATGGTTTGATCTAGCTTTCACAACTATACCATTTTTAGAGGCTATTTACTATCCCATTTAAACAAATAAGGGAGGAGGCTAACAACATATTAACATTAAGTTCCGTACCCATCAAAGAAAACAAGTAAAAAAGGCACTACTAGCGATTTAGGGCTTAATACAATATTATTTATTCTTGTTAAGCTGGTGAAATAAAATTGATAAAGATTCCCACATTAACAGCCCTACTTTATTCAACCCATAGGCATAAACTAATCACAAAGAGCTTCATATGTATCATGTATTAACAGCATGTATTGTTTAACATAGAAGTAAAGATAAGAAAGAAGGAATTTCACGCCTCACGTATTTAGATTCAAAATAGCTACAAAGAATCAACATAGAATCACATTTATTAAACTTAATATTGTAGAAAATAAGCAACATATGTAAAGCTATTCAATTTTTATTGGGCATGTATTAAGAAGGACAAGACTGGATCAACGGAATAAGGACTACTCATATATGTTACATATTCAAAAGCACAAATAACTAATGTAAAATCCGAGCGAATGATTTAGCTGTAGAAAAAAATTAAATGGGTCTCTTTAATTAGACTAATATACTCAAATAAAATTAGTCCTGAAAAATGAGTATTTCTCACACATATTTTTTTTTTAGCTATGCAGAAATTTACTAGTTACTTCGAGATGAACCAGAGCAATAGCAGGATTTTCCACTACCAATAAGATAATGCATCAATTGTAAGCAATTCAAAGCTCAAGCTCATATCAAGAATTCTACAACCTCACAACATGTGTATCAGGAAAATGCCATGGTGTCTTTTTGAAAGATTGGGTGGTTAGAAATATAACAAAGCTGGACATTTGAAATACATGCTATTATGATTTTGATCGTTGGCTTCAATTGTTTTCCAGAAAAAAGAAAATCTATGTTCAAACAAAATCTATAGGTAGACAAGAAATCTCCTAAATATGCCCAAGGGGAACAACTATCAACTGACTAATTCTCACAAATGTAATTGGAGATAAAATGACTGGCTTGGCCAATACCCTTATTTTAAAGAAAAACACAAACTTTGTCAGAAGTTTGGAAGAACTCAAGAGAATTTTTAGAAAAAAAAATTAGCTTTTGCTTTTAAACACGAGGCTGGTCTATTCTAAATACTAAGGCAATAGATTCCAACGATACCCCTAAGCAAATAATTTATAAATCTTAGGCAAAGAGTAAATCAAAATATACATTTTTTAGCTTGATCTTGGAGGAAGAGGGCAGCCAACAACAAAGAACACCGGTCATCATGTATACCCC
The DNA here is from genome assembly GCF_002878395.1 of Capsicum annuum. Lineage (NCBI taxonomy): Eukaryota > Viridiplantae > Streptophyta > Magnoliopsida > Solanales > Solanaceae > Capsicum > Capsicum annuum. The sequence goes on from NC_061112.1 coordinate 99,049,897, forward strand.
TATTCAAACGACGATGAACATATATTGAAATGCCAGATAAACAAAGTGACGGAAAGGGGACTGTGCACATTTGATTCACATTAATACTCTTTTCTTAAAATTGAGGCAAAACCATATTTGAACAATAAGGAAGCGGAATCAAAGAGAAAACCAAGCTGCTCGCACAAAACGCCTTAAACAGGGAGATATGTGTAACAAACATGTTAACAAAACCAAAATTCATTCAACAAAGGATTTATTTTTAAGGATCTTTTTGCAATTTGTGATAAACAAAATCTAGCTGAACAAACATCACACCAAACATCTCAAAAATCTGCATTTTTTATTTTTTGCATATTGTTTTTTACCTTAAAGAAGTAACAACTATATCCAAAACTAGAGTAGAATTTCATAGTGAGCTTAAAAATGAGTTCTCGTGCTTATTTAAATAACTAAGATTCAAGTTATTGCTTCCATGTTCACACTATAAACAAACAACATATTGATTTGTAAACAAATTGTTAATCACACTTCAAAGTTTAAACCTGTAAGATTATTTTTTCATTTGAAACTAAAAATATTTTGTAAGCACCCAACCAATTAGAGACATAACAATGGAACTGCCGCCATATTCAAACATTCAAGAAAAATTACAAAATCTCATGATGGAAAGCCAAGCGTTCGGAAGTTTTAAGTCTCTTAGAGCCCTTTTCATGGTAAACCAAGAGTTGCCAATGTCTTGTAAACATACAAACAAGTAGAGACATAACTTAAGCCCCTATTACTACATGCAAGGCATCCAAACAGACATCATAACAATCTAAAATAGTCCGCCGAACATATTGAAAAATCAAAAGCTTCTCAAAGTTTATTTCAAGCTAATTCAAGGTTGTAAATATTCTACAAACATACCATCGAATATGTATAAAACAAAATGTTTCCAAAACTACTTTATCAAATTTTCAGTCAAAACAACCAGCCCCATTTAAATTGAGAATTTAAAGGATTCACTCAAACCAAATCACAAATTGCAACACTTAGCCCAACACATGTCTAATATGATAAATGGTCAGAAATTATCTTTATTTTACATTGTTTATCTTGTAATCATCCGGCTAAAATGACTAACATTCCGACTGATCGCAAGGTTAAGAATTCACTAAATTAAGCATAATATAATTAAGACGAGATAGAATTTACCTTGTGTGGGGCAGCGAACTTGGGCTTTTTCGTTGGAGATTCAACTCAAACTTATTTCGGGCAGTGAACCTGAACCACGAATCGATGAACGATTTTCTCACCAACAATGATCAGCAAGAAGAGTAAGAAAAGTGTAATCGAAAACTGTAAAATAGAGCAAACTTAGTGAGTGAAAGAGTATGGTAGGATCAAGAAATTCCTCAAATTGGTGTAACAGCTACTTGGAGAAGCTTTCAAATTTTAAATTTTTGATGTTCTTGAGAACACCAATTGTAGGTGAATCAAAAGGATTAACAGGAAGAGAAAATAAGAAAGAGGAAAGGGGTCACCTTTTCAGCTGATTTTACGGGAAAACGATGCATTGACGGTGGAGTGTCGGTTAAAGCTTGATAGCCGTCGATTCAAAAGAAAAAACACCTTGAAACCGATTGCTCTTTGAATTTTCCCATCTTCTGATGAAATTACAGAGCATTTTTGCTTCAACAAAGGTGATGGGAGGGCAGGTGATGTTGATTGAGATGAAAACAGAGAGAGTAGACGAAAAGAGAGATCAAATCAATAGATTTTGCCATTTGTTCGATGGTTTAAGGGCCAAACGTTGTGCAGACATGGAGGAGCGTTATTTTGCTCCAGCACGTTTGAATAAAATTAAAAAATTAATTTTTTTTTTTTTAGTTTAAATGATTAAAAATTTAAAATAATTATTTATAAATTAAATAAATAAGTGTGTAGATAGAATTGTTAATCATAAAAAAAAGTTGTTAATGTATTTGATAAACAAATAATGTTAAGCATTTTTTGTTGTCAAAATGACTTAAATGTTCTTAACATTATTAACACCATAAATAAGGTAAATTCTTTATAATTTTTAATTTTAATAATTTTTAAATAATGATGGATTAGCGGAATACGAAGGAGAAAGATAAAGAGAAAATTAGAGGAAAGAGAAGAAGAGAAGCGGCAAAGAGATAAAAAAAAGGAAAAATTAAATATTTAAGCGTTACAAGTTGAGGGCGTTGCTGGAATTGGAGGAAAGTATAAGGAATAAAAAAAATAAATATTTTGGTCAAATTAAAAAAAAATTAATCTAAAAAGTAAAAAATTGGGTATCCAGCTTCTCACTTTATTTTTTTAAGCATTTTAAAAATTTTATCAAACACTTAAAAATTTTTAAAAAAGATTAAAATTTGATTTGATTATATTTTAATCTTATCCAAATGGGCTCTCAATCGGATTGAGTTTCACCATTGGAGAGAAATAGAGGAGAGGTCCTTAGGTTGTAGGCTTGTGGATATTTGGGTCGGGTTTGTGGGTAATTTAAGTCGGGCTGAGAGAGATTTTTATTGGGCTGCTATATGTTTGAAAAGAGTGGCCCAAAATTTATATATAAATGAATGAAGAATGGACAGAAATAGCCTATCGGGCCAAACAATTTCCACTAAAATGACCGTTCAATTCATATTGAAAAAATTACAGAAAGTAACATATTTAAGATTATAATTACAATAAATAACAACACTTTTATAAAATTACAGTTTATAGCAAGAATAGCATTATTTTACTTATTAATTAAGTAAGTGCATGTTTTACTCTCACTACTTTACATTTTTCTATTTTCACTTCACTATTTCACCTCCTCCAAATATAGTCATATCTTTAACCTTTTTTTTTCATTTTTTTTATCATTTTATTTTTTATTTTATTATTTTTTTTATTTCCACTTTATTTTCTCTCTTCCATTTCTCTTTTTTTTTTCTTTTTTCATTTTTTCATTTTTTTTCTTTTTTCATTTTTTCATTTTCTTTCTTTTTTCATATTTGAAGATAATTATCTCCATGATCTTCAAGATTTCAAAATAAAACATCATTACTGTCTTTCACTCTCTTATATCTCTACCTATTTTTTTCTTGTTAGTTTTTTTTCATCTTATTTTTTTTTTTTGATTTCTTTTTCATTTTTTTCTTCCACTTTATTTTCTCTCTTCTATTTCTTTTTTTTTCCTTTTACGTTTTCTTTTTTTTCCTTTCTCACATCTTTTTTTTCTTTTTTTATTTTCGTTTTCTTCTTCTTTTTTCTATTTTATTTTGTTTCTTTTTTCTTTTATTTTTATACTTCTATTTCTCTTTCTTCTTCTTTTTTTCACTTCTCATTTTTTTATTTTTATTTTTTTATATTTTTATTTTTTTTTGTTTTTTTACTCTTCTATCTCTAACTTTTATTTTTGAAAAGAAAAATATGTATACCACATACACATGTTCGAAAAACATACAAAATTCATAGCCATACCGATCTGGATATGTATTTACATTACAAAACATACATATGTATTTTCGAAATACATATTATATTCATATTAAACAGTAACAAACATAACTATACTATATATCTTCATACAAAGGTGACCCATATAGAATAAGAATATATATATGGATCAGGTATGTATTCTGTAAATACATATGTAGAGCTAGATGTATTTTATACGGTGTTAAATTTATCTTTGAACTGTACATACTATGTCATTTTAGAGGGTAACATATGTACTTATTTGTTTTCTTTTACTATTTTAAGATATGTATATGTATTTTTTTATTACCTATAATTATATGTATATAGTTGTCATTTTTGTTATTGAAATTTTGTGTCCTATATGTTTATATATACATGTGAGTCAGATATGTATTTTTGTAAATACATATGCAGATATATATGTATGTTTTTTACCGTAAGTACATATGCAGATCTGTATGTCTATTTATTTTGTATATTTTTTGAATATGTATTTATGATATAGATATTTGTCTTTTAAAAATAAAAGATAGAGATAGAAGAGTGAAAAAAAATAGAAAAAAAAA
>NC_061112.1:99054027-99133812 GCF_002878395.1 Capsicum annuum
AAAAAAAAAAAAGAAGAAGAAGAAAACGAAAAAAAATAATAAGAAAAGGAAAAAAATGAAAAAAGAAAAAAGTAAATAAAAAAATAAAAAAGAAAAAAAAAGAAGAGAAGTAGAAGAGAGAAAATAAAGTGGAAAGAAAAAAATTAAAAAGAAAAAGAAATTAAAATAAAAAAAATAAAAAACTAACAAGAAAAAATAGTTAGAGATATAAGAGAATGATATTTTGAAATTTTGAAGATCATGAAAATAATAATCTTCATATTTGAGTTTGATTTGAAAAAGGAATCTACTAATTTAAATAAGAGTGATTTATGAGAATTTAATTAGATGAAATAATTATTCCTTATTTACTCAATTAATTTGAGTAAAACAAGGGCAGTAAATCTTGTTGTATATGTATTTGTATAGCAACAGTTTACTTAAATACAAAATACAATTTGCTATTTTTCGTAATTATGAAACTGTTGCTATAAAAGTTACAATTAAGGCTCTATAGTTTCTATTTTTGAAAATTTCCCCTTCATATTTTCATATAGTAGTGCCAGGACCCAATAACAAGGGCCATGATGGCACTTATCGCGACTTACCTTGACAAGTAAGCCTATCACTCAAACTAATATAAAAAGAGAAAAAAGGACAAAAATACTCCCAAGGTAAGACTTTTAGAATGAAGCCGAACCATACAAGTAATTATAACAATGCGGAAAGAAATATCCAAATACCATACATTCTCAAAACTAGATGTCAATAGTATAAGAACTACTAATACAAACCATGATTCAAATATATCAGAAATAGCCACATAAGCTCAACATCTGTCTCCAAATACTAATAGAGACATAACTACTATAGAAAGATAGAGGTGACTTCCAGACGCATAAATGTCTAACCACTATCTTAGAAGCTTCAACAATTACCCAAGTCGAGCAAGCTGAAGTGCACTCAAGCTAGGACTTGTACCGAAAGGGCGCATAGGCATGAGTACGGTCCAGTTGTACTCAATAGGTATCATAGGCCGACCAAGTAAAGTAGTAAATAAAGCATACAAAATATACACTAAGGACACGTCACCTGCAATCAGAAAATATCCCACAGTGGTAGCTCAGACCACTTGCACTAATAGTTCTACAATATCTACACATAATATAATAACACACCAGATAGGGATATAATATACACAATATCACATACAAGTAAAACAAAAGAGGAATATGTATAATCAAGATCATCAAGTACAAATAAAGAAAGATAGAAGAATTAGACATTAACAAGTTGAGATATAAAACAAATAGATAGATAACAAGTCAATATGACAATACAAGCACAACATAAACACAATAAAGCAAGTGCAATGTATATGATAATTAGGGCTGTGTAAAAATCAAAACCGACCGATAAATCGAACCGATAAAAATGTTATTGGGTTATTGGTATTAGGTTATCGGGTTAACGATTTTTATTGGTTCTATAAAAAAATTTATTGGGTAAACAATTCGGTATCGATTTTATCTTATTGGGTTATCGATTATCGGTTAAACCGATAACCCAATAAGGATACATTAAGTTATTGTTTTATCCCTATTTATGTTATATATTTAAATATCTCTCTCTATATATATAGAGAGAGAGAGATAAGTGTATGTATATAGATTATATGCACTACTACTTCATAATTCAATGATTCACAAAGTATTAACCTATTCAGGACAACAAAGGCACAATATAAAGTTCGGCTATTATCGTAATAAAAAGCTTGAAGCATTTATAGCTTCCAACAATTAGGATTCAATTTTTTTCCTAACTAACATTCAGTTCAAGTTTGAAGATTCTTGTAAACTAAAATGCATTGCGTAGGTTTTGGCGGTAATTAAGATTTTATTTTTTTATGTTAGTTATTATTATTTCTATTTTATAAGTATTTTATTATTGGTTAAACCGAAAACCGAACCGTTATGGACCAAAAATCGATAAATCGAAACCAATAAAAAAATATCTTATTGGTTGGTTATTGATTTTACATATTTAAAAATCGAAAACCGATAAACCAAACCAATAGCACGTAAAACCAATCGAATCGACCAATGCACACCCTTAATGATGATGATGATGATGATGATGATACACGAGGTCGTCGCACAACCTCCGGGATCATCGCACAAGCTCCGTATACATTCAAGAGCGCAAGCCTCCCTACTTGAGACCCACAGAGGGTTCGTCAACACATATACAATTCATATATATATATATATATATATATATATATATATATATATATATGTCCATATCCATATCTATATCTTATCTCCGGCACATCCCTCAGAAAGGGTTTTATAAGATGTAACATTTTCTATCATAAAAAGGTGTTGCCACGGTGGTATCATTTATTTGATGAATGAGTATGATATAAGGATGTAATGGTCACAACCAATCACAATGAGTATTTCCATAACCAACCACGTGATATATTTTCACAACCAATCGCAATGATGCATTTCCATGACCACGTGAGACAATATCCATTTATTATTTCCAATTTTCCATGAATTTCCAAATATTTCATATGACAAAAGTATGAATACATATACATACATACATACATACACACACACACACACACACACATATTACCCTATAATATAAGAGTAAATGGGAGAGCAACTTAGAGTTGTGCTACATGCCGACCTTTCAGCTGCTTGCTCCGTAATTTTACTATATCACCTCTAAATAATTATTCTACGTATTTTAAATATTAAAAAATTAATAATATTTATTGTTAAATTAAATCAACGTCTTACATGAGTCCACTTAATTTTTTTCCACAAATACTTTTTTATAATAAATTATTATAAAGTCATCTAAGAATTAATATTATTTATTATTAAATTAACTTGACGTCTTATATGAGGCCTACTTAATTTTTTTCACAAATATTTTCTTATAATAACTTTGCTAGATTACTTCTAATTAGTTATTATGAATCATTTAAGGCATCTCTATTTCATTGCTTCAATCATGATTTTATTATATCACCCATAATTAATTATTATGTCATCTAACAAGTGTCCTACTTAAATCGGAGTAGAAGAAAAAGTACTATAAATTACTCTATAATATAAGAGTGAAGGGGAGAGCATCTTAGGGTCGTGCTGCTTGTCGACCGTTCAGCTGCTTGCTCCGTGATTTTACTATCTCACTCCTAAATAATTATTATATGTTATTTAAATATTAAAAAATTAATAATATTTAATAAAAAATAAAATAGACATTTATGACATGTCTGCTTCAGCTGCTTCAATCGTAATTTTATTATATCATCCCTAATCAATTATTATAAGCCATTAAGTATTAAAAAATTATTATAAATTCATCTAAATATTAAAAAATTAATAATATTTATTATTAAATTAAATTGACATCTTATATGAGTCCACTTAATTTTTTTCCACAAATTGTTTTTTATAATAAATTATTATAAAGTCATCTAAAAACTAAAACATAAATAATTTAAAATATATAAAATATTTGTCTGACTATCGAAATTATACCAATGCGCTTATATTGAATTACAATATTTAACAGGTTAAAATATCTAAAAAATAATTTATTATATATTTCAGAAAAATACGTAAATAATATTATAGAACACAATAAGTAACAACTTTTAAAAAAATTAAAATACAAAATACTTGGTTGACTCTCGAAATTATTAGCGCCGCTCAAATTGGAATAGTTAAAAATATAATTGACTATCAATGACACAGAAGTTTGGATAAAAAGAGAAAATGGTCATTCCCCCCCCCCCCCCCAACCTTTAGTCGAAATCTCAACTACACACTTAACCTTTAAAGGAGACCTATTACCCCTTATAGTTACCCCCTAATTACTGACCTGTCAACATAAACCACTTAATAACGTATCAATGCATTTCACGCGCCTGGGCCCACGTGATGTTCTCATTTTTCTTTATAAAAATTATCTCATCTCCTTTCTCTTTTAACCATTTATTTTCAAGAAAAACTTTTCATCTTCATCTCTCTTCTCTCTTCTCTCTTAACATCATGATTTGATCTTCTCTTTTTTTTGGGAGATTGTTGTTGTAATTTAAACTTTTGGTTGTGGATTTTCAAACTTTTGGAGTACCCTCGGGTTGGGTATCCAAATCTGCAATTCTTGCACCAAATTTCCTTTGATTTCTTGGCTTAGCTTGAGCGTCTCATGGGGTTCTACGACCTCCTAATTTAGGACTTCTCCAATTAGAATTAGAGCTTCAAATGGTTCCAAGAATTCACCTTAATCTTGGCATTTGAGCTTCTTAATAACGTTAGTGTTGATCTCTGAGAACAATTAAAGGGGAAATGTTTTGTTTGTTAATGATAAAGGGAAGAGTTCTCTGCTAAAAGAAGACACATAGACAATTCATAGAGGAAAATATTTGTTTATGTACTTGCCGCTTTGTACGTGGAAAGTTGAATTCTTGCTTCTCTTAATTTTGCTTTTTTGGACGTTGTTGCCCTTAGTCTTGTATAATTTGGAGTAATGAATCATGTATAATTTTTTCCATTTCACTTCATTGATGGCTTTAGCCTTACGTTTTGAGCTCATTGTCAAGTTCTTGGATGAGAAAGATAATGAAATTGGAGATGAGGAAAAAGTTGAAACAAAAGGTCTTTAATGATCCAAAGAAGTTGAAGCTCGTCAGTGATGATTGTAATATTTTTTATGGTGATAACGTTGTGTTGTAATTTTGATTGTGAATTTAGTGGTGGGTGAAATTTTTATGATGAGATATGGATTTAGTGATAGACTAAAATGATGATGATTTAATAATAAATCTGATACTAACAAGTTGCAGTAAGATTCTAATAGTGTGTTTGATGATGGGCGGTGATGATTTTTTTTTTCTAGTGGAGTTATGAATTTGGTGTAATGACGGTAAAATGATGGTTTAATGGTGGATTTGTGTTGCACAGTGAAGAAGAAATTATTAGAGTGATATGGATTTTTTTTGGATTTTTCTGTTTTAAGAAAGAGAAGAAGATAAAAAAAAAAAGGTCTTTTTTTAGTTGAAGAAGATAACATTATTTAATAATTAAAATTAGTGAAATATATTATACATGTGTCACTTAAAAATACTGATTTTGAATGGTTGAAGCCTCAGCTGACGCGCCTATTGGGGGTGTTCTCACCTCCCATGACAGCTCAGCAATTGGAGGGGTACTAAATACAGTAAAAAAATGTTTAGAGGGGTAATGAGACTTTTATAAAGGTTGAGTGTGTAGTTGGGATTTTGGCTAAAGGTTAGGGGTTTAATAGACCATTTTCTCTATAAATTATAATAGTTAATAGCTTAAAATATCAAAAAAAAGTTTAATCTGTTATATATTTTAAAAAAAATGTAGAAAAATACTATAAATCATAATAATTAACAACCTAGTAATTTTTACCTATATAAAATATTTGGTTGGTTCTCGAAATCATATCAGCGCCACTTAAATTGAAAGAGAAAAAAGATATTATAAATTTCAATAATTAAAAACTTAAATTATTTTAAAAATATAATTTACTATCAATGCCACAAAAATTTGAACCAGGAAAGTAACATTATTTATTTGAACATTACATCAAAAGTATTATAACTTACAACAGTTAATAACTTCTAAATTCTATTTTGTCACATAAAATGAGACCAAAAAAAGCATATACACGAGCTTTTTTCATTTATAAGGTTCTCATTATATTGCCTTAAAGTCTCATTTGCGTGATTTAATCTTTGAAAGGCCTCGGTCATTGCGGAACACTAATCACAAAAAATAATTTTGTCTGTGTCTTTTTTTATATTGTATTGGAGAACTCCTGTCATAATTGGTCTTAAAGCTGGAGTAATATAATAATTTGACCCCAAGCTTCCTCGGGCATAGTCTAATGCTTCTGTGAGGTCGTTGAAGCCTTTATAAAGAGGTGTTGTATAATTTTGTATAGAGTCTATCACCTCTATCCATGTCTGGAATACTCCCTATGTCTGTTCCCTAACAACAACATAAAATTTAAATCTGTTAGTAGTATTTTTCTCAGTAAAATAATAACTCAAAGCATTTAAAACTAAAATGAAATAGTCATTGTCTTTGGGAGTCTTATTGTAAGATATCCATAGATTGTTGATCAGGCATATCTGTTGTTTATCTATTCACATGTCCGATATGAGTTTGAAGGTTAGGTTGGAGGGCTCATAACTGATCAGGTTGTGTGGCCCAAAAATGACTATTTCATTTTAGTTTTAAATGCTTTAAGTTATTATTTTATTGAGAAAAATACTACTAATAGATTTAAATTTTATGTTGTTGTTAGGGGACAGACACATGGAGTATTCCAGACATGGATGGAGGTGATAGACTATAAAAGATTATACAACACCTTTTATAAAGGCTTCAACGACCTCACAGAAGCATTAGACTATGCCGGAGGAAGCTTTGGGCCAAATTATTATATTACTCCAACTTTAAGACCAAATATGACAGGAGTTTCCCAATACAATATCAAAAAAGACACAAACAAAATTATTTTTTGTGATTATTATTCTGCAATGATCGAGGCCTTTCAAAGATTAAAGCACGCAAATAAGACTTTAAGACAAGATAATGAGAACCTTATAAATGAAAAAAGACAAATGACAGAACATATAGTATTCTACAAGATCGTATCAAAATTCTTTATTTTGAATTATCTCAACAGACTCAGCATACCTATGGAACCCGACAGTGGTTCCAATGAGTTCTCCATCTCCTTTAAAAATGGATAAGACGGGTGTGCATTCCCTAATGAATGCAGAGAAACCTACTGTATCGGGTAAAGATACAGCTAGTCCAGTTCGAATGTTAACTGGTAAAGACTTATCAAATCCGTTGATGGTTGGGACTTTGCCAAAAAGTGTAGGGAGAATTCTCCCAGCTAGTTTCAGGACAACAGGTACCCAGAAACTAGATGAAGGAACGTCCTTATCTACCCAAGCCAAAAATAAGAAGGGTTATGGTTTTCATTTACGAAGAAGGAAAAGTGATAAAAGAAATATAGAACAAATAGTAGCAGACTCTATCAAAAAAATTACTAGCAGAGCTGCCTAAAAAATAGCAATGGAAAATCCAGAACCTGAGTCAATATCTAGAGTTTTCTTAATACCAAGAGAAGAAACAAGACCCAGAATGGGAACGAGACTAGGACTGTCAAGTAGAGACAGTGAAGAAAATAATCCAGCAATGGAAGACTATAATTCAACTATGGATCAATTCGCTCAAGTCCCAAATGCAGAAGATGATTCTGGAATGAATTTCTCCCCAGACGCCTTATACAATTTAGACACGTAAGCAGTGACGGTACTCATAAAAAGACAAAATCAAAGACGTATGCAATAATGTAAAGGATGAATAAATGGGAAACAAATGGACGGATGAGAATTAAAGAGGAGACATAACCATGTGACGGTAGGGCCCACCGGACATGCTAAAGTTTTTCAAGACATTTGAAGTCCGTATTTGAAATCCGCCAGATGCCTATAAATACCCCCATTTTAAACTTGAAAAGTAGAGGAGGTTAGAGAGAAATCAAGAGTGAGAAAAGATATTGTGAGTTTTAAGAAGTTTATTTCCAAAATCTGTTTCTAAGTTAAAAAAAAAAAACTAGAGATAGTAAATTGTGCATAGTTTTTAAGTTCTTTCATCCGTAGCTGCAAAGCTTTTTAGGGACTCCCGAAAAGGAAACGTCACTTCTTCTTAAGACATGTAAGTAGTCATTACTAAGATCATTGTAATTTTCTTCCCAGTTTATAAATTATGTCTATTATATCAATTCCATATTTTCTTTTAGTTGTTTTTTTTTTCTCAATATTATATTGTAGGTCTGATGGCCGTGCGGATTACTGCTAGCCTTTCGATCCTATAAATCTTGTACATTACTTATATAAATACCTCTAGCATCTGGTTATTCTCTCAGCGTTTATCAATAACGATGGATTAATCTGTAAATTTCTAGGGAATTAAAAGTCTGCCAAAGAGTTGAAAGGACTGTTGTATCGTTCCGGAGTGTGATTAATGTAAACATTGCTAAATACCTAAATATGAAGAGAAAGAGATGAACGGGGCAAAAAAAAGTTCCTTTTTGGGAGAAAATATACGTTGATCTTTATAATTTCACTACTACACATGACTAAGGATAACGGAGGAAGGAGTACTGAGTAGGATTTTACACCATATTTGAAAAATTATATATCACAATACACCAAATCTACCACAATAGGCATTTGCAATAACAAAATACAATTATTCATATGTATTCAAGGCTATCAACATCATATAGGACCCCACACGGTAGTATGTATCACGTAAGATTGCAATTTCAACAATTATATCACATATAGGCCCCCACACGAACATAACACGTAGATAGCCATTTTTCATGATTAGTTCTCACCCTTAACATGCATTTTGTACCATCATTTACTATCCAGTACAGTCTGAAAGGGTTAAGCCATAACCTACCTCGGATGTCGAAATCGATTCGCTATACTTCGAACCCACGACCTCGTCTTCCATGAAAGATCCTGAAATCAGCTAAAATCAAGAAATATAGAATCTACGCGTCAAAACAAAGCTAACGATACTCATATTGACTACTTTTGGTTTAGGGTCAAAACGGACCCCTGAAATAAATTTTTGAAAAAGAAGGATAAAATCGTAACTTTACTTCAAAAAGGTGTTTTCCATATTTTTAGAAACCTACAGCTGAAACCTCAAGTTAAATTGAGTAAAAAACGAGGTCCAAAATGAAGAAAAATCATTTATAAACTTTACTTGGTAAAATATTTAAAATTCGTGTTAAAATTAAGAGTCGGAGTATATAATATATATATATATATAGAAAAGGTGATTTGACATCTCTTTATGACCTTCATTTCTATATATCTTTTTTCTCATTTTTTTGGGACTTTCATTCAATTTTTTGTGCACAGTTTATTAACTAAATGACTTTAAAAAACTCCAAAAACAAATGTAGTTTTTTTTTTTTGGTAAGAAAACAAATGTAGTTAAAGCTCAGATAGTAAATAATCAAGGTCCTAAAGAAAAAGCAATAAATGCCCAATGACCTCATTTCATTATCATCCCACGTTGTACCACATTATGCTAATCACAATGGCTTTTCAAATATTTTCCTATATGGTTTTGTGATTAAATGTTGCTTCATCCTCATTATGTGTAATTAATGGATTTAATATGTATTAACTTTTGATTAATTATGTTAATTTTATTCCTTTTCATACTCTATAATTTGTCCTATATATAAATTGAAATTGGATATTTTTCACATTATAGTTTGCTTAGCTTGTTTTGTTTTTAATTGAAATAATTGAAATTTTAGAATGATGTATTCTCTTTTTATTCCGAGTTGATTTTAGATGTGGTATGTGATAAAATTCAATAAAAACAACGAGCTAGATAATCTGAATACGATTTATATTAACAAAAAGGTATTGAATTACATGATTATTATTTTTTTATATTTAATTACATGATTTATATATGTATGTATATATATTGTGCTATATACAGATTGAAAGTGAATCTTTTTCATATAGCTTGCTTAGTCTGTTTTTCTTTTAATTGAATTTTTCATACAACATATTTTTTCTTTCAGAATTGTTCGAAAGTAATTTCATTTCAAGGTATAATTTGGATCTTCATACACTTTATTAGTGTTCTTGATCAGTGGGTGCTACTCCAACTGAAAATTAGTTCTATGATTAGTGTTCTTGAATTTGTTTAAAATTTATTACTGAATTTTGAGTGTCATTTTATTTATTGGTGAATGTTTCGAAAGAATGTGATTTGACAGGGTGTATGTATATGTATTCAAAAAGAATGTTGAATTAAGTTGTACTTTTCTTTTACTTTGATTTAGTTGTCGTTTGCTAATCTCATAATTAAAATTAATATGCATTAATTTTTTTGGCCTTTGTAAATTGACAAAGATTTGAGTTATTTATAATTTATGTTAACTAATTTAAGAGAAAATTTTACTATGATATTAGTTTTGTTCCTTTATCATTTTGCAAAAGATTCAAGAAAAGTATCTTTTTACGGGATAGTTACAATTCCCTGAAAATTGAGAATGGCAATGGAACAAGAGAGGCGGAGAGGAAGGTTGGCACAAACATTCCTTTTTGGTTTTCGTTTATGAATTAACAAATTCAATGGGGGAAATGGTGTAGGTGTAGCAGCCGTTGAAGACTCAAAGTCGTTGAGCATGCATTTTACTATTTTTCAATTGCAATTGAGTTTTAATTTTTATTTAGTAAAGAATATTAAGGTAAAAATCAAAATTTAATTTTTCCAACTTGGTTAATTCAGCATAAAGTGCAAGTAAAGTAAATGTTTTATTCCTTCTTTTATGAAATGTGGGTTTCATAAATAATTGACTATTGAAAAATAATTGAACCATGTAGATAATAAGTTCCTTTTAAATAAAAGGACATAGCTTTTTCTTCTTTTTGAAACTAATAATTATAATTTAAAGACTACACACTAAGCATGTGCAATGCAAAAGTCGAACTATACTTCTTCCATAAATATTTGGAGAGTTAAGAACTATGTAAAGAAATATAGGACATAATTTTTGAATAATTTAAAATCAATATGTATATATATATATATATATATATATATATATATATATATATATATATATATATATATAAAGGAGAAACATAGAGGAGGTGATGTGGCACCTCTCTATGATCTCCATTACTATTTGTCTTTTTTGTGTTTTTTTTTTGAGCATTTTTCTTATTTATTTTAGTTTCTTATTGCACATGAATGAATATTACAATTACTACTCATCCATTTATTCCTACTCTTCAATGTAAAAATTTAAATGTCTTAAAATTTCTTTAAAACTCCATTAATCTACAATTACTACTCATCCGTTTTTTGATCTTGGATTTTCATTTTTCAATGTGCTTTTAAATGAACATGTAATATAACTTTCTCTTTATAAATAGAGTGCATTTCATGGTCTTTTGGTTATCATTTGTCCTTTTCATAAATGGCCAAATTCATAAAATTGATGTTAAAGATGATGGAATACAAGAAAGGCAGAGTTGATGTTAAAGATGGTGGAATACACGAAAGGTATTAGAAATTATTTTAGAATTTTGTAGTCTTAATTTTCTATTATAAAAGTTAATCAACAAGTACATTTATGTTTGTTTTACTATTTGTAAGTGTGGTGTATATTATGAAATTGGTAATGATTTATTATTCATTATAAGGAAGACATATGTTGATCAAATATTTGTATGTATGACTTCTATGAAATGTTAATTTTACTTAATAATATATATTTTTTTATATATGTATACATATAATTCGAAGGAGGCTAAAGTTTTTTAAAATCAAAACAATATTTTTTAGGTGTGAATTAATTGCAATGAGAGAGCCAGTGAAATCTTATAATGAAAAGTAAATTATGTGTTGATATTTAAGCATATTTCATATATTACAAAAAATGTGTTATTGAAGTCGGTGGAATACAAGAAAGGTAGAGTTGATGTTAAAGATTGTGGAATACAAGAAAGGTATTACAAATTATTTTAGAATTTGGTAGTCTTAATTTTCTATTGTAAAAGTTACGTTTATTCTCCTTTTACTATTTGTAAGTGTGGTGTATATTATGAAATTGATAATGAAGATATATGTTGATCAAAAATTTATATGTATGACTTCTACGAAATGTTAATTTTACTTAGTAATATTTTTTATATTTATACATGTAATCTGAAGGAGGCTAAAATTCTTTAAAATCAAAACAACATTTTTTCGGTGAGAATTAATTGCAACGAGAGAGCCAGTGAGATCTTATAATGAAAAGTAAATTATGTGTTGACATTTAAGCAAATTTCATATATAACAAAAAATATGTTATTGAAGTCTTTCTAAAAATACTTTATTGCATTAAATTTTATCGTCATAACAATATAATGCTACAAATATAATAACAACATTTTGGTAAGTAAAACACATGCATTTTAGTCGTTATCTATATAATTTATATTGTCTTGCGTGTTATATAGTAGTGGATGAAGTTGTTTTACAAAGTAAAAAATAAGTTGAATAATAAATAAAAAAAGATCAAGACAATGGAAGATATAAACAAAATAAAATAAAAAATTTTCATCTTTACTTCAAAAGAACACATAGAGCCCGTGTGGATAGGATTAAAAAATTGTTTTTTAGCTTAAGTGATTAAAAGTTTAAAATAAATAATTTTAAATTAAGCAGATAAGTGTTTGGATAGAAGTGCTGAAACTGAAAAAAATCTATTGATGTGTTTGGTAAACAAGTGTTGTCAATCACTTTTTTGTTGTCAAAATGACTTAAATATCCTTAAAGATGTTAACACATAATAACGTGAATAATTTATGATTTTTAATTCTAATACTTCAAAAATAATTTCTATTTAAATACACTTTCAACGTAAAGTGATTATGCCAAGTCAATTTATAAATATAAGTTACTTTTTAATTTTTAAACATTAAAAAATAAAATTTTAAAAATATTTTTTATATAAATATAGTATTATATTGTAATATTGCAAGCTTGTAAACAACATAAAATTTTTAGGAATGAAACAAACTATTAAAAAGAATTAATTTTTAAAATTTGAATAACATGCAGGGATTCTATATGAACGGATAGAGAAGAACTTACCACATGCTCGATTTGACGATAAAATTTTTGAGTATTTTCTTATGTAATGATGGATTCTCTGAAAATAAAGGAGAAAGATGAAGAGAAAACTGGAGGGAAAAGATGAAAAAAATCAGTAAAAAGAAAAAGAAAGAAAAATCAATAAGGGATACAAAGTTTAGGGTATTGTTGAAATTAGAAAAAAATATAAGGGATAAAAAGGTAAATGTTTTGGTCAAACCTAAAAAAAATTTAATCTAAAAAGTAAAAAGCTGGGGGTATCCAGTTTCTCAATTTTTGCTTTTTTTAATCCACTTTTAGCTTTTTTAAACTCTTTTTAATTTTACCAAACACCTAAAAAAGCTAAAAAAGTGATTAAAATTTAGTTTGACAAGATTTTAATCCTATCCAAACACCCTCATAATATAGCAACATAGAATTTCCTAAATTAAGAATCACAATTTCTAATACTTAAAACTTTTCCGCTTTAAATTATAACCATGGAAAATATTGAATGGAGAAAAGACGTCGCGGATTATTCAAGTTCAAAAGTCCATGTTAGATGAATCTCTCTTTCTCTCTCTCTAAAATAGAAATATAGGACATGTGCCGCCCCTCAATGATCAAGAAAGTCATTTTATCTTCTTTTTTACATTTATTTATCATTTATCTATTTTTTCATATTAAATACAAAATTTTCTCATAAAGAAAAAATAATTCTAAGCATAACGATTTCCTTCATAAAAAGAAATAGTACTAGGTATAACAGTTAAAAATAATTCTAAGCATAACGGTTTCCTTCATAAAAAGAAATAGTACTAGGTATAACGGTTATGTTTAGGTGAAGGAACGTAACTTTTTTTTCCTCATTAATTCATCATAAATAAATGACAATAAATATATCTTCATTTATATTAAGCCCCAAAATCATGCATCATGAAATAGAGTTATTCAAGAAACTTGACTGCCTCCACAAACATCTTGACATTTTGTTTTCTCTGTTAGAATATTTTTCAACGGATAAGTTTTCTGTTTATATTACATTACTTTGTTTTCTATATTTTCGGTTGTTCTTCTACAATATTATTTATGAGGAGGTTTTATTTAATTTATATTTACAAATATGGCGGGAGTTGTTTAGTAGTACTACCTAATTCTTCATATTTTTTGTTAGACTATTTTATATGTTGTCCAATTATTTTTTATTAAGGTTCTGGAGGCTAATATGAGGTTTATGAAGAGGAACGAGAGTTGAACTTTGAGGTATTCATTTGCTTATGACAAGAAGACGTGTCAAGGAGCAAGATTGACTATTGTTTCTGACACAATCATTGTAGGTTTTGCATGTAATTATCTTGAAAAAAATAAAACATGATGAATTTTTAGGACGAGGTGCATATTTTTTATTTTAAATAAACTCAAAAATTTTATGAGAAACACATGGTTTGTTTATAAATAGTATGATTATTTTAGTTTTGTTCTTTTATTTTTTCAACATTATTTTAATCTTGTTCATGTTATAAAAAAATGGTGCATTCTTTTTCCTGAATTTAAAATAGGCTTTTCAAATAATATTATGACATATATTTTAACGACATACTTCTTAATGCATACAACATATTGAGGTATATTTTGGAGATATTTTTATTCAATTAATTTAATTCGTTGAATTTTGTAGCAATGCAAACTTTATGAAGATCTAACAACTAATTAATCCTTTTGTATTGTAAAAATGTTTTTTCACTTATTTTTGGGCAAATAAATTTGTTTTCTTTTTATCACTTTGTTTTTAAGTTTTCTATCATTTCTTTCTTTACCTTCCTATAGTAACTAATTCACTAGCCACCTTAATAACCATTTTATTTATCTATTTAGTACTATTTTTAACATCAATTTACGTGCTTTCTTAAATTCTCTCTTAATAGTATTTTATGGACTTAACAAGTGATATTTTGAATTTGTAGATGAGTTATGT
The DNA here is from genome assembly GCF_002878395.1 of Capsicum annuum. Classification (NCBI taxonomy): domain Eukaryota; kingdom Viridiplantae; phylum Streptophyta; class Magnoliopsida; order Solanales; family Solanaceae; genus Capsicum; species Capsicum annuum. The sequence continues at coordinate 99,068,734 of NC_061112.1, forward strand.
GTGTATATAATTTTATGGTTTAATAACTACTTTTAGCATTCAATATTTAGGAGACAAATTATTTCGTAAATTGTCAGCACCTTCTATAACCGTACGAAGCGCGGACAACTTCACTAGTATAAATATAATTATAAAATGGCGGGAGCTAAGATGACTTTGTGAGAGAAATAATGTTATAACTTTTTACTTGTTGTATATTATGTGAGACAATACTAACGCAATAGAATATTCTTATACAATTTCTTTAGGTGACCTTCAAAGTTATTGTTTGCTTGAATTTAGTAAGGTACTCCCTCCGTTTAAAAAAGAATGACGTACTTTTCTTTTTAGTTCGTTTAAAAAAGAATGATCCCTTTTCTTTTTTAGTAATACTTTAATTTCAACTTTCCACATAACATGTTTTGTACCACAAGATTAAAGGGCATTTTTGTACATTTGACACTACTTTAATTTAAGGTCACAAGATTTAAAAGTTTCTTTATTTTCTTAAATTTTGTGCCAAGTCAAAGTAGGTCATTCTTTGTGAAACGGAGGGAGTAATAAAAATACATAACAAAATGTGAATAATAAGTTGTCTTTGAAATTTAAATTTTAATCTATCTGGATTTAAAAATTAAAACATCTTTTACATTAACATATAATAAAATATTAATTTATAAATTTAATACAGTTTTTAATGATTGCACGTAGCGCGAACAAATTATCTAGTTATAAGATTAAAACATTATTCAGGTGAAAAAGAGTGAAATTGGAGTTTAAAATCAAGTCTTAAGATTTTTAGAATTTTAAAAAATTAATCAAGAAATTACTAAGAAAAGGGTGAATTCTTATCTTAAATTCGTAATAGAATCAAGAATTAGATATAAATCTAGCTTTTCAAGCTCCCACAATCTTCACTTTTAAGCCCCACACTATTTTAGGATTTAATTCTCAAGAGGCAAGATGAAAAATGAGCAAAATGGGCCCCAAAACTGCTTTAGTAGTGCAGAAAAATCTGCACCAGCTGAAGAAAAAAACTGTTTTTTAAGTCCAATCCGGACTTCGACGGGGTGTCCAATTTTCATTCGAGGTCCGATATATGCAAACAAACTATGTAACCATATTAAATTAGATGCTCCGGACTCAATGGAGATATCAGATTTTCAAAAAATTATTATTTTCACAGAGTTCACTCCCGAAATTCGAAATCATAATTTTCCAAATCGAGGATCGAATTGAGATTTAGAAGTCGTAAATTCACATCAAACATGTTACCACCCTAAAATCGATATTTTGTAGTTGCTGATGCAATCAAATTTTCTATTCGAGGTTGTTTCGATCAAATATGGATTCCACATATATATATTTTCAATTTTTCATCTTTCCGACCAACAGGTCGAAATAAGCTCGGGTGCATTGGAACCCAAACCAAAGGTTTATCTAGCCTAAAATTGTTATTCCGGAGCTGTTGGCACAGTCCGTTCAGTCATCCGTCGTACAGATCAAAATATATCCACATAAGTTCAAAATAAGGCTCTCGAAGCCATTAAATACCACAATATCGCATAAATGGTACCAAAATGCATCGAAAATTATGTCAATCACCCCCACACCTTAAAAATACCATAATGCAACCACGTAGAGGGTTAATATAGCCAAATCACGCAAAATAATAAATTTTACATATTTCATCAAAAAGCAGGTCGTTACAAGTAGCCATTCGACTCCTTGTTAATGATTCCTCTTTCTCTCGATTTTTTTTGTTTGTTTTTCCCTACTTTTTTTCCCATTTCCTCTTAACGTTGTTAATTTTTTTGTTTTTTGAAAAAGTTACTTTTCTCTTTTTTTCTTTTTAAGTAAATACAATTTTATAGTTCTCTTATTTTTTTTAACTAATCAGAAAAACAATCACGTAAAATATTATGATTTCTTCAAACAAAAAAATATAAATTTATAAATATTTTAATTGATACTCTTTTTTATCAATCAAATACCAAAAGTGTATTTTTATAAAAAATAACATATTTTATCCAATGATGATACATATACATATTTTATACATTAATGATACAGTATCTGTTCATATCGTGTACAAATATATATATATATATATCATATACAAAATAAATATTTTATACTATAGTTATACAATTTCTATACATTTCCTACACATGTACATATTTTATACAATAATAATATAATTTTTATATATATCTTCTACATATTCTATATAATAATTATAAAATTTCTATACACTTCCTATATATACATTCTATACAATAAAAATATAATTTTTATGTGTATATATATACGTATATATGTATATATATAATAAATATACAGTTTCTTATACACATTTGATATAACAATTATACAACTTCTTTGAACATTCTATATAGCAATTATACAATTTATATCCATTATATACAATCTTTAGTTGCTAAAATTAATTAAATAAGTATTTTGGGCATTTTCGTTACACATTATACTCTACTTCATACATATTTTATACCAATACATCTTTTATACAACAATGATATAATTTTTATACACATTTTACATAGTTTTTGTACATATATTTATGTAGATATATATTCTATACAACAATTATACAATTTAATACAATTGTATTTAATTATTAAGTAAAAAAAGATCTAATTTATTTTATTAATTTATTTTAAAAGGAAACCGAATTTTTAACCTTTTTTTTAAAACAGCAAAAGTAGGCCTGAGAAACCTTTTTATTAGAAATGAAATGTATACAAAATTAAATTGACCATTCTTAGCCCAGCCTATCGGCCCAACCCGAGATACTCCATTTTCTGACAAAATAAAAAACAAATAAGAAAGAAAACGGAATAAAGGGCCTGAATGAATGACTAGTAGCCCAAAATTAGAAATGGCCAATTTGTGGAATTAGTTAAACCGACTGGCCATAATATGTCCACTAGTCCAACCATGAGCCATTAGTTCCTTTAAGGGGTAGCTTACATATATTCTAGATTTTTAATGATTCTAACACTTTATCCCATAATTTTGTTTAATTACATCATAACCCGAATTTTGATGTTTTTGATACATCTATTATACCGTGATACATATAGGTTGTGATATATTGAATTTTTTTTTTTAATTAAGAAAGTAACGGATTATCATTTATTCTGGTGAGCAGATCATGCACAATCAGTTACAAGGAGAATTTCTGAGATACATCAGCAATACTCAAGATCAACTTTCAAATTTCAAGCAAACCATATGTATTGATTTAAATTGTATCAAAAAATTTCGTCCTTCTTCCTTCTCCAATTTTCTGATTATTTTCAATGGCAATTATATCTGTGCTGTTGAGGCATTCCGGTGTTTGGATTTCACAGACTAGGTACGACAACTATCGGATTGATGACATTATGATTCATGAAAATGCTTCATACCAAGATTTAATGGATGCTACATCAATTCAATTGAAAATCGATGAATCTCTGAAAATAATTCATGCCAAATACGTTGTTCAAGGAAATTCATCAGTAATGAAGATTCATAATGATATGACTATGAGACTTTTTTTTTGAGATTTTGAGACACGCACCAAAATTTGAAATGTATCCACTATGTATTACAACAACAGATAATGTAATTGATAGTGATAATTTCAACGCAAATGAATTGCAATTGAGTGTCATGATATTATTGAGTCGGCTGGACTTGCATTAGCTGTAGTTGATAATGTTGAAGCTCTATCTATTGTTGATATGGGTATTGAAGAATTAATAATGGATTACAGTAATAATGTTGTCAAGGTGAAACAAAAGTATAAAAACAAAGCAACACTTGTATTGGTGATGCATAACTATGCAATCAAGTATAAGTTCAATTTCAGGGCTGAGAGATTCGAAAAAAAAAGGTTCGGTTAATGATATTTTATTTTAAGGATACATCTGGATATTACGTGATACATTTTTCTATATTACTATGCATTGATGCTTTTAGTTTTAGTTAGTTAATGTTTGTGATACCTTTATAAGCATTGACCTAGATATCGTATGTGAAATTTATGATTCATACATTTTTTTAGTTTACTGTTGTAACGTCCTAAGAGTACATCCTAGGCGTCACACGGTGCTTACAGTCCCGAGGGACCACAAGCTAACCCATGATCTGGTACCTGCTGTGAGTACTAAATAATATAATGATAACGCAGAAGAAAAACGGTTATGCCATAAGGTTTTAAGAATTAAAAACTGATAAAATCTGTAAATACCAAACTGATAAAATAATCTGATAATATCAACTGAATTCTGAATTCTGAATAACTGACTGTAGTATCTGAAAGCCTCTAAACTGACTAAATATGAGTTGATGGGACAGGCCCCAACTAACTCCTACTGACTACAAAACTGAAAGCATGAAATAAAATAATCTATAATCAAAATATGAGGACTCACCACTGCTACTGCTGAAAACCTGAGAAGTCTAACCGCGATCTAGGAACTGGACGTCCGAACCTATGATATGAAACATCATAGCGTAAGAAAAGGGCATGCGATCAGTACTTTGAATGTACTGGTATGCTAAATGAGGTAGACATATATGCATGGTTTCATGAAGATGAATAAATAATTGTCTGAATATATATACGAATAACATAAGGTACTAAATAGAGTGCATGAAATCTGTAAATACCAAAGATACATGAAAACTGTAAGTACTGATGATACATGGAATTTGTAGATACTGGGGAGGCATGACCAAGCATATAACATGATCTTAATACCATCTGTAAACACTAAAAATCTGATAACTGAGTTATTGATAACTGTATGCTATGGTCAAGAAACTGAAACTGATAACTGAACTGAGACTGTAACTAAGATTGTAGGAGGTATCATCTAACCGACAAGCCCCAATCTTAGCTAATTGGGGTCCAACCTATAACCCCAGTTGGAAGGGTGTTAGTAACGTGCCACGGATACTAATGCTGGCTGTGTGGATCCACTAAGCTAGGGTACTGTGTTGTCCCAAAGGACTAAGGGTGTCAAGCCTGAACTAACGGGTGACCCCTGGGAGATAGTCAAGCCTAAACTGACGGGTGACTTCTCATATCCTATGCTGGCTACGTAATTCTGGAGTACAGGGACTGTTACTAGCGACTCTGCTTATCTGACGGGGAAGCTGTCATCCCTGTACTCGCTCGATGCTAAATCCTATTCCCAACTAAATGACACTGGATTACTAAACTATTCTGAGTTTAAATGACTGATCTGATAATGCTCATATTATATTCTGAAGCTATTCTGTATATACTGAAATGAGACTAGGTAAACAGCTATGGTTTTCGAGTATTCAAAACCCCAAGACTCAAAAGAAATAATGGTAAAATAATGTCTAGCCTAGAGGACATAACATGAAAACTTTTATCAATTACTTATTCTTGTAGGCGTTTTATCAAACACTTGTAGCTCAAAGTTTAGTCTAATCATGGGAATGACATAGAACTTGAAGTAATAGCATGAATTCAATATCTATGATGCTAAATCACGATTCAACTCGATGAATAATAACATTAACATATGTGAAATTTGATAACAACAATAATTCCATTGAAACATAGTGTAGAATCCAAGTTCATGGAGATTTATGGTTGGAAACATAATTTAAAAATCAAGATAACTTGAAAAGATCATAATTTTGCAAATAAAAACGGATACATGGACTCCATGGGTGAAAGGAACCCATGGATGAACACTTAACATACTTGGGTTGATGAATTCGTGAGAATTGATGGTTAGTTCTTGAGATTTGACCTTGATTCTTGAAGGTTAGGGTTTTGTTAATTGAGAGAATGTTCTTGATTTTAGAAAAAAATTGAATAAAAATAACTAATTAGGTTATTTGGGATTAAATTTCGTGTTTGGGTTGACTGGGGTGAGGGAAAAGGACTTAAAAACCCTTAGAATTAAAACTCAGAACTGACTGAAAAATCCTGATTTGGAATGCTGGCGCGATGCGGCGCTATCGCGTGTCACTGGAAATAAACAATTGGGAACTGAGGGCTTGGCGCGATGCGGTGGAATCGCGGAACCTCACTAGATGGGAATTTGGACCTTAGCGCGATGTGGTGGAATCACATTGCTTTACTGGAAATTGATAATTATGAACTGAGTCTATGGCGCGATGCGCCATTATTGTGGAGCAACACTGCAGTTTAACAATTGCCATTTGGCTGGCCTCTGCGACGTGGTGAAGTTCCAATTGGCACACTGCTTTACAAAAACGGCTCTAACTCTTCACCCGAGTATCAGATTTGGGTGAAATTTATATCATTGGAAAGATGACTAAATTTCCTATGCAATGGTAAGCTCTAAACGGAAAAATACTAAGTATTTTGAAAAAATTTAAATGGAATAACTCATGTACTAAGAGTTAAATTTAGGCTAGGTAAATACGGGGTATTATAATATCTTCTCCTTGGGAACATTCGTCCACGATTGAGATTGATTAAGCTAAAGAATACTGATAGATTGAGTTTTCATACTGAACATGCATATTTGATGCATGAATACATGGTTAAGCTGATTCATGAATGCATGACTGACATGGGAATGATATGCAACGATAACTGAAGTTTGTAACTATAACTGAACATGGAACTGAGTAAATCTAAGGAGGACTATTACCTTAAATTAAGTTTGAGTTTACATAGAAGAGGTGAGGGTACTTGGTCCGCATATCTGCTTCTTTTTCCTAAGTAGCTTCCTCAACGGACTGATTCCGTAAAAAAATTTTGACTAGTGGAACTTCTTTGTTCCTTAGTCTACAAACTTGATGATCTAGAATTTCGATTGGAACTTTCTCATAGGAAAGACTGTTATGAACATCTATATTTCCTAAGGGAACAACTACAACTGGGTCACCAATACACTTCTTCAACAATGAGACATGGAACACAAGGTGTACTGAAGCTAGATCTGAAGGCAACTCAAGCTCGTAAGCTACCTATCTGAAATGATTGAGAATTCTGTAAGGACTGACATGTTGGGGACTAAGTTTCCCTTTCTTACCGAACCTTTTCACTCCTTTCATGGGAGAGATTTTTAAGTACATAAAATTACCGACCTCAAACTCGAGATCTTTTCTCCTCACATCTGCATATGATTTCTGTCGGCTCTGGGCTGCCCTAAGCCTTTCTCTGATCAACTGGACTTTCTCTAAAGAATCAAACACCAAGTCAGGTCATACTACTGTGGCCTCACCCACTTCAAACCAACCAATTAGAGACCTATATCTCCTACCATAAAGAGCCTCAAATGGAGCCATCAGGATACTGGAATGATAGTTGTTATTGTACGCAAATTCAATCAAAGGCAAGTGGTCATCCCAGCTACCTTTAAAATCAACAACGTAGGCTCTTAACATATCTTCTAGATTCTGAATGGTCTTTTCTGCTTGACCGTCTATCTGAGGGTAGAAGGCTGTACTGAGTAAACTTGGGTACCAAGACCCTTTTGAAATACCTTCCAAAAGTGAGAGGTAAACTGACTACCTCTATCTGAGATGATAGATAAGGAAATACCATATAACCTAACCAACTCTCTGAGGTAGAGTTTGGCATAGTCCTTGGCCGAATAAGAGGTATGAACTGGTAAAAAATGAGCTGATTTAGTCATCTTATCAACGATAACCCAAATCAATTCATGCTGATGACGAGTACGAGGCAAACCCATCACAAAGTCCATGTTCACTTCTTCCCATTTCCATATGGGAATACTAAACTCCTGCATGGACCCACTAGGCTTCTGGTGCTTAATCTTAACCTGCTGATATGTGGAGCACTTAGCTACAAACTCTGCGACATCTCTTTTCATCCCACTCCACCAATAGATTTTTTGTAAATTACGGTACATCTTAGTGGCCCCTGGATGAATAGAGTATACGCACCATGCGCTTCTACAAGAATTCGTTGCCTCAAGTCATCTACACCTGGCATACATAGCTGATCCTGACAGCGCAACACACTATCTCCCCCTTGGGAGAAAACTTCTACCTTCTGATCTCTGATTGACTCTTTCAGCTTTACTAGATTAGGATCTCTATCCTGCTTTTTCTTCACCTTAGAAACTAGAGATGATTCTGAACTACTCTGCACCCACACACTATCCTCTGCTGAACCGACTAAGTGGACGCTTAGTCGGGCAAGCTGATGAACTTCTTGAACTAACTTCTTCTTACCATTCTCAACATGAGCAACACTATCCATAGACAATCTACTGAGAGCATCTTCCACTATATTGGCCTTGCCCTGGTGGTACAGAACACATGTCATAATATTTCAACAACTCTAACCACTTTCTCTGACGCAAGTTCAAATCTTTCTGAGAGAACACATATTGCAAGATTTTATGATCTGTGAACATATCAACATGCACCCCATACAAATAGTGCCTCCATATCTTTAAGATGAATACTATAGCTGCCAATTCAAGATCATGGGTGGGGTAATTCTTCTCATGGGGCTTAAGTTGTCTAGAGGCATAGGCTATGACCTTACCTCCTTGCATTAAAACACAACCCAACCCAACTCTGGAAGAATCACAGTACATAACAAACCCATCTGAACCATCTGGCAAAGTCAAAATTGGGGCTGAAGTGAGTCGAGTCTTCAACTCCTGAAAACTCTTCTCACAGGAATCAAACTAATGAAACTTGACTTTCTTCTGAGTCAATCTGGACATGGGGGACTCAATAGATGAAAACCCTTTAACAAACCGATGGTAATAGCCAACTAAACCCAAGAAACTCCTGATGTCTGACGGAGAGATGGGTCTGGGCCAATTTCTCACCACCTTAGTTTTTTGAGGATCAAATCTAATATCATCGCCAGAAATAATATGGCCAAGGTATGCTACTGACCTTAGCCAAAATTTGGACTTACTAAATTTTGGAGCAACTGATGGGTCCTGAGAGTCTAAAGTACAATTCTGAGGTGATCTGCATGGTCATTCTCGCTATGGGAATAGACAAAAATGTCATCGATGAAGACTATAACGAACATGTCTAAGTAATGCTTAAACACATAATTTATTAAGTCTATGAAAGCTGTTGGGGCATTAGTAAGACCAAAGGATATGACTAGAAATTCAAAATGACCATATCGGGTTCGGAAAGCTATTTTCAGAATGTCACATTCTTTGACTCTGAGCTGATGATAGTCGGATCTGAGGTCTATCTTAGAAAATTAACTGGCACCCTAAAGTTGGTCAAACAAGTCATTAATTCTAGGAAGTGGATATTTATTCTTGATGGTGACATTGTTCAACTAACTGTAGTCAATACACATTCTGAGAGAACCGTCTTTCTTATGCATGAATAGAACTGGTACGTCCCACAGGAAGACGCTGGGTCTGATGAATCCCTTATCTAGGAGATCCTTTAAAAGTTTTTTTAATTCTTTAAGTTCGACTGGAGCCATTCTGTATGGCGAAATAGAGATAGGCTGGGAGTCTGGGAGAAAGTCTATTTTGAAGTTGATTTCCCTTTCGGGAGGATCTCTGGGAAGATCTTTAGGAAACACATCTGGAAATTTCCTAACTACTGAAACTGACTCAAGGGTTGGAGTCTCTAAATTAGAGTCTTTGACTCAAATAAGATGGTAAATACACCCCTTGGATATCATCTTTCTCACTCTAAGGTATGAAATAAGCTGACCCTTGAGAGCTGTAGTACTACCCTTCTATTCTAAGACTGGTTCGTTTAGGAATTGGAAATGAACTATTCTAGTTCTGCAATCAACTGAAGCATAGCATGAGTGGAGCCAATCCATGCCGAGAATAACGTCAAAATCCATTATCTTCAATTCTACAAGATCAATTGAAGTAACTTTCTGAGATATTATGACCGGACAGTTCCTGTATACCTGCCTAGCTACAATGGAAACACCTACTGGGGTAGACACTGAAATGGGCTCGGCTAAGATTTTGGGATTAATTCTAAAGTTGGTAGCTATATAAGGGGTTACAAAAGAAAGAGAAGCTCTAGGGTCTAATAAAGCATAAACATATAAATTAAAGACCTACAACGTACCAGTAGCTACATCAGGAGAATTTTTCTGATCTTGTCGGGATTAAAGAACATATAATCTGTTTGGACGCTGACCACTGGTAGCACTGGAAGCGACACCTTGCTGAGTTGGACGACCGACTGGAACTGACGACTGATGGGACTGGCCCTATTGGCATAACTCCCTACCTTTCTGAGCAACTACCCTATATTTCAAAATTCGATAGCCTAGCTTACCATACCCAAAACACACATCACCATTAGATCTACACTCACCCTAATGACTCCTACCATATTTCTGACATAGAGGATTCGTATGGGTATTGTTAACACTACCTTGGGACTTAGAGCTTGGAGCCCTATCCCAATTATCATTTCTGAATTTGGGCACTAGGGCACTGGCTGAAGAGGGTACTGGGGCTGAAGACCTCTAATGAAACTGAGGGTGGTTACCACCTTCTGACCTTGGTTAACTGTAATTAATACTACCCGTTCTAGCCCTTTTGTTATCTCCCTCTCTCTCTTTGGTTTTCTACTTCCAAATCTGTTGAGCATGGACCATCAACCTAGATAAGTCCATCTCCCTAATCTGCATTACGGTCCTAGACTCCTTGACCACACTATCAGATACACCAAACACAAACTTGCTCATCTTGGATCTGCTGTCAGCTACTACATGAGGGGCATATCTGGCTAACTGAGTAAACTTGAGGTAATACTGCTTCACGCCCATGCTGCCCTACCTTAAGTTAATAAATTATAACACCTTGGCCTCCCTCAACTCCAATGGGAAAAATCTGTCTAAGAAGGCTGTAGCAAACTCTTCCTATTCTACAGGCCTTGCATCTATACCCCTATCTACCTTTCACTGCTTAAACCATATATAGGCTACATCCTACAACTGATACACAACCAATTCAATACTCTCACTAGATATCACCCCCATAATATCTGTTACCTTCTAAACCATATCTAAGAATTCCTGTGGATCCTCTTTAGACTTAGATCCCATGAAGGAAGGAGGGTTTATTCAAGTGAAGTCCCAAATCTTGGTTGCAGCAGTATTGGTCACTGGGTTGGCCTAAATAGCGGCTGACCATTTATTTTGAGCTGCTACGAAATTGGCTAGAGTGGTGAACGTAGCTCTAAATTATGCATGGGAGACATGATCGTCCAGAGGATCTGCCTGAACGGGCGAAGGTGCTGGATGGTTTCTTGTTCTTCTTTCGTTGTTCTTTTTGGGAGACATATTCTGTAAATAGAAGGAGTAAATGAATTAGACAGAGAGTTTAACATGAACATCATGCTCAGTCGCACGACGTGAATACTAGAAGAAGGAAAACTTTTCCTAAATGACTCGTAGCCTCTTGTCCATAAGTGTAGCGCGCTACATACCCATGCACAAAACTCTACTTAATGTGACTTTCAGACTTTCTATGATACTTTAAAACCTTAGTATTTGATACCAAGTTTGTAACGCTCCAAGAGTACACCCTGGGTATCACACGGTGCTTATAGTCCCGAGGGACCGTAAGCTAACCCATGAGCTGGTACCTGCTGTGAGTACTAAATAGTATAATGATAATGCGAAAGAAGAACTATTATGCCATAAGGTTTTAAGTATTGAAAACTGATAACATCTGTAAATACCGAACTGATAAAATTATCTGACAATATCAATTGAAGTCTAAATACTGAATAACTAAATGTAGTGTCTGAAAGCCTCTAAACTGACTGAATATGAGTTGATGGGACAGGTCCCAACTAACTCCTACTGACTACTAAACTGAAAGGATGAAATAAAATAATTTGTTCTCAAAATATAAAGACTTACCACTGCTTCTGTTGAAAGCTTGAGAAGTCTAAGCGCGATACGGGAACTAGACGTCCGAACCTATGATATGAAACATCATAGTGCAAGGAAAGATTATGCGATCACTACTTTGAATGTACTAGTATGCTAAATAAGGTACGCATATATGCATGGTTTCATGAAGATGAATAAATAATCATCTGAATATATATACAAATAATATAAGGTACTAAATAGAGTACATAAAATCTATAAATATTGAAGAAGCATGAAAACTATAAGTATTGATGATACATGAAATTTGTAGATACTGGGGAGGCATGACCAAGCATATAACATGATCTGAATACCATCTGTAAACACTAACAATCTAATAACCGAGTTACTGGTAACTGTATGCTATGGTCAAGCAACTGAAATTGAATAACTGAACTGAGACTGTGGGAGGTATCATCTAACCGACAAGCCCCAATCTCAGCTACTTGGGGTCCAACCTGTAACCCTAGTTGAAAGGGTGTTAGTACCGCGCCATGGATACTAACTTTGGCGGTATGGATCCACTAAGCTAGGGTACTGTGTTGTCCGAAAGGACTAAAGGTGTCAAAACCTGAATTGACGGGTGACCCCTGCGAGATAGTCAAGCCTAAACTGACGGGTGACTTCTCATATCCTATGCTGGCTACGTAGTTCTAGAGTCTAAGGACTGGTACTAACGACTCTGCCTATCTGATGGGGAAGTTGTCATCCCTGCACTCGCTTGGTGCTAAATCCTACTCCCAACTGAATGACACTGGATTACTAAACTATTCTGAGTTTAACTGACGGATCTGATAATGCTCATATTATATTCTGAAGCTATTCTGTATCTACTGAAATGAGACTAAGTAAACAACTATGGTTTTTGGGTATTCAAAACCCCCAGGACTCAAAAGAAATAATAGTAAAATAATGTCTAGCCTAGAGTACATAGCATGAGAGCTTTTATCAAACACTTGTAGTTCAAAGTTTAGTCTAATCATGGGAATGACATGGAACTTGAAGTAATAGCATGAATTCAACATCTATGATGCTAAATCACGATTCAACTCGATGAATAATAACGTTAAAACATGTGAAATTTGATAACAACAATAATTTCATTGAAACATAGTGTAGAATCCAAGTTCATGGAGATTCATGGTTGGAAACATGATTTAAAAATCAAGATAACTTGAAAAGATCATAATTTTGCAAATAAAAATGGATAGGTTGACTCTATGGGTGAAAGGAACCCATGGATGAACACTTAACATACCTGAGTTGACAAACTTGTGAGAATTGATGGTGAGTCCTTGAGATTTGACCTTGATTCTTTAAGGTTAGGGTTTTGTTAATTGAGAGAATGTTCTTGATTTTGGAGAAAAATTGAATAAAAATAATGACTAATTAGGTTATTTTGGATTAAATTTTGTGTTCGGGCTGACTGGGGTGAGGGAAAATGACTTAAAAACCCCTGGAATTAAAACTTGAAACTGACTGAAAAATCCTGATTTGGCATGCTGGCTCGACGTGGCGCTATCGCCCATGTCACTGGAAATAGACAATTGGGAACTGAGGGCTTGGTGCAATGTAGTGGAATTGCGGAGCCTCATTGGGTGGCAAGTTGGCCCTTGGTGTGATGCGGTGGAATAGCATTGTCTTACTGAAAATTGACAATTGTGAACTGGGTCTATGGAGTGACGCACCTTTATCATGGAGAAGCACTGAAATTTGACAATTTTCATTTGGTTGGCCTCCGCGATGCAGTGAAGTGCCAGTTGGCACACTACTTTACAAAAATGGCTCTAACTCTTCACTTGAGTATCAGATTTGGGCAAACTTTATATCGTTGGAAAGCTGACTAAATTTTCTACGCAATGGTAAGCTCTAAACTAAAAAATACTGAGTATAGGAATAACTCATGTGCTAAGAGTTAAATTTAGGCCAGAGAAATACGGGGTATTACAACCGTGCTTTGTGTTTTCTGGATAAATTATAACAAAAATTGAGATACTTAAGAGTTATGTGAATTTATAGAGATTTATTAATTTCTTTATTATTTTATTATTAATTGTGAAACATTCAAAATGCTTAACGTACATATGGTTCATTTGTAGTTTAACATTAAATTAACATTTGTGATTCATACTGATAGTTTATATGGTCTGATTTTATTTATCGAATTAGATTAAAAAATTATGTGATACATCTGAAATCTATGTGATACATTTGGTTGTCTTTCTGTGTAATTTTTTTCACAATTAGATATTAATTATATATGATATCTTTAGCATACTTGACATATCAGTTGAAGTTTGAAATTTCTGATTAATATTTGAAGATTATGAGTAACTGTAAAAGTTGTGAGATACATTTAGAACATATGTGATACATTTAAAAATAATATAATAAAGATTAATATTTATGATATATTTTAATTTTTTTCTTTCAGTTATGTTTTGATGTGTAAATCTCCAGAATATAGTTGGCTATTCAAGGCTTCATGTATGCTTGGTTCTAATACTTTCTAAGTAAGATATTTCTATGATGAACATACCTATCCACTAAAGGACTGAGTATTTGATCAATGACATGCAACAATTTCTTTTGTTGCTGGAATAACTGCGCCAAAGTTGTTGAACCATAAAAGAATATTCACACCAAGTGACATTATTAAAGATATGAAATGGAAATTTAGTTTGGACATAGATTACATGAAGCTGTGGTGTGCTAAAGAACATGCTTTAAATATTTTGAGAGGGTGCCCAGTAGATGGATACAAGAAAATGCCTACCTACATATACATGTTGAATTCTGTTTATCCCAATTCACATATAAGGATGCATAAGTTGCCTGAGAATGAGCTCTTGTATCTATTCATAGCACTATATCCATTTATTAGTGGATTTGAGTATTGTAGGCCTGTTGTGGTAGTAGACAGGATTCACATGAGTGGACCATATAAGGAAACATTCTTTTTAGCCAGCACACTTGATGGAGCAGGTATTGTTCTTAGCCTTTTTTTCTTTCTAATTGATGATAGGTGTCATATAAATTAGTTATAACTAGAATACATACCCGATACTAAAAATATTAATCATTTCAAATTATATGATTCGATTTGTATAACCACGTTTAATTATATTGCATTAACTAAAGTTTAATTGTCATCTTAATTTTCATTAATTACAATGTATATACCCAGTAATACTTGAAATGAGTGTTAGTCATGTCTAAATGAGTGCGTTTGCATTGGCAAAATAATCATTTAATTAAGCTGAGCTCCCTTTAAACTTGGAATATTTCATTTTTGTAAAAGCATGTATCTATTCTGAAGATTAGGAAGTTTTTGTAAGAACAAAATACCGAGTTGCAAGTCTTTCAATAATTAAATGTTTAACGACAATTAGAAAAAAAAATTAGATATCATTGGCTTTTGATCCCTTGTGTGTAAACAAAATAACTTTTGTCAATATGTTTGCACCAAAAAAGCAACAACAACTTGGCAAGATCCTTTATTCCGATAAAGAAATTAGCCTTATCCAAGTAAAACATAATAGAATTAGATTCAGACACCATCGAGATTTTTATTTTTAATGTTTAAATACAACACTCAGAATATGCAATGACAATATGATTTGACATGACTTTCGAGAAAAAGAAAAATAATTATACATTACATCTAATATTTCTTGTTAACACAAACACTTGTCGACTAACATAGGATAGAACTATCAATTATTGTACTTCCCTGGAAAAGGTCAAAAATAAAAAAGTTGAAAGTGATATAAGGAATATACATAATTATCACAAAAATGGATAGTGATTTCAAAGGACAAATAAGAGACAACAACAATAACATACCAGTGTGGTCATTTTTTGACACATAAAAGTAAGATCTTACTTATATTCGAATGTAAAAAACCTCATGGAGAAGGGGAATTTCTCTTATGCTTTATCTTCTCATCCTTTATCTTACCCATTTTTTCTCGCACCTTTTGCACTCATTTTGTAAACACCCGTCAAATGTGTAGCCAAAGAAGGTATTATTTGTTGGTAATAATTTCAGAAATTTATTTTGTTTATTATAGATTTTAAGGCATGAAAGAAGAATTGCAAGCAGAACACATACCTAGTGTTCTACCTAAAAACAAATACTGAAGTAATCTTCTAATTGGAAGATTTTTCACAAAAAAAAAGTAAAATCTGCTTGTATCCATAGAGATGAAGACAAACACTGATTGAAAGAGAATAGAAAGAGAAATACCAGAAAGTTATGGACAATGATGCAGAGAGTGGAGAATGTGAGAAGTTATAATATCAGTTTGTATAAGGTAGTTAATCTATAGGTTAGTGTTTTTTTAATATATATGTTCAATTTAATTAATCTTTATTAAGTTATATTATTGTAGTGTTGACACTTGTCACTTTTGCCTCTCCTATTATATGTAGATAGATGATTGTTTGATGTTATGTATCAGGTCATATATTGTCACTTGCTTATGGGGTTGTAGATTTTGAGAATGATTCTTCATGGACATGATTTTTCTAGCAATTTAAATGTGTTAACGGTGAGTGCGATAATATGCATGTTGTCTCTGATCGACATAAAAGCATAATCAAAGGTGTTAGTATAGTCTATCCATGTATATCACATTTTACATCTATTTGACATCTATGAAATAATGTCTTCACAGATTATAGAAAAAAAGGCAAGCTGACCAACGAGTTTTTTGTCATGGCTAAAGTGTATAAGTTAGATGATTTTGATGAGCTTATGTGTAAAGTGGAAAAGGTTGACAATAGAGTAAAGGAATACCTCAAAATTGTTGGATAGAAAAAGTGGTCACGAGTTCATGCTCCAATAAATAGGGGAAAGATGATGACTTCTAACATTGTCAAATGTATCAAATCTCGTCTTGTTGAGGCACGTGAACTGTCTATTTTAGATTTTCTTGAAAAATTTCAAATCTTATTAGGTGGTTAGAATCGAAAAATAGAGATAGGTCAAGCTTTCTTGCTAAAAGCTCATTGGGAGGTAAGTTTCAATAAATTCTTGAAATGAACGAGGCTAAGTCATCACGTATGTTGGTTAGTTATTTACCAATTATGTAACTGTCACAAAATTTCTTTGCAGAGTTTTGGATCTCTATTGACCGCAGATGTATCATAATGATACATCCGAATATCAAATATATCATAATGATGCCTCTGGAAAGATATGCCATCACTTTAAAAAATCATTCATGATACCTATTTATTCAGTAATTTTTATCATTCATATTCTAGGATGATTAGCGTATCTGTACATTAAAAAATATTTTTAGGTTAAGGAATCAACGAACTACATCTACAGTGTGTATGAAGAAGGAAGAAAATACATACTTTGATTGGATAATAGAACATGCAACTGCGGTAGATTTCATCTTGATGAGATACCTTGCGGGCATGCTAATGCTATTTGAAAATCAAACATGTAAAGAAAATGAAGTCATACTATTCAGATTACTACAAAAAGGAGACACTAGTAAAGACGTATGAAATGTCACTGTATTCAATGTCCGATAAATTGGATTGGCATATACCAGTGGAGGTGTTGAAAGATGTGATTTTGCCTTCAAAATATAAAAGACCACCAGAAATACCTAATAAAGGGAAACAAAAGAAAAGTAGTAAAATGTTTTCATCAACTTCAAATTGTTGTGGAAAGTGTGGTCGGAAAGGTCATAACAGACGCACCTGTAGCTACTTCCTAAAGGAGTTGTGATATTTTTGTTTGAATTGGAATATGAAATGTTTATGAAGTTCAATGTTATGAATTCAATAATTTTAGTTAATCTCTCAAAAACACATTTCATGAGATATCAATTAATTGTTTGCAATTGATACATATTAAATGTTTGAGAAAGTTATATGATTCATATTAAACGTTTATGAAAGTTATGTGAGTCATATTCATATTGTCTACATTAGTTTTAACATGTTATCTGGTACATTAGTGATACTTTTTACTAGTTAAAATAAATGGTAAAGTATAGAAATGACACTTCATATCAAACAAATTTCAAAAAAATGTTCATGGAATTTAAATTTCACTTTTTGGCCATTTCAATTTGTTGGCTTGTTTTATACAGTTTCTACACACCTTCTATAAAGTTTCTATACATATCTTATACATATAATTATTCTATACAAAAATTGTATAGTTTTGATACATAATTTATACAATAATTGTACTTTTTTTTTTTACCACATTTTATACAATAATTATATAATTTTTATACACTTTTTATTATTTTTATAATATATTTTATACATATACATATTTGATAGAACTATATAATTTCTATACATATATCTTATATAAATACATATTATATATAACAATTATACCATTTTTATATAATTATACTTAATTATTAGTTTTAAACAACTAAAAAAAAGCGGAATGTTTTTCAGTTAAAAAATTTGTAGCAAAAAAAAAACTGAAAATATTTTTAGAAAAAGGCCGAATGGCCAAGTTGAAAACTGCATTAGTATTGTATATGAACTGTATCAATAAGATCTATAAACTGTATATAAACTACATGGACCAAAATCACCCAAATTAAGAAAGAATATAAATGACTATTATGTGGCATTAACATACCCGACAGGACATTTTATGCCCATAGGCCCAAACTTGGGCTATTTTAAAAAAAAAAGAGTTATACCATGGCTTTTTTCCTAAAATAAATATGATACAGATATGTGATACATTTTAAACTCCTTAACTAATTTTGGAAAAAAAAATTATAATTGTGATTCATATAATTGTGAACGTTATATGATACATATTAAACATTTATGAAAGTTATGTGATTCATATTAATAGTGCCTGAATTTGTTTTAATACATTTTGATATATCTGATATATTAGTGATACATATGTGATACGTTTTAAATTCCTAAACTAATTATGAAAAAAAAGTTATAATTGTGATTCACATTACTAGTAACAAATCTGTAATATATAAATCAACTTTATATGTGTTTCACTAACTTGTGTAGTCAATATGTTACACAAATATTTACATTACCTAAAATATATCAAATATATGTATCAAACATGTAACAGACAATGTCAAACACAATCATAACCTATATAGCATCAAAATATGGTCCAAAATGATTGGAACGCCTCATTTTGTAATCGAAAAGTCATGACAATAATGCTAGACAACTTAAAACTTAAAACAACCAATGATAGTCTCGACAGTTATAAAAAAAACTTAAAACTTAAAAGCAGTAGACTTGAAATATCCAAAAAATCTGACCACATAACAAACAGTTACATTAAATTGTCAAACAATAACTACTATACAACTACGGCTCGACATCTATTATATGTGTATCCTCTGATGGAATAAAGGTGCATTTAGGCCTAGGCGGATCCTTATTGTCACTAATATATCCATTAGATGGCTTGTTCAGCCTATAATTCCATAACAATGATGTGTATATGATAGGATGCAACCCTGAATTAAAATCTAAAGAAGGTATTTGAAGTTTATCACTTAAAAATTCAGCATATGCCGCAACAAATAATCCAAAATCCCTACAGCATACTAATAGATTAGTTAGGAGTTTCAGTGGTCCGCTATGTAAATCCATATATTTAAAAGAAAAAATAATACATACAACGTGTTATTTGATTGTTGCACAATATCATCAATAAACTGAATATCAAATGTATGTTGGTCTATTTTTTTCTTGTATGCTTTCAATAGTGACTAGTCCATGCATTCTTTCTTCTCAAGAAAATCAGATATTGACGAGTAAGTTGGCAACATTTTAGCAAGCTCTTTTATTTTAACTGCATGATCATCAGGACCTTACAACGAGTCATACACATGAATGCATCTTTTCTTGAGCACTATGACTGTCAACACCCAGTGAAATGATCCCTCATAGTTTATTGGCACGTAGACATCATCAATCAAATGCCATGGAAGACCTATTGAAATGCATATACCTTAAATAATTTCACAAATGGATCTCTTTACCAATTCAATTTTCATTGAACGAACATTTTCCTCCCGAGAGCTTAGAATAGTTTCTGATTATATTCGGTGATAATGAGTGTATGTGTCATGGATGTAGTTATTAAACATGCAATTAATAGTGATATATCTATATTTATTCGTGGTGTCCAGTTTTGTTTTTTTGTGAAGATAGTAGAATATCACATCGATATACTATAGTGAAAAATTAAAATATATAGTGAAAATTGATTCATACATGTGATACATAATGCAAGTGCAAATTATTTGATACATATAAATTCCTATTAACATTGTGACTGAAAAATAATATAAATATGAGTGTATGAAGAATATATATATATGTATCAACTACTTTGTATATAATCCACATATATGGAAGAAAGTACATAAAGAAAGTAGATGTGTGACAAAATCTTTATACATGGTACACCACAATAATCAGAAATATAAATTTATCATTTTTTCATAATAAAGTATTTAATTTAAGTGATACATATATTTGATTGAGGCATACCTTATCATTCCAACATGTATTTGATTGTGCCATGCGGTAAAATTAATTTATTTTTTCGAATGTGCAACAACAAAATCAAGCTTCGATTTTAGGTCAGCGTATTTGACCGTGTAGTACTCATTCTTCTCTTTTCTGTAAGCATATTATGATTTCACATAGTATTGAGAATAATAAAATATGTATATGGTAGTTTGAAAGATGATTCATCATTCTTACCTAATAGCATGGGTTTTATAAAAGCCAACTGATAACCAATAAGAGAACTCAAAGAACAGTTCTTCAACATATAGTTCATAAATATTGTGACCTTCAAATGGGTAGTTTAACTTTTTGCAAGACTGGATGACTTCTTTATCTTTCGATCCAAAATAAAGAACATTCATGTATGGTGACTGAAAAACTTTCGAACGTTGCCTATTTCTTTGGGCAAGTGTCTTGATGACATCTAAGGCACAGTTTTGCAACGGGGACCTGTTACATAGTTGTAATAGCACTGTCACTAATAAAAAACTGAATATCAGTGTTTTCTTGCGGATTGTATGTGCTAATAGCTGTAGTAGCACTATCAATGATGAAGAATTAACTATTAGTGCTGCCTGGCGGGTAGGCTGCAGAACGACCAAAGAAATTATTTTATCTAATTCTACAGTTGTATTTTGTAGTTCTTCTTCAACCTCCTGCATGACATATGTAAACAATGCACTTTGTGTGAGATTGAATTATGGATAAGTAGTGATTAAACTTTCAATATGTATCAAAATGATACATCTTGAACCATATGCATCAAAATAATATATTTTGAAATCTTAATGAGTACATATCCAATATTTGTTACTGGAATCTTAGATCAATTTATGATCATATTAAAATTTGTTACTGAAAAAGCTATTATGTCACATAAAAATTTAAGATTAGTTTGTAACCAATACAATGAACAATTTCAATACTTCCAATATTGACAAATAAACTGTAAGAGCAATTAGAAACGATCGAATATATAAGTAAGTTGATATTACCTTTAGGCTCTCATCCCCAAGTCCTTTATCTAATTCTTTGATAATATTATGCATCTCTTCTTCTTGAACCTTGTATTAGACCCACTATCAGCCTCCTGCTTGACATATGTCAACATTGAACTTTGTGTGAAGTTGAATTATGAATAGGTATACTAGTAACATGAATATGTATAAGAGTGATACATCTAGAACCAGATGTATCAAAAGGATACATCTGAAAGTCGTAATTAGAGCATATCGAACATTTGTTACTAGAATCTTAGATCCGATTAAGACCAGTTTAAAAATTGTTACTGAAAAAGCTATTATGTCATATAAAAATTTAAAATTAGTTTGTGCCTAATACAATGGACAATTTCAGCACTTTCAATAATGACAAATAAATTGTATGAGCAACTAGAAATAATAAACCATATAAGTAAGTCGATATTACCTTTAAGCGCTCATCTTTAAGTCCTTTATCTAATTCTACAGTTGTATTATGCATCTCTTCTTCTTGAACATTGTCCGTAGACCCAATATCAGCCTCCTGATTGACATTTGTAAACAATGAACTTTGAGTGAGATTGAATACTACATATAGGTCATTTTACGATTGACTTGTGGTGTTGGATAACACATGGTTAATGTTCATACATTTCTATAATACAATTATGAAGATATATATGTATCATATTGATATATGAATCATCATTAACATAACATACAGATATATATGAATTATATTGACATATATTTATGGAATTACTTTTATTTCTAAATAAATATCTATAAAGTTATAACACTGCACATGTAATAGTTGAAGATTGATTTTTTTTAAAATGTTATACTTACATAAGTCTTAACATAAAACTTTAAGTCATCCAATTCTGACATGGAAAGTGACTGCTTTTTGTTAACAGTAGCAGTTGCATCAGGTGCATTCCTATCCTCAAAAGTATGCACAATCGTATTTTTTTTCAATGAAACGGCAGGCTCTATATGAGTTCTTGATGAATCTGATGGTTGTTTCTATTTGGACAATGACACTAACTATTTTTGTGTCTTAGAGACACGTGAACTCATTTTTTCTTACTCCACATCAATTTTTTGTTTCTTTGTAGGAGGGTGTGAAGATGGACCAGCATCACTCATCATTTTTTAAAGTAGATCTGCAGTTGGTGGAGTACTAAAATCATCAAATTCATATTGAATTTCAGTCGGAGTAGTCCTTTCATCTCCTTGTTGTAGAGCTACGGTCTGAGCTACATTAGTACCATGATTAGTTTGACCAAATGTAAGAGGGTTGGGCAAATCAAGTTGGTTCAATTTTTGTGATGACGGAGATATATTCCTGTATATAAGCTGTAATGAAAATAACACAAAAGAAATAAAAAATAACTAGTTATAATTACTTAAAAATTAACAGTAGATATACACATGTATCACTGAAAAGTACTTGAAAAATTTAAAAATAAAAAGTTAAAAGATGTCTATTATAGTTGGATATGTAAGAACATTATCTTACTGAACATGTCCTACATCAAATCCTCATATCT
This sequence comes from Capsicum annuum, assembly GCF_002878395.1. Taxonomy (NCBI): domain Eukaryota; kingdom Viridiplantae; phylum Streptophyta; class Magnoliopsida; order Solanales; family Solanaceae; genus Capsicum; species Capsicum annuum. The sequence goes on from NC_061112.1 coordinate 99,091,710, forward strand.
TGGATTTGGTTTAATTACTTTTCAGTTGACCATCTTTGGGATTAAATTATTCTCACGAATGGCTATTGATTCATCAACTTTCGAACAACATTCATACCACAAAATTTGAAGGGCGTATGGAATGACATTCAAATGATAATACTGCTGCACTTCATTCATAGGCCGACTAAATGAAGACATCAGCTTTGCAAATGCCAATTTACCCTATGGAAATTGACAATAACTTCCGTCCTTAATCATATGAAAGTTTTGAGGGGGAATATTGGCTTTATCTAGTTGTGAGAACACAAATATGTGAATAAAGTATAAAATTTCAATCTTGACAGCATTTTTTAAATTTCTTCCCCATTGTCTATTCAATAAATAGTTGACCAACTCAATTTTATTGATATTTGCTTTCGATTACGAAAAATACCTTTTTGTAATCTACAAGGTGGAAGGTCAAAATAGTTGAAGTCATCTTCATTCCCACTGTATTTTAACCTGATAACAATGGCAAATTCAAACAATAAAAATCAAAGAATGGTATTATTGACCAATATCCTTAACCGATCCTAATAAGGGTGTTGAACCTCTAAGGTCATCAAACACCTTGCTACCAATCCTTCAAAGTTATAATTGGGCAAGTCTAGAAATGACCAAAAACATGTGCTTCAGAAGATTCTGATTCCTTCATCTTTCAAAACTTCAGTAATCCTATCTACTACATTAAGTTTGTGTGCACTACCATACCTTAAGTTGTGGGCAGTTTAATTTTTTACAACGAAACTAACGTTCTGTCAAAAACAAATATAGAGAATAATGCAAATTAAACAATGATTCATAAATTCATATATTAATGTATCACCCTTTTATAAATATATCTAAAAATATAATAATTAAATAAAAATGTAGAACATATGTATCACCAATAATCTGATCATAAATGTATCACTCTTACACTGTCAACAAAATCTATCACCAATAATCTAACAATAAATGTATTACTCATACAATGTCAACATAAATGTATCACCCATATACTGATAACAAATGTATCATTCATATGGATTATCATTATAATAAGAAAAAATGTATCAAGAAATTAATAATTTTATGTATGTATCAAGCACTTCTTTAAAAAAAATACGTATCACCTATATGTATCACCGATGATTTCATACATGATTCAGTGGAGAATTAGGGATCTTATATAATTCCTCCTAATATTCCATCTGCATGTCTGATTCTTAATTTATTGCAGCAAGATTCTGTCTAAGAATCTTCATTACTTTCTAGGTCAAGCGTTGTTTTGACCTATTTTCACAAAAATCTTCCTCTATGTAATGAAAATTATCTGGAGTAAACACACAACTTGATGACTTGCAGAAACACCTTTTGTGTTTTAATTTAGAAAATTCTCAAACTGAATAAAGGTGAATCTTCATTAATCATTGAAGATCAAACAAATTAACAAAACAAATATTAAAGCATATATGAATATTGAAATTTTAAATAGTAAATTGACAATTTTGTGCACTGCCATATGTTAGCCTCTAACATTCATGTTTTATGTTTTAATAATCACAAATTAATAAGTGAACTTTGCAGGATATTGAAGATTTGTAATGATGGAAGGAGATCTCACACATAGAATATTAAAGATCTCAAATCATGGAGGATATCTCGCACAAGGTAAGAAATATTCTCTCAAAGAATATCGTGCTAAATATGGAGCCACATCAAAGATATTGAAGATCCCTAATGATGGAAAGAGATCTCACATAAAGAACATTGAAGATCTCAAATCATAGGTGGAAATTTCATACAAGGTAAGGAATATTATTTCAATTATCATGCCAAATATGTAGCAATATTAAAAGTAAGATATCGCTTGACACGGCAACAAAAACATATCAACTCATGATCCTAATAGACAAGGCAATTAGACGCACCTCAGAGCAAGATCAAAGGAGAAGGGAGATCTAACTCCTTACATGGACATATTTGATATGGATATGTATAGATGTGAGAAAGAAAAATTGCACCAAGTATGGACATATCTGATATGGATATACCATAAGGTGCAAACTCCTTCAATCAAGGAATCAATTCAAATCCTTGATTGAGAAGAAATCTCTTGGGTTTTCATATGAAGAATAGCAGCCGAAGACTATAAAAGAAGATGACTGAAGACAGACATAGGTTACGCAACTTCAAAGAGAAAAACAAAGTGTCTCTTTCTTAGTCTCACAAGGCTTTGTAACTCTTAGTACTTTGTAACATCAACTAAAGTTGTGTCATAAGATCTGAAGAGCAAAATGAGTCTTCATAACTTGTTTCCTATCATTGTACCCGAGCCCGACATTGAACTATTAAAGGAAACTTGGAAACCCAAGGGGACTGGAAGTAGGCAACACATTGGTGTTCCAAATCAGGATAAATCTGTGTTATTAATTTATGCTCAATTGTCTATTTGCTTAATTATTTTAGAACTAATCTATTTTGTGAAGTGTACTGATTTGTAGGTGAGTCGACTATGAGGAGTCAGTAGTCGACTCACAGAATAAAATTTCAATTTACTCCCCTCTTGAATTTAAATTAATATCATAGAAGGTCTCACCAATAGCATTGCTTAACCACAAGTGAGCAAATATCAAATGGCAAAGTATCAAATTCTTGGTGCTCTTCTTTAGGATGGTCACTGCTCCATAAGACCACCATACTTTAATAAATAACACTACTCTTACTGGAAGAATAGGTTCAGAATCGTTGTCTAAAAAATGACTTTCAAGCCTAGGTTGTCATCAAGAAGGGTCCAAAGCCGATTCTAGGACTTAAAGAGAAGTAAAAGGACAAAGACAAAGAATCTAGCAATTCTGAAATAGAAGACTTTGAAATCTTCAAGGTCACCAAAGAATAGCAAGAGATAATTCAAACTAATGCATGTGCTATAAGTTTACTTTTGTGTGCATTTAGCGGGGAAGAATACGACAAGATATCCTCTTGTGAAACAGCAAAAGAAATGTGGGACAAATTGGAGGAAACTTATGAAGGAACCACCAAAGTTAAGAGTCAAAAATTGTATGAGGACATTGAAACAATGTTTGCCAGATTCAGTAAGATCGTAAGCAAACTGAAATCACTGGGTATGATTTATCCACATAGCCTGCAAGTCCAGAAGCTAGTCCGTAGTCTCCCAAAGATTTTGGAAACCAACGCTGCCATTCTGGAAGACGAAGATTACACAACATGACATATGATGAACTATGAGGTAACCTCACTGCATATGAAATAAATTATATTAATAGGTACTACAAGAAAGAAAAGAAGAAATCAACAGCCTTCAAAACTGCTCCGATTGAAGAAGAGGACATTCTGGAAAATGCTAATAGCAAAGAAATGACCCTCATTAACCGTGGAGTAAGGCAGATCATGAGACAAAAACAACAAAGATACCAAGGAGCCAAAAATAATGACTCCACTAGAAACGATGATCGCTGCTACTACTGTGGAAAACCTGGCTACTTTAAACAAAACTGCCCTGAACTAAAAAGAACATCCAGGAAGAATCAAAATTTTGGAACCTGGAGTGATGAAGATGAAACTGAAGAAGAGATAGAAACCGTTAATATGTGCTTCATGGCAACGGGTGTATCCAACGAGGTAAGACTATACGATTGTCATAATTGTAATACTCTTAAATCTAATTTAGATATGATAACTGACGAGCTTCAAAAATTTATAGATGAATATAATAAGCTCTCCCAAGATAAGAAAAATTGTGAAGCTCGATTTAAATGAAAACTTGAAGAGGAAAAAAGAAGGTAACAAATAGAAATTGAGGCATGTCAAATCGAAGTTGACACATAAAGTTGTAAAAATAAAATTAAACAGTATCAAGAGATCACCAAGTCACTGTTTTATGAGATCAAACTCCTTTAAAAATAATTCAAGTTCCTCATCAAAATTATTTAAATCAGCAAAGACCTCTTTCTCATCTCGAGGACCTGTTTGTTTTATCTATGAAAAAAAGGGCACAAATCCTACAGTTGCAGGCATAAGCCTAAAAGTGTGTGGGTTTGGAAGCCTAAAAGAAGCACATCTAACCCATAAGGACCCAAGACCACTTCGGTACCTAAATGAAATATTTCTTTTTGTTTTGCAGGAACATGTCTGCAAGAGCTATAAGAAGGGAATATGGGTCATTAATAGTGGATGTTCCAGATACATGAATGGGAAGAAAGAAAAATTTTCTTCTTTAAAGAAAATAGATGAAGGATCAGTTAGATTCGGTGACAATGCTAGAGGCAATGTCACCGGAGTCAGATCAGTAAAGCTTAGCTCCTTATGTGAATTTACTGAAGTGTATCTAGTAGACGACCTCAAACATAACCTGCTCAACATCAGTCAGCTGTGTGACGTCAGATTTAGAGTCTCCTTTAAAGCTGAAAGTTGCTCAATCAAACACGATATCTCTCTCATCGATGAATGTGTTGATATTATTTATGTTTTAAATATTTCTAATTTTTCTACTTTAACCTACCTCACTATGCAAACTAATGATGTTTGGTTGTGGCACAGAAAGCTTGGACATGCGAGTATGCTTATCATTAAGAAATTATCTAGACTGGAATTGGTGAAAGGTCTGTCAAAACTCAAGTTTGAAAAGGATCACATCTATGATGCTTATCAATTGGGTAAATAGACCCGGGCATTATTTAAAATCAAAGATATTGTCTCTACTACTGAACCTCTTCAAACAATTCACATGGATCTGTTTGGTCCCTCCAAGACCACAAATATTGGTGAAAAAAGATATGTTTTTGTTATAGTTGATGAGTACTCATGTTTTACTTGGGTGATGTTTCTTGCTCATAAACACGAGCCTTTCACAAACTTTGAGATTTTTTATTGAAAAGTACAATGAGAAGCTGGACACCTCATCACCTATGTTCACAGTGATCACAAAGGAGAATTTGAAAATACGGTGTTTGAGAAATACTGTCTCAGAATGGATACTCTCAGAACTTCTCATCATCCTGGCCTCCTCAGCAAAATGGTGTGGTGGAGCGAAAGAATCGGTCTTTCCAAGAAACTGCCAGGACCATGCTGTTAGAACATAATCTCCAAGATCACTTTTGGGTAGAAGCAGTAAGTACAATATGTCATATTATCAATAGGTGCTTGATTAAACCTATTCTACAGAAAATGCCTTATGAGCTATGGAGAGAAAAGAAGCCTAATATTAGCTACTTTTATCCTTTTGGAGGCAAATGCTTTATCCACAATATTGGTAAGAATAACTTTGAAAAATTTGACCTACGAAGTGATAAAGGTATTTTCCTTAGGTATTCTCCCACTAGTCGCGCTTACAGGGCTTATAATAAAAGAACCTTATGTGTTGAAGAATTTATGCATATTGTATTTGATAAATCTAATCACCCTCCTATGAGTTTGAGTATTGATGAAGAATAGGTGAGTGATCTATAATCTAGAGCCAATGCTAGCACAACCTCTGAGCCATTACAAGTCGAGTCGACTATACCCCCTCAAGAGTCGACTCCCACAGCAGAAATAATCAAACCAACTGTTCCAAGAGAATGGAAACATGATGCTAGCTATCCAAATAAATTTATCATCGAAAATCCAGATGATAGGATGCAAATAAGAGCATCATTAAGAAAACAAGCGTCTGTTGCCTTTGTATCTCAAATTGGACCAGTTGGAACGAAATCAAGTTTGGAGTCTGGTTGAAAGACCCAATAACTGCTTAGTAATTAGAACCAGATGGGTCTACATAAATAAATTGAATGAAGAAGGTAAGGTTATAAAAAAAAATCCAGACTTGTAGCTCAAGGCTACTCCCAACAAGAACGTATTGATTATGATGAAACCTTTGCTCCTATGGAAAGGTTAGAGTCAATTCAAATTTTATTAGCTTTTGTTGCTTTCAAATGTTTAAAGTTATATCAAATGGATGTCAAAAGCGCCTTATTAAATGGTTTTATTCATGAGGAAGTTTTTGTAAAACAACCCCTCGGGTTTGAAAATCCATCTTATCTAAATCATGCTTTTAAATTGTCAAAAGCATTCTATGTTTCCAAACAAGCTCCAAAGGCTTGGTATGAGAGATTGAGTACTTTATTACTAAATAATAATTTTCAAAGAGGTAAAATTGATACAACCCTGCTTATATAGAAACTTGATTCAAATTTTTTTATTGTGCAAACTTACGTTGATGATATTATTTTTGGTAGTCCTAACATCTCTGTGTGTGAGAATTTTGCTAATTTGATGAAAGAAGAATCTGAAATGAGTCTTATGGGGGAGCTCACATTATTTTTGAGAATACAAATCAATCAAACTCCCAAAGGTACCTTTATCAGACAAGCTAAATACACAAAGAAACTCACCAAAAATTAATTTTCAAAAGAGGTTCATGTCCTTTGTGTTTGCTGGGTTGTAAAATAATTTTTAACAAACTATCTGCCACACTGTTTGTTTTGCCTAGTACTTGTTAGTAAATGCATTAAATCTCTGCTATCTTCCTACTGCTCTTTTTGTCTACTCTATAGTTCTTTTTTATTATACCAAAAGGGGAAGAAAGACAGGACCATCAGAAGTGACTACAAGTCAGGGGGAGCAAACTGGCTGATACTGAAGAAACTTAGAACAACAGAAGTATTTACAAGTTAGGGGGAGCAACCCGTCTACTGTGATAGATAGGGAAGTTAACTGATGTTTATGCTTGTTTGTTATTATCAAAAAAGGGGAGATTGTTAGCCTCCTATATTTATATTTTATGTTTTAATAATGACAAACTAATAAGTGAACTTTGCCGGATATTGAAGATTCTTAATGATGGAAGGAGATCTCACACAAAGAACATTGAAGATCTCAAATCATAGAGGATATCTCGCACAAGACAAGGAATATTCTCTCAAAGAATATCGTGCTAAATATGGAGCCACATCAAAGATATTGAAGATCCCTAATGATGGAAAGAGATCTCACATAAAGGGCGTTCAAGATCTCAAATCATGGGAGGATATCTCAGACAAGGCAAGGAATATTCTCTCAAATATCATACTAAATACAGAGCTACATCAAAAGTAGGATATGGCTTGACAAGGCAACAAAAATCATATCAACTAAGATCCCAATAGACAAGGCAATTGGACGCACCTCACGGCAAGATCAAAGGAGAAGGAAGATCTCATTCTTTACATCGACATATCTAATATGGACATGTATAGATGTGAGAAAGAAAAATCGCACCAAGTATGGACATATATGATATAGACATACCATAAGGTGCAAACTCTCTCAATCAAGGAATCAATTCAAATCCTTAATTGAGAAGAAATTTCTTGGGTTTTCTTATGAAGAATAGAAGCCGAAGACTATGAAAAAAGATGACTGAAGACATACACGGGTTATACAACTTCAAGGAGAAAAATCAAAGTGTCTCTTTTTAAGGCTTTGTAACTCTTAGTTTACAATTGTTATCTAAAGAGTAGGATCGAGTCAGCTTTGTAATATCAACTGAAGCTGTGTCACAAGATCTAAAGAGCAAAATAAGTCTTCAAAACTTGTTTCCTGTCATTGTACTCGAGCCTGACATTGAATGATTTAAGGAAACGCTGAAACCTAAGTGGATTGGAAGTAGGCACCACATTGGTGTTCTGAACCAGGATAAATCTTTGTGTTATTACTTTATGTTCTGTTGTCTATTTGCTTAATTATTTTAGAAATAATCTATTTTGTGAAGTGTACTGATCTGCAGGCGAGTTGACTGCGAGGAGTCAGTAGTCGACTCACGAAAGAAAATTTTAATTCACCCCCTCTTGAATTTCACCATGTCTCTTTGAAAATAACTGAAAAATATTGCAATTTAAAGAAGTAAATTGACGATTTGAAGAAGTTGTAGTAATGGAGAAGGAAGTTGACTCAACTGATGAAAATTTAGGAGAGATTTTAGGGGAGAAAATTTTTGAAGAAAAAAAAGGGATGCACGCGTTAATGGTGGAGTAAAACATGGATGAGGGTTTTTTCTCATATGTATCAAGAGTAAAAAATTAAATTCAAAATTTTGAGTAATTATTTAAAAGGTAAGTGATTTTGGGTAATAAGGTCTCTTATGTTTGTGATTTTGTGTAATTTTTTCTTTAAAAATGTCAACCCATGTTCTTTCCCCTAAATGAATTAGGTTTGTTAAAAAAAAATTAAATCTTTCAATCATTTTCACCTAATTAATTTAACGACACTTCTTTGTCCTGATTAGTTTTCCAAAATATATGAATATATGTGCATATGTTTAAACAAAAGCAAATATTTTTGGAAAAATATTATAATGATACAACAAAATTCGTTTCCAATTAAAAGTAAAAGTTATCATACTAATATTTAAATATTCAATGCAATATCAATAATATTTGTGTGTGTCTATATATATATATATATATATATATATATATATATATATTTGGTTTATGTCAAAATTGCTTAAATTAATATGAAGGATAAAAGAACCATTTCGATAAAATATTCAGGACTAAGAAGCATATAAAAATTAATTATATGAAAAGTAGAGCCAAAATTAGGTGTCAACAACCTTTAGCTGCAATTATTATTCGGATGCGTATTTTATACAACAACTATAATATATATATATATATATATATATATATATATATATGTTCTATACAATTTTTATATTTATCTTATACGGATATGTATTTTATACAACTATATAATTTCTTTACCATTATATTTATCTATTTATTTTTTTAAAAAGATAGATTTTTTTAAGCCAAAAAGCAAGTAACAATGCATATTTAAAAGGGGACAGAACGTGGGCTGGCTTCTTTGAAAAAAATGGCCCACAATTTGAAAATGTGGACAACTGTAGCCAGTCGGCTAATTAATTTCCCTCTTTTAGCCATTGACCCAGTCGATCACATGCAGTTTCTATATACAATTGATACACTTTTATACTATATTGATACACTTTTATACTACATTGATAAGCTTTTATTCTAGATTGATATACTTTTATACCACGCTGATACAATATATATACCACATAAATACACCTTTTTCAGAGAAAATTCTCAAGCTCTTCTTCCATTTCTCCTCTCTCTCCTAATTTTCATCTCTTTCCCACAAATATCAAGAGATCACAACAACTCATCAATGGTAGTTTTAGTCTTAATTCAAGAATTCCTTGTGAAACAGCAAGCTTGGAAGGAACAAAAATAGCCCCAGCACAGATCAAAAAACTAAAAAATTGATATGAAATGATTAATTTGACAACATGGTTGTTGCAGTAGGAACAAGCAGGAAATATAGATGCAGAATTAGCTATAGTTCTTTCAAGCCTATCACTGGCCTGCAAGCAAATCGCTTCGCTTTTGCAAAGGTCCAGCATTGATAACATTACTGGAACTCAAGGCACTATCAATATCCAAAGTGAAGATCAGAAGAAACTTGATGTTATATCCAACGAGGTTTGTTACTTCTCCACCTTTCAACAATTAGATTATTGTGAAATTTAGTGCACTAATCAATAAAAGCGTAACGTTTTGAGTGTTGTAGTTGTTCTGCAATTGTCTACGAACAAGTGGCAGGACGGGGATTATCGCATCAGAGGAAGAAGATGTACCTGTGACAGTTGTACGAAATGGCTAGAAATGGGATTTTAAAATTCCTTAATCATTTTATGTCTTTTTTTCCAGCCGACTAGCTATTTTCGCCCTTTCTCCTATTTGAAAGGAGTTAGAGTAACGGGTCAAATTTGAAAATGACCATTTCATGAAAATATTATGACCGAGAGGCCACAAAATGAGATTAATTTGAAAATGACTATCTAGGAGGTAATAATTTGATTGAATTACCTTGCCATATCCTTTCCCCCCCCCCCCCTCCCCCAAAGCATTTTTATTGCCAATCATTAAGTTGAAAGTTAGAATCACCTGAAACTAAAATAAAAATTAGGTTAACGAAATATTTCTAGAACATGATTTAATTTCGGATATATCTCCTTGTATCTTAAAGTTTTACTTATATCCTCTATCATTTATATTTTACATCTCTATGTGAGATACTCACAATCAAATATAGTAAAATATGATTATTAAAAATGAAATCAAATTATAACCACATTTTTCTTTACACATTTACCTTTAGAGTCTGTTTGAAAAGCTACATGGTAATAAAATTGGTGTAATTATTAGGATAATAATTATCAAGCTAGTAATTAGACAACCTAATAGTTATAGCGACATGTTTGTTTGCCACAATGTAATTACAGTGTAATTAATTAATTATCAAAAATTAGAAATTTTATTAGCCAAATAAGATCCTTTATAAGTGATATTAAATTAAATATTAAAGATATATATGTTTTCCTTAGAAAATATATTAATTAATAAACATATGTTAACTAATATTATAAAAATAATAATTAATTTATATTTTCTAAATTAGTATATTTTAATTAAATTAATCATAAAAACTAAGAGTACATGACTTTTAAGAACATCATGAATGCAAGTTTGACAAAGAAATTAATATTATAAATATAATGTCATAAAATTATTAAAATATTTGACAAAAAGGTAAATTTATCAAGTTCAACTAAAAAATGAATGACTCGCAATCTGAAATATCAAGTCAATACTATCAAAACAAATAATTTGAAATTGTAAATATAATATAAGTTTAAAATCTAAAACAAAAAGTTAACATGATATTCTTATGTCAAATTTCAACGTAAAGTACATATTTGATTTTAAAAAAAAAAACATAAGTCTACAACCTTATTCAACAATGAGTTTTACTTTAATTGAAAAATATTATGCTAACAAAATTATGCTAAATAAAAAAATAAACATAAAATAAATAAAAAATAGATAATACGAATAATTGCATAGAATCACTAGAAGTGAAGGTTAGAAAATGAGAAGAAAAATGAAATATAAATTAATAAAATATTTATTAAAGATTAGAATAGCAAAATAAAAAATAATTTAAAATAATAAAAATAAATTAAGACGAAAAGAATAAGACTATAAATAAAAGAAAAAGAATTAAAAAGTAACCAACTTGTAGTTACACCTCCCTGGTGAATTGGAGTGTGTTATTTACCTGCTGATCAATTATATGACCAACCAAACATGCCAAATAATGTAATTACATCTAATTACACCAAATTTAATTTTCAAAATGGCTTTTCAAACAAGCCTTATAGTTTTTTAAAATAAAAAATTACGTGGATAATTTATTCATGCCTTTAGATACAAGGAATTAAATACTTTTTTAAAAGGAGAAAGTACAGAAATAACACTTCAGATCAAACAAATTCCACGAAAATGATCATGAAATTTAAATTTTATTTTCTAGTCTTTTCTATTTGTTGGCTTGTTCTATACAGTTTCTACACACCTTCTATGCAGTTTCTATAAATTATCTTATACATATACATATTCTATACAAATATTATATAATTTTGATACACAATTTATATAAATATTATACAGCTTTTTACGCATTTTATACAATAATTATATAATTTTTATACACATTCTCTCTCTCTCTGTCCCCTCTCTCTCTCTCTCTCTCTCTCTCTCTATATATATATATATATATATATATATATATATATTATACATATACATATTTGATTGAACTATATAATTTCTATAGATATATCTTATATAGATACATATTCTATATAACAATTATACCCTTTTTATATAATTATATTTAATTATTATTAGATGGGGCAGTCTGACTTTCACCAGCATATTAGATATAGGGGATAAGTTGATGGCAAGGGAGGTTTAGGGAAGTGGAGGGGATGTTGATAGTATGTGGAACGAAACTGCCAGTTGCATCAGGGAGACAACTAGAGAGGTGTTAGGGATGTCGAGAGGCCGCTCGGGCAAGCACCAAGGGGACGAGGTGAAGGGGAAGGTTGTAACACCCCATAGTTTTTTCTAGCTTAAATTCATTCCTAGAATGTTAAGGAATAGCTTCCAAAATGAAGAATATTTATTTTAGATGGAATTTTCCAAATTTAGACCTCCCATTGTGTGAAAAATTATAACACCTCAAATCTGGTACCCGAAACGCTACACAGTGCTCATGACCCCGAAGGACCACAAGCTAACCCATGACTGATACCTGTACCTGTATACTGCATAATATACTGTATAATACGGAAACATGAACTGAAAGGCCATAAGGTTCAAAACTGTAACATCGGATCTAATAAATCATAACATATGGGTGGGGTATGAAATACCCAAAACAACTGAAATAACTAACTGAACATGATAGTCTGAAAAGCCTCTAACAGACTGAGCTGTCTGAATAAAGAGTTGATGGGACATGTCCCCAACTAACTCCAACTAATAAATTAATTAATGAGATAATGAAGTAATGATCATGTCCTCGAAAAATGAGGACTCACTGCTAACTCTGACTGCTGAGACTGGAATCTACTAATGCTCTGGAGCTGGTGTCTCTGAGCCTGTGGTATAAGACACCATAGCGCAAATGCGTCAGTACTTTGAATGTACTGGTATACATGTGAGGTAGGCTGAATGCATGGGGTTAATATGCATGAACAATGCTGGCTAACTGACTAATATGAACGTGAGATGTATGTATGAATACATAGTAACTATAATTGAGATCGTGATAACATAAGTTTACTAATAACTAACATGACTGGTAACTTAGTTCTGATGACTGATATAACTGATAATATGAGTGACTGTATCTGACAGTCTTGAATCTGATGGAACTAGCTGAGTTCCAAACTGTTCTGAGTTGACGGTATCTGACAGTCCTGAATTTTGTAGCTGAAACTGAGGGAAATAGTTATCTAACCGACATATCCCAACTGATGTATTATAGCTGAATTGGGGTCTAATCTGTGCCCTGATTGGAAGAATGTCAATACCGCGCCACTGGTAAGGACAACAAGTGAGTGACCCTCGACTAACAAGTTACTCTAATGAGAACGGTGGGAACCTTCAACTAGCAGGTTAATCCACCTCATCTACCCTCAACTAGTAGGTATGATGTCTCAACCTGTGCTAGCTACGTAGCTCTGGAACGCAAGGATTGCTTCTAAGAATCACACTCTCTACTGGCAGGTGAGTTCCCATCCTTGGGTTCACTCGGTACTAATTTCTACTCTCATATGAATAGACACTAAACATGATTAATTGATCTGAATATGGACTGAGTTTACTGAATTTCGTTAACTAATAAAATACTACTGATATCTGACAACTGACTGAGTTCATGAGATTACTGAGGTTACTAAAGCATTGAGCTTTCCTGAGTCACATGATTGACTGAGTTCTATGGATCATGACTTCACTGAGGATATCGTGAAAACATGACACTGCTCTAGGCATACAACTAAATTATCGGGTACAAGTACCCCAGGACTCGATGAAAGAAACTGACAAAGCATGACTTTTTTGAATACATGACCAACATAACAATCCATAATTCATTTATCAAGGCAATTCATCAAACATGTTATATGCATAAGCTTGTACATAAATGGGGATTTCATAAGATCATACCAGTTGGGCATTTTTTCCCTTCACATAGGCATTTAATCAAATACATGGTAGACATAGTATATGTAGACAACATTATATAATAAATAAACATCATGATTCAACTCTAATTTCATCATCCAAAGGTTTAATCATAGGTCCACATGAATCTACCTTTATACTAATCAATTCCACATAAAATTGATCACCCAACATGGATTAGAATTCAATTGGTTATTATCAACATGAACAAAAGCAACCAACATGAAATTCATAAAGAAATCCATACAATTGAACTTTGAAAAGAGATTCTTGGGCTCCATGGATGAAAGGAGTCCATGAATGAACACTATGCATGCCTGGGTTGAGTTTCTTGAAGTTCTTGAATTTGAATCTCTTGGTTCTTGAAGAAGATTTGGATTTTATTCTTGGGGATTAATTTTGGAGGAAAAACCCTAATTTTGTTGTTATAGATGGATAATGAATTTCTGAGCTTTGGTCATATATAACTAGGTATATAAACGGGTGGTAAAAGACCAAAAAGCCCTTTAAAAATGGCTTTAAAATAACGGGTGCGACGGTCCATTACTGGGTCGACGATCCGTCGCACCGGAACCAGAACTGGAACTTACTACCTCGGTGTGATGGTGGGGTGCGATGGTCCGTCGCTGGGTTGATGGTTCGTCGCTGGGTCGACGGTCCGTCGGTCCTGACCGTCGCTTCTAGGCAGAATAGGGCATCACTGTTTCCCTTGCGATGGCCTGAGCGACGGTCTATCACTAGTCCGACGGCCTAGGCAATCTATCCAGGGCAGAAGGTAGTCACACTGCCTTGCTGCGATGGTCGTGGGCGACGGTCCGTCACTAGTCCGACGGTCCATCGGCTTTACTGTCGCACCTGGGCGGTTTTATTGCCTTCTGTATTTCGGCTATAACTTTCTCTTCCAATGTTGGATTTTGATGAAATTTCTATCGATGGAAATCTTATTCTATTTCCTACATGACAAAAAGTGAAAATCTTAAAAATACTGTGTTTCCAAAAGTGGATTCATCTTTAAAAGAAAGCTTCTAATATTCTTGGGATAATTTCAAGGTAGGAAAAAGTATGGATAATTACAAAAATTGAATAAGCTTTCCATCGATATCAAATTCACCCAAATCCAATACTCGATTGAGGAGTTAGAGCATTTTTAAGTTGACAGTGTCCCACCTGAGCAACCACCGCATCGCTATGAAGGACAATTTTATAATTATCAATTCCAGTGGACCTCCACAATATTGGCGCATCGTGGAGAGGTCTAAATTCCCAATTGTCGAAAACCAGTAGCCCAAAACGATACTGGCGTATTGCGCCAGTGACCAAAATGGCATTTCAAAGGGGCACCGCGATTGTGGTACGCCACGGTGAACGCCCAGTTCCTAATTGTCCCTTATCCAGTGAGCCACCGCGATAGTGACGCGTCACGGTGGCCTACCAGTTCGAAAAAATATTATTTTTTCTAGTTTCGTTTAGAAGTTTAAAAGGGATAATTTGGTCATTCCCAAGCCCCCGATTCATGAATAACATGAGATTAAACCCATTCTAAGCCTATTATGCTCATCATTCATCAATTCTCTCTCAAAGAAAAACCCTAAAGCTCCAAAGTTTCTTCTCCAAGGAATCAAAATCCTCCATTGATTGTCCAAGACGGCTTAAGTTGAGGATTCTCGAGACAAGGTAATCAATAATCTATCTTTAAGAACTCATATAGGAATCAATAATTCAAGTTTCTTCATCTAATCATCAATCAAGGTATGTGGGGTTTATAAACAAGAATCTTCTTTCATTCTTGTGCCCAAAACCAAGCTTTTATTTAAAATTAATATAATTTTGAATGATTATACATGAGATTTGAATTAGGGTTCATACCCATTATTGCTATTTGTAAGATTATGAGTTTTTGAGAGAATTTGAAGATAAATAGCATGTCTATTTTCATGTTTTCATGCTTATGGAGTAATTTCCAGATTTTAAGTTTAATTATCATTGATTTCACTATCAAGCATGATTATTATGATGTTTTAACATGAATTTGATGCATGGGTTACTAAGACCCGAGTTTATATGTTGATATTTCAAGAAAGATGATGCTTTAAGCATCTTATGAGCTGATTATTTCAGATTTACAATAAAGTTTTGATCTTTTGATTCTCAGATAAGTTTTGAAATTCACTTTACAGATTTATTACAGATTACAGAAAGAAAAATAGCTTTATTTATAGATTGATTCAGATAAGTGCATAACTAGTTTCATAATAAACCTTTATGCTAGTTTTAAAGTGGATTTCCAATAAGATGAGCATAACAAATTAAAGAGAGTAGTATTTAGCACCGAGTTGGGTATGATTTCAAGATCTCATACCCCAGAACTACGTGCCACTGTAGAATTGAGATTAAAGTACCTATAGTAGGCTGAGATGGTGATCACTTAATCTAAGGTTATACTCCCTGGCAAGAGTATGACAACTCTTCCCAACGTGAGGTTTCTTCCTTAGGAGGACAAGATGTTGGACTCTCCCCAATGTGGGTAAGACGTTGGACTCCATATAGCTCGCATGGTTTATGTTAGTTAAGAAAACCTCCATTAAGATAAAGTGTTTTTCTTACAGCTTAATCGTAAAGATTTTCAGAATAGTTTCTCAGAAAAGAATAACAAAAATTTTTTAGAAAATGAAGTGTAAAGGCTCACAAAGTTTACTCAGATTATGCTTTACAGAAAGATATTAGCTACAAATTTCAACTTTCAGATTTCAGAATTTAGAGTGAGTCTTTTCTATACTTAGACAGTATGATTTAAAGAGAGAATACAAGCACAACTTTCAGAACTAAATGTTATGACTCACTAGATTTATAAAGTATGATTTACTTCTTATTATTTCAGTATTTAAGATATTCTAGCTTATGTGAGCCATTTACATTTAGCATACATTATTTTATAAGAGATTGATGATGATATGATATTTTACTTATGCATTACACCCCCAAATACTCAGTACATCCTCAAAGTACTGATCGACATATATGTCTATGTGCTATATTATCTCATAATGTAGGTATCAGTTCAGTTGTGGCATGCATACCATATTCAAACAGTTTGCAACTTTTAGTCAGTAGGTGATGAATCTTCTTGATTCAAGGGCTCGAGTCAGTCGTATAGTTTGAGTAGTATTTTATTTTTATTTATTCAGTCATATTGATTTGGGATAGCTGGGGGTCATGTCCCGGCTACCTAAAGTCAATACTAGTAGAGGCTTCATAAACAGTCAGTATAGTTAATGTATTGATTCCAGTGTTGTTTTGTAAAAGCAAAGTTTTAATTATTTCAAATTTAGTTTTGTATTGATCAGATTCAGGAAAGAGTCATATTTCGCTTAGTTTATTCAGATATATGTATTTTATTCAGTTACTTATGAGTTACGCCAGTAGAAGAGTTAGCTTAGGATCACTTGTGGTCCTAAGCATCGTGTGACATTTCGGGACCTATTTTTGGGGCGTTACAAAGGTGGAGGCTAAGAAGGGAGTGTATACAAAGTTAGTTGAGAGTAAGGACGAAGAAGATAAATGGAATAAAAGTGAAGAGTATAAGATTGCTAGCGAGAGGCAAAGTTAGTAGTCACGAAGGTTAAGGATGCTACTTTTGAGAGTTTATACATATCATTGGATAGTAAAATGGGGATAAAAAGTTGTACAAGCTCTCCAAGGTTAGGGAAAGGAGGTCTCGGGTCATGGATTAGGTGAAGTGTATTAAGCATATAAACGACAAAGTTCTGATGAAGGAGGGTTGTCTTAGAAAGAGATGACAGTCTTACTTTCATAAGCTCCCGAATGAAGGAAGAGATACTAGTATTGTGTCGGGGGATTTGGAGCATTCCAAAAAGTTTTGTGATTATGGTTATTATAGGTGCATTAAGGTTGAGGAGGTTAAGAGGGATATTTATAAGATGCGTAGAGGTAGAACGACAAGGACAGATGAGATTTTGGTGGATTTTTGAAAGTACACAAAAGGGGCAGGTATGGAGTAGTTGACTCAGTTATTTAACATAATTTTCAAGATGACGAGGATGCCTGAGGCTTGAAGGTGGAGTACAATGATCTCGTTGTATAAGAATAAGGGCGACATTCTGGATTGCAATAATTATAGGGGTATCAAGTTGCTGAGTCATACTATGAAGGTTTAGGAGAGGGTGGTATAGTTGAGGTTATGGGGGATTGTTACTATTTCTGAAAATCAATTTGGATTTATGCCAAGGCGCTCGACTACTGAAGCTATCCATCTCGTCAGGAGACCGGGGAAGTAGTATAGGGATAGAAAGAAGGATTTGCACATGGTGTTTATCGACTTAGAGAGGGCCTATGATTGAGTTCCCAGGGAGGTTCTTTGGAGGTGTTTGGAAGCTAGAGGTGTACCTATAGTGTATGTTAGGGTGATTAAGGATATGTACGATAGAGCCAAGACTCAAGTTAGGACTGGGAAGGGGAATCAAAGCACTTTTTTGTCTTGATGGGGTTACATCAAGGTTCGACGCTTAGTCCGTTTCTTTTTGCCTTGGTGATGGATTTTTTTACGTGGCCCATTCAAGGTGAGGTGCCTTATTGTTTGCTTTTTTCGGATGATATAGTCTTGATTGATGAGAGACGTAGTGGAGTTAATTCTAAATTAGAGGTTTGGAGGTAAACTCTTGAGTCTAAAGGGTTTAGGTTGAGTAGGTCCAAGATAAAATATTTAGAGTGTAAGTTAAGCGAGGTGTCTCATGAGTTTGATGTGGTTGTTAAAATTGACACTCATTCTATCAATAAGAGAGATAGTTTCAAGTATCTGGGGTCTATGATTCAGGAGAATGAAGATAAAAATGTCACTCATTGGATTAGGGTAGGGTGAATGAAATGGAGGCTCGCCTCTGGAATCTTGTGTGACAAAAAAATACCTCCCAAACTTAAAGGCAAGTTCTATAGAGTGGTATTTAAACCAACTTTGTTGTATGGGGCGGTGTGTTATCCTGTTAAGAAGGCCCACATCCAGAAGATGAATGATACGGGCACGATCATATGTGAGCATGCATGGAATCAAGCCGAGGGAGTGTACAAGATGAAGTGTGAAGAGGGCTTTGTACACAACAAAGCCGCCCCTACATACACTCCAAGGGCGCCTCTTTTGCTCCCTTCATTAAGGGTTTTTTGGACCCTTCACTCTATGTTGTAATAAGTCTATAAATAGACTAGTAGTAGGTCTTTATTTCTTTAGTTGTTGAATGATATTATGAAACATATTTTAGAACACCTTTCTTCTCTCTATGGAGAGTGTAACATCTTAGTTTAGGGCTTGGAAAAGCCACCAAAACCTAAATGAGGGTGATACTAGTGTGAAATCACCAGTGTTGTAAAACTTAGTTCGAAACCTTGGTACTTGAGTGGTTCACGCCCTCTTGTGTCATTGTAAGAGTATAGGTGTTGCTTTTTATATCTATTAAGGGTCTTAGTATTTGAAATACACTTAGGTTCTTAGTTATTGTAAGAGTTTATGTCTTACTACCTATATTTACTTCTTGTAATCATTTGTTGTTGTTATTAGTGAAACTGTTGGTTCTTGTTATCTTTGTTGTTACTCCTCTTGTTTATCTTGTGTAGTTTCTGCCTTGGTGTTATATCTCCTTGTTATTGTTGAGTTGGTGGCTAGTTTGTTACCAAAAGGAGGTCTTATGGGTTGTGTCTCCTCTTTGGGTGTTGTGTTCTCTTCTTGTTCTTATGTTTTATATCTTGTTTCCATGTTGTGGGTTGATTCCGCTATTATTTAGTATCAGAGCTTGTGGTTGATTTTGTTCCAGCAAAATCAATCTTGGGCTAGCTCACTTGAAAAAAAAATTTAAAAAAAAATAGAATTTGACCTTGTGTTCTTGACCGAAAGTTGTGTTCTTGTTGTTGTCTTGGCCAAGACTCGTGTTTTGAGTCTAGATATAGGAGTATTCTGTGAGTCTTGAGTGTCTTTAGTGTTGGTTTATTCTTTCCTAACACTAATAGAGTCAAGATCCAAGTTGAACTCCTTCTTGTATTGTGTTTGTACGGATTTAAAGGGTTGGTCGTGTGTTGGTTTGGTGTTGTTGTGAATCCGAGATTTGGAGGTGTGCTGTTGGTTAGTTGTTATTGTGAATTCGAGATTTGGAGGTGTTGATTGGCTTTGTTGTTGTGGATTTGTGTTTGAAAGAGGTGTTATTATTGTTGGGAGGTTCAACTTGAACCTTAGTCTTCAAATCTCGTTGAAGGTTCTTGGTGTTCTTGGCCAATCTTCATGTCTTGTGGCAAGAAAAACCTTCAATAAGTAGTGTTTGATCTTAAGACCAAGTGAAAGAGTGTAGTCTTTCTTGTTTGTCTTGAAACAAGTCCAAAACTATACCAAAGTAGTAAGGGACAAAAGACTTTTCAAAAAGACTAGCTACCTAAAAGGAGTAAGGGGGCTTTGCAAGACTAGCCAAAAGAGGAAAGAACCAACCACCCTTCAAAAAGGTGTTTTGCCTGAAAGGTGCAAAGAAAGTCAACCTATTTTGAATGTGAAAAAGGCTCTAAACTTGTGTCTTCCCCTCCAAAACCGAAATTACTCTTCCACAAATTGAAAGTTGGACCAAATTCCAAGTTGGAAAAACAATAATTTTCAAGATCCGCAACCAACCCAAGGCTGCCACATCACTATCAAGAACTGCCACATCACCCCTTTTGTACAACTAACTTGTTTATGTTTTGTAGGTTACTTCTTGGCAACAATGGATAACAATTCTCTTAGTGCTATCTTGGTCGGGATTGAAACTCTTTCCCGTGGAATGGCTAGAATGAATGTGAGTTTTGATAGATTAAACTCGAATGTGGCATCAATGAAGGGTGATATGTCAACTATGAGTGAGAGGTTAGATCGTATAGAGAGTTGAAGGAAATATCATGCTTCTACTCCCGAAACTTTACATCCAATAATCAATCCTCCAAGATCACCACAAAATGCCATAAGCCAAGTTTCTAATTACCCTAAAAACCGCGACCTAAGTAGGCCACCTCCCCCGTAAATTGATCAAGTCCAACAAGAAGGACTTGGAAGCCAAATGCCTCCACTAAAACCAAACTCTTCCATCCAAGCTCCAAAACCAAACTCTCCCGTCCAAGCTCCATAACTGAAGCTCCAATTCACCAAATCAATCCTCTCAACCGAAGCTGCACTTTCCCAAAGCTGAGATATTTATGTAGAGGTATATGGTAAAGAAGGACATGGAGAATATGAAGTCCTTGATGATGCTTATATGATGGAAGAAGAATTGAGAGGAAGATGGAGAGATCAACAAGGAACCTGTCACTAAGTAAAGATATGGGAATTGAGGCGGATGAGATTGAGGGCAAATCTCAAGATGGAGAGGAAGCCGAGGTGAAAAATAAAGATGGTGGTGAAGATGTTTGGCCATATAGTGATGCATGTAACGTGCCTAATTGAAAGAGAAGATGCCATGAATTTGAGGTCAAATTCCTCCCAAGATGGAGAGGATGATATAGGCACATCATGAAGATGGGCATACGTAAGCATGCATGGAATCATGCCAAGGGAGTGTACAAGTTGAAGTGTGAAGAGGGCTTTGGACACAACAAAGCCGCCCCTACATACACTCCAAGGGCGCCTCTTTTGCTTCCTTCATTAAGGGTTTTTTGGACCTTTCACTCTATGTTATAATAAGTTTATAAATAGACAAGTATTAGGTCTTTATTTCTTTAGTTGTTGAACGATATTGGAAAACACATTTTAGAACACTTTTCTTCTCTCTATGGAGAGTGTAACATCTTAGTTTAGGGTTTGAAAAAGCCACCAAAATCGAAATGAGGGTGATACTAGTGTGGAATCACCAATGTTGCAAAACTTGGTTCGAAACCTTGGTGCTTGAGTGGTTCACGCCCTCTTGTGTCATTGTAAGAGTGTAGGTGTTGCTTTTTACATCTATTAAGGGTCTTAGTGTTTGAAATACACTTAGGTTCTTAGTTCTTGTAAGAGTTAATGTCTCACTACCTATCTTTACTTCTTGTAATCGTTTGTTGTTGTTATTAGTGAAACCGTTGGTTCTTGTTATCTTTGTTGTTACCCCTCTTGTTCATCTTGTGTTGTTGCTACCTTGGTGTGATTTATCCTTGTCATTGTTGAGTTGGTTGCTGGTTTGTTACCAAAAGGAGGTCCTACGGGTTGTGTCTCTTCTTTGGGTGTTGTGTTCTCTTTTTGTTCTTGTGTTTTGTATCCTGTTTTCGTGTTGTGGGTTGATTCTGCTATCAATGAAAGTGGCAGAAATGAAAATACTTAGGTGGATGTGCGGGTGTACTAGGAAAGATAGAATTAGAAATGAGGTTATTCGAGATAAGGTGGGAGCGGCTTTGGTGGAAGCCAAGATGAGGGAAGCGAGGTTGATATGGTTCGGTCATATGATGAGGAGAAACATGGATGCCCTAGTGCGGAGGTGTGAGAGGTTGGTTAGAGATAGTTTCAAGCGAGGTAGAGGTAGACCGAAGAAATATTGGAGGGAGGTGATTAGACATGACATAGAGTAGCTCCAGCTTACCGAGGACATGACCCTGGATAGAAAGTTGAGGAGGAGGCGGATTAGGGTAGGAGGTTAGTCTGAGTTTAGGGTAATGTATCTTTTGGTGTGTTACTTGGAGTATCTTGTTTGTGTTATTATTGAGTTTGCTAATTCCTATTGTATCTTCTTCTTTTACTATTCCTACTACTATTATTCCTTATCTTAGATTGTTTTATTTGAGTCGGGGATCTATCGAAAACAGCCTCTCTATCTTACATTTAAGATAGTGGTATGAACTGCGTACACTTGACCTCCCTAGACCCCACTTGGTGGGAATATACTGGATTTGTTGCTGTAATTATTATTTTTAAACAACAGCAAAAAAAAAAAAGAATATTTTTCAATTAAAAAATTTGTAGCAAAAAAAATTGAAATATTTTTAGTAAAGGTCCGAATGTCCCAAGTTGCAAAGGCTGAAAATGGTCAAATGACCCAATGACAATAAAGTGACAATTATATTACCGACAAGATACATAATGCCCATATGCTCAAACTTAGACTATTTTTTTTTTAAAAGGGCTACACCATGTCTTTTTTCCTTTTTTTTAAATTATGTATTTTGATGTCTCGGCTCAATTATCCCCTCGCCAAGCATTGTCATAGTAGCACTAAAACTGTCGTTGACTTTCTCACGTAACATCAATTAGTTGTTGCACATCGCAGAGTAGTTAATAATGATGGGAAGAAAATAATC
Organism: Capsicum annuum; assembly: GCF_002878395.1. Taxonomy (NCBI): domain Eukaryota; kingdom Viridiplantae; phylum Streptophyta; class Magnoliopsida; order Solanales; family Solanaceae; genus Capsicum; species Capsicum annuum. The sequence continues at coordinate 99,114,599 of NC_061112.1, forward strand.
ATTTTTTCGATTCTTATGAATTTCAAGTTCTGCAAAAATCTGAACGACTTGTTCATGATCTGTTATTAATATTAAAATATAAATATTCTACCTAATAATAAAGGGCAAAGGGCCCAACAGGTATGTTGACCTGTTGCCCACTTTGATACTTTTTTTTTTTTGTTCTTTTTTCGCTGTTTAATTTAGTTGTCTTATTTTTTTAATTTATTATATATTTTTTAAAAATACATAAAAAATATTTTAAATCACAATAATTAATAACTTAAAAAATATAAAATATGTGATCGACTCATAAAATTATGTCAGTGTTAATATTATAAATCACAATAATTAAGAAGTTAGATTATTTTGAAAATATAATTGATTATCAATGTCTCAAATTTTTTATTTAATCTGTTATATATTTCAAACAAATATGTAAAAAAAATAAATCTATAAATCACAATAATTAAGAATTTCTAAAATTTTAAAAATATAAAATATTTGGCTGACTCTCGAAATTATACCAGTGTTACTTAAATTGAAATAGAAGAATAAGTATTGTAATTAGGTCGGCATGCTTGCTTGTCCTGCTTCAACCGTGATTTTACTATAGCACCCATAATTAATTATTATAAGTCATTTAGATATTAGAAATTTAATAATATTAAATTAAAAAAGTAAAATAGACACTTCGGACATTGTTGCTTCAGCTGCTTTAACTGTAATTTTACTATATCATCCATGATTAATTATTATAAGTTATTTACCAAGTAGACCATCAATAATATTTAATAAAAAAAATAAAATAGACATTTCTGACATGTCTGCTTCAACCGTTTCAATTGTAATTTTACTATATTACCCCTAATTAATTATTATAAGTCGTTTAAGTATTAAAAAAATTAATAATATTTAACAAAAGTAAATAGACATAAAATGATAAATTAACTCTTGATGTTTTAAATTAAGTTGATGTCTTATATGAGGCTCACTTAAATTTTCTCCACAAGTATTTTTTTATAGTAATTTTGTTATGTCACTTCTTATTAGTTATTATAAGTTATCTAAGACATGTCTACTTCACTGCTTCAATCGTGATTTTGTTATATCACCCTTAATTAATTATTATGGTCATCTGAGCATTAAAATTAATAATATTTCATAAAAAGATAAAATAGACACAAAACAATATATCAACACAAAAAATTTGATTGACTCTTGAAATTATATTAGTATACTTAAATTGAAATAACAAAAAAAGCTATTATAGATCACAATAATTAAAATTATAAATAATTTTAATAATTAATTATTTAAGAAAAAGATAATATATATTTAACCCGTAGAAAGTTGGGGAATGAGCCCAATATTTAATGAAATGAGAGATCGACGTGCAAGCAAAGTGCATAATTCTTCAACTAAAAAAAAAGAAGAATGATCATGCTGTTTAGCACACACAATTTTACATCAACATCCAAAATTACACCAACTAGAATGAGTTAAAATTTTTAGACAAACCCGCAAAAGATAAACAGAAACAAAATGATACAAAAAATTTAGAATATCTGATTTTTATTTTTTTTTAGAGAAGTAATACTGTTCCCCAAAGCGTGACTTAGTAGTTGGGGAGAATCATGAAATCTCAAGTCAGCGGAGGTAAAAATACTCTTGATATTTTTTCATATGCTCGAGTCTTGGTATGCTTAATTACCGGATAAAACTAGTCAATGATAGGAATAGCAGATACCTGATAGAGTTAGTCATGAACATTAATAGAGATGTGTTCCTGATTCAAATAACATTTGTCATTAAAAAAAAGAAAAAGTAATGATACTGTATATATTGGTATTATGACAATAACAAACCAACAGCAGGAGAAGAGTGCAGAAAAAATGGCTTATCCTCGCGTGGTTCTGTTCCCCTTCATGTCCAAAGGCCATATTATCCCATTCATTGACCTTGCTCGTCTCCTTCTCCACCGGAGAATCTCCGTCATCATCTTCACCACTCCGGCAAGCCGTCCTTTTTTCTCCGATTCCCTTTCGGACGCCAACGTCAATATCATCGACATTCCATTTCCTCAAACCATCGAAGGAATTCCCGCAGGTGTTGAAAGTACTGATAAACTTCCATCCATGTCCCTTTTCGTTACATTTGCCAATGCTACCAAATCCATGAAACCCCATTTCGAAAAGGCCTTGGGGTCTCTTCTGCCAGTTACTTTCACGATCACTGATAGCTTCCTCCCATGGACTATAGAATCTGCAAACAAGTTGGGTATCCCGAGGTTCGCCTTTTATGCCATGATGCCCTTTTCCTTGTCCTTAATACGTTCCTCCGGAGATCTCCTTCGAACAGAATTGTCTGATGATGAAATGTTCAGAGTACCTGACTTCCCTTGGATTAAGCTCACTAGGAATGACTTTAGTTCACCTTTTAGAGAGCGTGAACCAAGTGGTCCCTTTTTTGATTTTGCCATGGAGGAACTCATGGCTACTTCTAAAAGCTATGGTATAATTATGAACAGCTTTTACGAGCTCGAATCTGTTTATATAGACTACTTTAAGGGTAGTAAATTTAGTCCTAGAGCATGGTGCTTTGGACCCTTTTGTGCGGCGACCGATCTGACAAAAGAAACACGACAGGAAAGCTTAGAGAAACCTTCATACATCAAATGGCTTGATGAAATGCTAGAACAGGGGAAATCAGTTTTATACGTGGCATTCGGGAGCCAAGCAGAGATATCTGCTGAACAGTTGAAGGAAATCATAATTGGGTTGGAGAAATCTGAAGTGAATTTCTTGTGGGTGGTCAGAAAAAGTATAGATGAAGTGGACGGCGCGTTTGAAAACAGAGTGAAAAACAGGGGACTGATGGTGACAGAGTGGGCTGATCAGAGACAAATCTTGAGCCACAGGAGCGTTCAAGGTTTTCTAAGCCACTGCGGTTGTAATTCAGTGATAGAGAGCATATGCGCAAAGGTGCCAATACTGGCATGGCCAATCATGTCAGACCAACACCTAAATGCAAGAATGGTGGTGGAGGAAATCAAGATTGGGCTAAGGGTCGAGACATGTGATGGGTCAGTGAGGGGATTTGTGAAGTGGGAAGGTTTGGAAAAGCAGATGAGGGAGTTGATGGAAGGAGAGAAAGGTAAAGGGGCAAGGAAGAAGGTGAAAGAGATTGGAGAAGTAGCCATTGGTGCTGTCAGAGAAGGTGGATCATCATGGCAAACGTTGAACGATCTCTTCCTTGAGTTAACTGCAAGAACTGTTTGAACCTGTGAATCTAATTTCTTTGTTGTTGGGAGCAGGCTAGCTAGCTGTTCTTTAAGAATTATTTACGACCTTAATGATGCACTTTTTATGTTTTCTTTTTTTTTTCCAAAAAAATTTCCTTTCAAGTTTCTTAGCTTTTTATGCGTAGTTCAAGTTCAGAAACAGAATCCCTTCCAAGAAAGAGTTCAAGTAACCAAACCAATCAATTGACAGGCACAAATTGAAAGTTCAGAAACAGAATCCCTTCCAGAAAGAGTTCAAGTAACCAACCAATCAATTGACAGACATAAATTGAAAGTGGTAGCTTATTATTTGCAAAACAATAGTCTTTTATATGTACCTACGTCAACTAGCTTCCATCCTACAAAATCCTTAATACTATGTAGTCTGTATGTTAAGAAATTGATTTATAACGTCAGAAAATAGCAAATAGCATGCTATAATCAGTGTCTGAGCCAAAAGAGGCGTCAAAATATAATATACACCTTTCCTGGGGATTCAACATATACAAACATACATAAAGAAAATAAACTACTCTATACAATGTACCTTTTCTATGAACGGGTGTTAATCGGCTCCCCTTGCACAAGGGTGCTCCCCCTGACTATAACCACTTGAGTAAAAGCGGAAAGGAGTAGTATATGACTTGAGTCCTCCAAAAGACAAGGTCAAAATTCAGTCCCGACACTTGCTCTGATAAGAAGTTCTATTTTCTAAGCACTACACAAAATACTAAACATTTAGAAGAGATGCAGATGATGTTAGGGAAAGTAAGAAGGATTCGATCTTTAAGATCTTTAGATATACGAAGCTAAATAATCAGGAAATCTTAAAAGTTGTTAGGTTCAAGTTTTACATCATGTTCTGTATCATGTCTATTCAGAAACTAGCCAAAAGAAGCCGTTTTCAAGTATAAAATCCACTCAAGAAGAGCGGTATTACTTACTGTAAGCTTATAGTTAAATTACCATGTTCAATGGTGTAAGAACCAAAAATAAATATAATTATATACCCGGGATAGGAAGGGTGTCTAGGAGGGGAAGATATAAAATCTTATTCCAGAATGAATTAAAGTGGGATCACACCAAATATGCATCTGTTTAACATACATCTGCACTGGTGGCTACCTTTTGCTTAGATTGTTGAAACAAGGCTGCAAGCAAGAATATCAGACAGGACCTGTTTCCTAGTTCTTGATTAGTTTACCAGAAAATAGCAGAAGATAGTAAACAAATACAAAAAGGAGGGAAAGAGAAAAATGAATATGTAGCAGAAAGAAATATGGAAACTGAAATGGCAAACGGGTCAACTACAAGTTCAAAATCACCCGGAGACATTTTTTTATAAGGTTATTTTACTAACGTGTTCATTAATCATTCAACATGGGAACGACAAGATTTTCCGACAGGCAGCAGCTCATCAAATAGGGTTCCCTTCAACATTTCCTTTCAGCTTTGTTAATTTATCCTCAAGCCCTCTAAGGGGGTGGGAACAGAAATTGGATATATCTTAGAAAACTTCAAGGTTTTTTTCTTTAAAAAGAAAAGAAAAACTCTCACTTTTCAACTCACTGTACATCACTTTAGGCCTCAACGGATCTCCATTTGATACAGTTGAAACGCACATCGAGCACTTCTAGTAATCGGTCAAAGCCTCCAATTAGACTACCTACTTTGGATGCATTCTACTTGCATTGTCAAATCCTTGATTCCAGCATGATGTAATATTTCAGATACTTGTGTCTTTACAGATAACTTGTCACTCTCACTTGAGACGAGAAGATTGAGAGTGCCAATAACATCTGTGTTCGTGAAGCTCCAAACATGAAGCTTTTGAATTGCAGATAAACCTTTTATCTTCATAATATCGTTTACAGCTTCCTTCAAATCATGTTCGTGAGCCCTTGGAACTCTTTGCAGTAAAATTTCTGCCGAATTCCTGAGCAATGGGATTACTGAAGATATAATCAGTACAGAGATAAATATTGAGCAGGCAGGATCAGCAACTAGCCATCCTTTGTACTTGATTAAGAGCGTTGAAATTACCACCCCAACACTACCCATGGTGTCAGCCAGAACATGCAAAAAGATGCCTTCCATGTTATGGTCAATGTGGCGGTGTTGGTGGTGATGTTTCTCAGTGACACCCTTGTCTGTAGGAACATGCTTATGAACATGAGAACAATCTGGTCCTTGCAAACTTGCAACAGAGCCGTGCACCTTCATCGGAGAAATACTTGAGCTGCTACCATGACAATGTGGGACAGCGCCATCATGATGATGGTGCCCATGGTTGTGGTTATGAGAGTGATCACAAGAATGACGAGAGTTATTTTCTTTCCATTCTTTTACATTGTTGCTCTGGTTTTTATTGTCAGCATTATGTCCATGACTAGAACATGATTCATGGACAATACTTACTTGTTCCTGTTGTATCTGGTGACCACAATGATCATGGTCATGTGCATGGTGAATATGGTTTTCTTGGAGATTATGGCATGTTGAATGAGAGTTAGAATGGGAATGAGAAGTTGTGGAGAATTCTGTCTCTGTCTTGTGAACATGATGATCATGGTCATGTAAATGATGATCATGGTGATGTTGGTCGTTATGGCAATCCTTATGGGGCTTAGAATGGGAATGAGAATGCGAATGGGAATGGGAATGGGAATGTGAACATGATCCACCATGGGCATGATGATGTTCCTCGTGAAAGAAGATCAAACCCACAATATTAACAAGTAGCCCTCCAATCGACACTGTCAATAGACTGTTAGTGGAAACCTCCTGAGGGTCTAATATTCTCTCAAATGATTCAAGCACAATTAACGCTCCCACAAGGACCAAAAGAACCGCATTTGCATACCCAGAAAGAATCTCAAATCTTCCACGACCATAGTTAAACTGACCATTTGCAGGCAACCGTGATATGTATGACGCATATAATCCAATAGCTAGAGCTGCACAATCAAACAGCATGTGACAAGCATCTGATATTAACCCAAGGCTATTACTCATAAAACCAGCAGCAAATTCCACAACCATGTAAGCCGTATTGATCAAAAGGAAAAGCGCAATCTTGCGTGACTTCCTCTCTCCTAAGATATGCCGGAGAGGTTTCATAACTGAAGTCGTAAACCAATCAGATGATTCCAACCCCAACTCGAGATAATTAGGATCAACCGGATCCAAATTCCTCATAGAAATCAAGAGCAACAATCCACATATCAACAATCCCCAAAGCGAAAGATCAGGAAAATAAAACAGTTCCAATATAACTGTACATACATATGTCACAAGATACTCCTTTTGAAAATCCTTAGAAGAAACTGGCTTCTCAGCAGTAAAATTCTCATTCAAAAGCACACCAAACACTACAGTGTTCACTAAAGGCCAACTGAGATTCGAAATAGATATAATATCCCCCTCTGCTTCAAACACAAACATACTTATAACTGCTGGTACAAATAACATTACAGTCGTAAAAAACAACGAAACCAACCTAAGCTGCTTCTTGCCCATTTCCCTCAAACTACCCCAATTCATAGAACTACTCTCATAACACCCCAAAAATCCCGAAAGAAACGGAAGCAACATTGGCCAAATCCTAATACAACTATACCTCGGAAGCAATGAAAACCCCATTTCATACACATTAACAGAAGATAAAGGGAAACATTCAATTCTATCCCAACTAATAGATAACAAAACTAACCCAATAAACATCGCGGTAAACCCACAAAGCTGATACGATGTAATCCGATTCCGATCAAGAAGATCGCGACTTTTTCCTTCAAAAATAAACCTAGACGCTATATTCCCAGAAATCTCCGCGAGAATCATAGCAGCAGCGCCACAATATCGAAGGGCTTGAAATCGAACAAGGAATACTATAGCAAGAAGAAATGATTTCGCTAGTAGAACCTTGTAAAGAGATCGGTTAAATGAGATAAACCCATGTCGATTTTTAGTATAAAAAGGGTCTTTAGAAGTGAAGAAGGAGAAAGAGAAAGTGAGAAGGAAAGAGAGGAGAGAAACAAGAAAAGAGAAAGGGAAAAGGGAGAAAGAGGAAGGGGAAGAACGAAGGAAAGGGAAAAGAGAATAAAAAGAGCGAAGAGAGAAGAGTAGAAGGAATAGAAATGGCAAAGAAGAAGTTTTTGCTGAAGAAGATTTGGTAAGACGGTGTTTGGATGGAGTTGGTGTTGGGGTTGAAGGAGGGTAGTTGAAATGAGGGTAGGGGGTTCTTGAGGTAGTGGGGGTAGTGATAGGTACGGCGGTACGTGGTGGTAGAGATAGACGGTTGGGGCGGTGATGGCGGTGGTGGTGATGGTGGTTGTCAGTCATGATCGGAGTTGGACGGAGGAGACTGGAATGATTCAATTGTCAAGGTTGGAATGACGGTGATTCAATTGTTGGAATGACGGAAAGAACAAGTCTTCTGCTAGTTGCTACTTCCCATTGTGTTGGGCCCAATAGATCCATAGGCTAATTGGTTAGATTTGAATGGGTTAAGTTCAGAAATGTTCCTCGAATTGTTCTTTGATATTTTGTTTCACTTGAAAAAGTCTCACAAAGAGGTGGTATGATACTTCAAGACAATAAACATGTACAATGATATGTATAATTGATCAGAAGTTTTATCTTTTAGGTAAAAGTTAGAATTTAAATATATTATCCATAAATCAGACTTTTTAATTTTTATTCATAAGGTAAATATTAAAACTTATTTAGTGAAAAGTAAAAATTCTAGGTCGGCTACTTTGAAAAATATTATGCATAATTTGAATTAGTGGGACAGTGCATAAGTAACTGTTTTTGGATCGTCATTCAACTATTGCCCGTCTTATTTTTTTAAAACAAGTTAACCCTCTTTAAGAAATGATTTAGACATACACGACTGAGATTAAGTGCATGTAAAAATTATCTTAAATCTCTGATATGTGTCTGAATTTGTTTAGTCAATTCTTTTTCTTCTTCAAATTAACAGACAAATTTACTCTAAACAAGTTCAAATTTGAAATATACTTGTCATGTATCATAAAAAAATAAATATTCGTCATTAAATTTGTCAACTAACAACAAATTCGACAAATCCATTTAGCGCACATTTAATTTTTTTTTTCATTTATGATTAGACTTAGTCATAAATGATTGAAATGCATATTAAAATTGACCAAAGTTTCAGATGTGCGCATCTGAATGTAGTGTAGAAGCAGAAGAAGCAAAAAGGAAGCATGTGTTTTTGCCTGAAAATTTCCTAATAAGTATTCTTTTTTTTTTTTTTTGGATAACATCCTAAAAAGTATTCGTGCAAAAGAAAAAGTTATGACGGGTATTAATATTTGAAACAACAAAAAAAGGATATGTTATGAATTTTTAATAGAATTAGGCTAGAAGGCCAGTTTCGTGTCTCCTACGAGTTTTTATCCACTATTTAAAAAATAATAGAAAAATAATTATATTTTAATACAAAGATAAAATTCATAACAGAAACAACCCTACTCAAAATGCGAAAGAATTTATAAAGGTTTGAATCCAATGAATCCTTTCTTGATATTAAAACTCGAGAAATTTTTGAAATTCGTGATACATTCCTTAATTTTGAAAGTAAAAGTTTTAAATTCCATGATATGAAACTTCAACAAATTTTTGAACTTAATCAGTCCTTGATTTTAAACTTAAAAAGATTTAAGCCCCATGATGAAACACCTAGGCTTTTAACAATGAGAAAAATTTCTACATTTGATGTCACTGGGCTAGGTAAGACTAGGGACATGAGTCGTACTCCTTGGATATGAGTCGTACCCTCCTTTCTCTCCCGTCTCGTACCTAGACAATATAGTGAGGGGTACTCACTGTCCTAGGTACGAGTTAGCCTTCCCCTAATCGTACCTAAGTGTACGAGTCATACACAACCCAATCATATAGAGCGAAGTCCTAACTTGAAGTGGACTGTTTTTTGTACGAGTGAAGTGTACGAGTTAGGGCATGATTCGTACCCTTTGAATATGACTTAAAGATGTGTAATCGTACCCTAACTAGTGTAGATGACCTAGGAGAAGCCTAGGGTACGAATTAGGGTACCATTCGTACCCTAGGATACGGTTCCTTAAGTAAGTCGTACCCATGGACGAGCTCATTTTCCAGCTTTTTAGTTGAGGACCTTGTGGTCATTTCCTACCTTCTAAACCCCAAGTCCTTTCACTATATAAGTGTAAATTGCCCCCCAAAACACATTTTTGAGTGGATCAAACATCCAAAACTCTCTCTCAAGCACATCTTTGAAGAATTGAAGGCTAGGGTTTCAAGGGTGTTCATTTAATGGCAAGAAGGAGTCAGGACTCTTGGTGAATCAAGTTGTTTAAGGCATGTATCTCTCTTCCTTGTTAAATAACTCGAAAATCATTTATTTTACACTTGAATTAGTGAGTGTACATAGAGATTTTGAAATCAAATGTTAAGGGTTTTAATGTCTTGTGTTGAATAATGTTTACCCTTATTTAGACTTGTGTTGATGCTTGATATTGGTGATGTTTTGTACATGTAGGTGCTTGTTGTTTGTGGTTTGACATACGGGTCTTGAGTAACCCTAATGATAATGATTTCTACCTTGAAATTGGCCTTGATAAAGGCATGCACACAAGGTGTTTTTGAAAATGTCTAAATGAATTGTCTAGTTACATGTTGGTAATGTTATGAACTAGGGCAATGGCCCAGTAAGTATGAATAATTGATAAGTAATATTGTAAAGGTATTGTGAGCCATGTATTGTGTAATTGATGACCTCGTTGGGTTGAAGACTAATAAGGGGTTAAAGTCCCTAAATATGAAAATGAACTTGAATTGTATGTTGAGCTAAATGTGGTATAAGATTGCTAATGAAATATGAATAGTTGTGAGGGTCATGACGACCATAAATTGAATTGTATGATTAATTGAATTAAGGCATTGAACTATTGAAATGCTTGAGAAACAAAGGCTCCCATAAGGACCATGTGGTCACATGTAGTGTTAATTTGGCTAAATGGGTTAAAGTCCTTAAGTGTGAATTGAATAGATGATGAAGTATGGACAAAGGGTTAAAGTCCCAATGTCGACTAATGATAGTCGTAATGTCTTGCGGTTAAAGTCCCTTTCCCAATGAAACGGTTTGAAGTTAAAGTCCCATGCCTAGTGAAATCGCTTGTGGTTAAAGTCCTTTGCATAATGAGATCTCTTGAGGTTGACGTGTGTACTACCCCGAAGATTTCTAGCAAATTTCGTCCCAAGAATGCCTAGTATTAGCTTCTAAAGTGAATGATAATTATTTCATGAGGATTTTTCAAGATTTTCACTTTTTGTCATGTGGAAAATTCAATAAGCTTTCCATTGATATATGATTCACTTAAATTCGATAACCGGGTAAGATTTATGACTATTTCAAGTTTCCGTCGTAAAACAGCATCATATTAGTCAGTGGCACGCCGCGCCACAAGAGGAAATGGCATTTGGCAATTTTTAGTAGGTGTCCGCGATTATGGCGCATCACGCTAGCACTCAAATTCAGAATTGTCCTTTTTCCAGTGTCTCAGTGCGATTTTCCCCGCGTCGCGTCAAAGTTCCAGGTCACGAAGGAAGGGGCAACATGATGGCTCCGCATCGCGCTATCTCTCAATTTTCCAATTGTCAATTTCCAGTGTCACGGAGTGATAATGCCGCGTCGTGCCAGGGGCACAGTTTAGGAAAATTTTGCTGAAATTAAATGATGCGTCTAGTGTTAAAAGGGTCAATTTCCTACCTCTATTTAAACCCAATAACACGTGATTTAGCTATTCTTCACTCAAAATATACTATTTTCTCTTGAGAGACTCAAAATATACTATTTTCTCTCAAGTTTCTCTCAAGAACAAGCTAGGGTTTCTATTGGGGATTCAAATTCAAGAAGGTTTCACCATCAATCTTCACAAAATCACGAACTAAGGTATGCATAGTGTTCATTCATGGACTCCTTTCATCCATGAAACCCAAGAATCCCTTTTCTAAATTCAAGTTATGGATTTTCTTATGAATTTCATGATTGGGATGCTTTTGTTCATGTTGATAATGAGTAATTGAATTGTATTCCATGAATGAGTGTTAAATTCTATATGGGTTGATTTGTATCGGTATAGATTCATGAAACCCTAGGACTAAACCCTTGAATGATTAAATTGGAATTGAATCACGACAGTTAATTGTTGTATGATGTTGTTTACACATTCTATGCCTACTATATGTTTGGTTGAATGCCTAGATGAAGGGAAAGTGTCTAATTAGCATGATATCATGAAATCCCCATGTACGTACAAGCTTATGCCTATCACATGTTTGATGAAATGCTTCAGTAAATGTATTATAATGATTATTATGTATTCAAGTAAGTCATGCTTTGTCAGTTTCCTTCCATTGAGTCCTGGGGGTACTTGTACCCGAAACATTAACTGTGTACCTAGAGCCATGTCATGCTTTCAAGATACTCTCAATCAAGCTATGAATCCTTAGACTTCAAATAGTCTTATGACTCAGGAAAAATCTCCATGATCTCATGACTCAGTCAGTTGTCAGATATCAGTAGTATTCCGTCAGTCAACGGAATACAGTAACTCAGCTCATGTTCAGTTTAGTAAATCATGTTCAGTGTCCATTCAGATGGGAGCAGGAATTAGCACCGAGTGAACCCAATGATGAGGACACATACTATCAGTGAGGGTGTGAACCTTAGAAGTCATCCTTGCATTCCAGAACTATGTAGCCAGCATAGGTTGAGACATCAACACTGTCCGATGAGGATTAATGAGGTGGATAAGCACTGTCAGATAAGGGCCCCACCATTCTCTTTTGGGGACACTATCAGATAAGGGTCGCCCACAACTTGTTCTTACCAGTGGCACAGTATTGACATCCTTCTAATTGGGGTTACAAATTGGACCCCAACTCAGCTATAATGGCGTATCAGGGGCATGTCAGTTAAATACTACCTCCCACAGTTTCAGTACCGGTCTCAGTAAAAGAACTCAGATAGTTCTTCAGATTCAAGACTGTCTGATACAGTCGACTCAGATATAGTAAGGAACTCAGATAGTTCCATCAGATTCAGGACTGTTAGATACAGTCACCTATGTTATCAGTTACATTCAGATATAGCTATTTATGCTATCAACTATATCAGTTATTAGTATGTCATGTCATCAGTATTCAGATTAAGTAATCGTGATATCACAGTGTCAGTTACAGTTATGTATTTATGTATGTATTCTCGCATTCATTTTAGACAGTCAGCTAGCATTATTTATTTTTAAGCCTTACATTAGCCTTCCTCACATGTATACTCAGTATATTCCATTGTACTGACACATTTATGCTATGGTGCTTTCTTTTTATGTTACACTATAGGTTCAGAGACACGAGTTTCAGATCAGCAGTAGATTCTAGTCTCAGCAGTCAGAATAGATATGAGTTCTCATCCTTCGAGGACATGATTATTTCTTGACTATTTCATTGATTAGTTATTAGTTGGATTTAGTTGGGGACATGTCCCATCAACTCCTTATTCAGATTATTCAAACAAGAGAGACTTTCATACTAGATGCAGACTGTTGTGTTTTAGACTTTAGTGTTTACAGTTTTGTTTTGGGTATTATATTACCCCACAGATGTTATCTCATCCATGTTATGTTCAGTATTGGACTTTATGGCCTTTCAGTGCATTTTTCCCCATTATTCAGTATTTTATGCAGTATACAGGTACAGATATCAGTCATGGGTTAGCTTGTGGTCCTTCGAGTTCATGAGCACCGTGTAGCATTCTCGGTTCAGCAAATCGGGGTATTACAAACTTGGTATCAGAGCCTAAGGTTTAATAGAGTTCTAGGAAGTTTGAAAGCCATATCTAGTAGAGTCTTGTACATGAGTGTGTTGCACACTACTTTTATGTGCAAGAGGCTATGAGATATTTAGGAACAGTTTCCCTTCTTTTAGTATTCATGTCGTTCCAGTGAGCATAATCATAATTCAATCTCTCAGTCTAATCCAATTTTTCTCTTTATTTCAGAATATGCCTCCTAAGAGAAAAAATCAATCAGCCCCTCAGCCCGAAGAACCTTTGGGCGATCATGTTTCTCATGCGGAGTTTAGGACCGCATTTACCACCCTTGCTCAGTCAGTAACTACCCATAATGAGCGACCAGCTGTCGTTCCAACCAACCCAGTGGCCAACTCAGCTGGAACTAGGATTTGAGACTACACCCGAATGAATCCTCCATCCTTCCATGGGTCTAAAGTAGATGAAGACCCTCAGGAATTTATTGATCAAGTTTAGAAAGTGACAGACATCATAGGGGTGACTACTGTTGAGAGTGCTGAGTTAGCTGCATACCAGTTACAGGATGTAGCTCATACTTGGTTCAAACAGTAGAAGTCTAAAAGGTTAGATGATATAGGTCCTATAGAATGGGAGGAGTTTGTCACTACATTCTTAGACAGATTCTTTCAGCAAGAGCTTAGAGAGGCTAAGGTTCTAGAATTCATCAACCTCAGGCAGGGCAATATGATGGTGAAAGAGTATTCTTTTAATTTTACTCAATTTGCCAGATATGCCCCTCATGTGGTTGCAGACGACAGAGCCAAGATAAGTAAGTTTGCTTTAGGGGTAGATGATAGCGTGGTTAATGAGTGTAGATCTGCCATGATTAATAGTGACATGACTTTAGCCAGACTTATGACCCATGCTCAGCAGATAGAGGAGCATAAGATTAAGAAGAATAAGAAAGCTAGGATAGGTAGCTTCAATTTTAGTCAGCTTAAATCAGAAGGAGGAAACTGTTCTTAGTTTTATCCTAAGTCATCAGTTCCATCTTCTTTTTCATCTGGTGCTCCAGCTCTTAAGTTTAGAGATAGAGTGCCAGGCTCTAAGTCTTAGGGCAGTGTCAGTAATGCCCGAACTAATTCCCTTTGTCAGACTTGTGGTAAGAACCACAAAGGTGCTTGCAGAGATGGAAGTGATGTCTATTTCAGTTATGCCAAGCCAGGCCATAGAGTCAGAGACTATCCTCAGTCGGGTTATCAGAGTTATCTCCGCTCCTCAGCTTAGTCCAGTCGCTCTAATCAGCCGGGTGACACCACCAGTGCTAGTAGCGGGCAATGCCCAAATAGACTATATGCTCTTCAGACCTGACAAGATTAGGAAAATTCTCCTGATGTAGTTACTAGTACGTTACAGATCTTTTATGTGCATGTTTATGCTTTCTAGATCCAGGAGCTTCTTTGTCTTCTGTTACTCCTTATATAGCAGTTGATTTCAGAATCAGTCCCAAAATTCTAGCAGAGCCTTTCTCGGTCTCTACCCTAGTGGGAAAAACCATCATAGCCCGGTGGGTATACATGAACTGCCCGGTTATGATGTTTCAGAAAGTCACTTCAGCAGACTTAGTCAAATTAGAGATGACTAATTTTGATGTCATTCTTGGCATGGATTAGTTTCATTACTGCTATGCCACAGTCGACTGCAGAAATAGAATAGTCCAGTTTCAGTTTCTAAGTGAACCCGTCCTTGAGTGGAAGGGTAGTGTATCCGCTTTCAGAGGTCAACTTATTTCCTACTTTCGGGTAAGGAAAATAATATCTAAAGGATGTGCCTATCATTTTGTTCGAGTTAAGGACACTAGTTCTAAAACTCCCAGCCTTAAATCAGTCCTAGTAGTGAATAAATATTTTTCTTTCCCGAAGATCTTCCAGGAATTCCTCTCGAAAGGGAAATAGACTTCGGCATTGACCTTCTTCCAGATACTCAGCCTATATCTATTTTTCCATACAGAATGGCACCAGCAGAACTCAGAGAATTGAAAGAACAGTTGAAGAATCTCTTAGATAAGGGATTCATCAAACCCAATATTTCTCCGTGGGGCGCACCAGTCTTATTCGTGCGCAAGAAAGACTGTTCTCTCAGGATGTGCATTGATTATCATTAACTCAATAAGGTCACGGTTAAGAATAAGTATCCTCTTCCCAGAATCTATGACTTGTTTGACCAACTTCAGGGTGCCAGCTATTTCTCTAAGATAGACCTCAGATCCGGCTATCATCAGCTCAGATTTAGAGAAAGTGACATTCTGAAAATAGCTTTCCATACTCGGTATGGTCACTTTGAATTCTTAGTCATGTCATTTGGTCTTACCAATGCCCCAGCATATTTTATGGACTTGATGAACCGCTTGTTCAAGTAGTACTTGGACATGTCTGTCATAGTCTTCGTAGATGATATTCTAGTCTATTCCCGCACTAAGCGCGATCATGCAAACCATAGAAGAATAGTACTTCAGACTCTCAGAGATCATCAGCTATTCGCCAAATTCAATAAGTGCAAATTTTGGCTAAGGTCAGTAGTATTCCTTGGTCACATCATTTTCGGTGATAGCATTAGAGTTGATCCTCAAAAGACCGAAGCAGTAAGAAACTGGACAAGACTTGTCTCTCCATCAGATATCAGGAGTTTCTTAGGTTTGGCTGGATATTACTGATGGTTTGTTGAAGGATTTTTATCTATTTCATCCCCTATGTCCAGGTTGACTTAAAAAAGTCAAGTTTTTGTGGTCAGACCCTTGCGAGAAGAGTTTTCAGGAGGTGAAGACTCGACTTTCCTCAGCGCCAGTATTAACTTTTCTAGATGGTTTAGATGGGTTTGTGGTGTATTATGATGCATCCAGAGTAGGTTTGGGTTGAGTCCTCATGCAGCATAGTAAGGTCATAGCCTATGCCTCCAGATAGCTTAAACCTCATGAGAGGATTTATCCTATTCATGATCTTGAGTTAGCAGCCGTAGTCTTTTCCTTGAAGATTTAGAGGCATTATCTCTATGGAGTTCATGTAGATGTCTTCACAGATCACAAGAGTCTTCAATATGTCTTTTCTTAAAAATATCTCAATCTTCGTTAGAGAAGGTGGTTAGAGCTCTTAAAAGACTATGACATGAGTGTCCTCTATCATTCAGGCAAGGCTAACATAGTGGACGACGCTTTCAGTAGGCTATCCATGGTAGTGTTTCTTAAGTGGAGGATAGTAAGAAGAAGTTAGCTCAAGAAGTTCATTAGCTTGCCATACTAGGTATTCACTTAGTCAATTCTTTAGAGGGTGGTGTATGTATTCAGAGTAGTTCAGAATCATCTTTAGTTTTCAAGGTGAAAGAAAAGCAAGATAGAGATCCCAGCCTGGTCAAGTTGAAAGAGTCAATTCAGGATCAGAAAGTAGAGTTTTTCTTCCAAGGGGCAAATGGTGTTTTACATTGTCAGGGTCGTCTCTGTGTTCTAGGTGTAGATGACTTAAGGCAGGGAATTCTTGCAGAAGTGCATGGTGTGCGCCACTCTATTCATCCAGGGGCCACAAAGATGTACCGCGACTTGCGAGAAATCTATTGGTGGAGTGGGATGAAAAGAGACATTACAGAGTTTGTGGCTAAGTGCTCTACATGTCAGCAAGTTAAGATAGAGCATTAGAAGCCTAGTGGGTCCATGTAGGAGTTTAGTATTCCTACTTGGAAGTGGAAAGTTATGAACATGGACTTCGTGATGGGTTTGCCTCGAACTCGTCATCAGCATGATTCAGTCTGGGTCATTGTAGACAGAATGACCAAATCAGCTCATTTCCTTCCAGTTCATACCTCTTATTCAGCCGAGGATTATGCCAAACTCTATATCAAGGATTTGGTCAGATTGCATGGTGTTCGGTTGTCCATTATCTCAGATAGAGGTACCCAGTTCACCTCTCATTTCTGTAAAGCATTCCAAAAGGGTCTCGTACCCAAGTTCATCTCAGTGCAGCCTTCCATCTTCAGACAAATGGTCAAGCAGAAAGAACCATTCAGACTTTAGAAGATATGCTAAGGGCGTGTGCAATTGATTTCAAGGGAAGTTGGGATAACCACTTGCCTTTGATTGAGTTTGCATACAACAACAACTATCATTCCAGTATTCAGATGGCTCCATTCGAAGCTCTCTATAGTAGGAGATGTAGATCTCCAATTGGTTAGTTCAAAGTTAGTGAGGCCTCAGTCATAGGTCCTGACTTAGTATTCGACACCTTAGAAAAAGTCCAGTTAATCAGAGAAAGACTTCGGGCTGCTCAAAGCCGACAGAAGTCTTATGCAGATATTCGTAGAAAAGATCTCGAGTTTAAGGTTGGTGATCATGTCTATCTAAAAATCTCTCCCATGAAGAGAGTGAAGAGATTCGGCAAGAAGGGAAAGCTCAGTCCCCGATATGTCGGTCCCTTCAAGATTCTCAGTCGTTTCGGCAAAGTAGCTTATGAGCTCGAATTGCCTTCAGATATAGCCTTAGTTCATCTAGTCTTCCATGTCTCTTTGCTCAAGAAGTATATAAGTGACCCACCAGTCGTAGTCCCTATTTAGAGCATTGATGTTCAGAACAGTCTCTCTTATGAAGAGATTCCAGTCAAAATCTTAGACTATTAGACTCGTAGGGTGAGGAACAAGGAAGTCCCTCTAGTTAAAGTTCTTTGGCGAAATCAGTCCATCGAGAGAGCTACTTGGGAAGCAGAAGCAGACATGTGTACCAAGTATCCTTACCTCTTCTCCACTAACTCAGATTAAGCTCAGGTAACAGTTCTCTTTAAGCTTACTCAGTTTCATGGTCAGTGCTCATCACGAACTTGGTATTCAGTTTCATGTTCATGTTCCCAGTATAAACTTGGTATCAAGTACCATTACATATTCAGTCATGCATTCATGTATCAGTTTAGTTATACAATTATGCATTAGAAATACATTCTCATTATGAGAAACTTAGTTCCTCGGAACATTCAGTCATGCATTCATGAATCAATTACACATGCATCAGATATGCATGTTCAGTATGTTATGTTCATCTTGTCAGTCATGAGATCATATTCCAGTTATTCATGTTCAGTTTATGTTCAACTTATTTTTTCCCCTCTCAGTCAGTATCATTCGAGAACGAATGTTCTCAAGGGGGAGATATTGTAATACCCCGAAGATTTCTAGCAAATTTCATCCCAAGAATGCCTAGTATTAGATTTTAAAGTGAATGATAATTATTCCGTAAGGAATTTTCAAGATTTTTATTTTTTTTCATGTGGAAAATTCAATAAGCTTTCCATCGATATATGATTCGCTTAAATTCGATAATCGGGTAAGAAGTTATGACTATTTTAAGTTTCCACCATAAAACAATGCCATATTAGTCAGTGGTGCTCCGCGCCACAAGAGTAAATGACATTTGGCAATTTCCAGTAGGTGTCCGCGATTATGGCGCATCACGCTAGCACTCAAATTTAGAATTGTCCTTTTTCTAGTGTCTCAGCGCGATTTTCTCTGCATCGCGCCAAAGTTCCAGATCACGAAGAAAGGGGCAAAGCGATGGTTCCGTGTTGCACCATCCCTCAATTTTCCAATTGTCAATTTCCAATAAAACGGAGTGATAACGCCGTGTCGCACTAGGGGCCCAGTTCGGGAAAATTTTACTGAAATTAAACTCATTTTTCTAGTTCAAACAAGTGTTGCAAGCCTAGTGAAATCGTGTGTGGCCATTTTCGATTCACTAGCACTTTGTTGTTCATCTTGTTGTTCTTGTGTTGGTTGGAATCTCTTGATACACACTTAGCATTGTATCATTTGGTATCAAAGCACTTAGCATTGTATCATTTGGTATCAAAGCTCAAGGCTAGGTTTTGTTCTTACAAAAATAATCTTGGAAAGCTCTTACCAAAAAGTATGTTCTTGAACATTTTGGTAAAAAAATTGATTGTAGATCTACAAAAGTTTTACTTGTTTAGTTGTTTCTTGTGTTGGTTTATTTCTCATCAACACAAAGGGTGTCTAAATCTAAAGTTGAGCTTAATGAAAAAGAGAATTGTGTTGTGCAAAAAAAAAAAAAACCTTGAAAGTGACCATTGTGGTGTATTGCTGTTG
>NC_061112.1:99133912-99175919 GCF_002878395.1 Capsicum annuum
GGTTTTGTTCTTACAAAAATAATCTTGGAAAGCTCTTACCAAAAAGTATGTTCTTGAACATTTTGGTAAAAAAATTGATTGTAGATCTACAAAAGTTTTACTTGTTTAGTTGTTTCTTGTGTTGGTTTATTTCTCATCAACACAAAGGGTGTCTAAATCTAAAGTTGAGCTTAATGAAAAAGAGAATTGTGTTGTGCAAAAAAAAAAAAACCTTGAAAGTGACCATTGTGGTGTATTGCTGTTGTGTTCTTGAAGGTGTTGATGTTGTGTTCATCCTAAACTTCTCCTCATCTTATGTCTTAACTTCTATAAAGATAAATAGATCCAAAAAGGTTGTAAGACAAAATTGAAAATTGTTTGTTAGAAGACTTGCCAACATCACCTTTTCAAGACTTGACAACCACTTTTCCTTAAAATAAGGAACATTGTCTTGTGGGACTAGTGAGGTCAAACATCACCTTTTGAGTTTGAAAAAAAAAATTAAAAAAGGGGGTTTGAAAAATGTTACAACAATTTATGTTTTCCATCCCAATAACAAGTCATCCATTACAAAAGATCTAAGGGGACTAAGACTTCAAGTTGATGAACTATTTATGTGGACCCGCGGCCATTGACATGCTGCCACGTCACCCTAGTTACTGTTCACATGATAATTAAGCTCAAATTTGGATGTTATAGTTTCTAATTATTGATTCCTAGTTTCCTCTAATTGACTTGAGAACTAATTAACAAACTAGTACATTCCTACTAGCTTGTCAATTAGTCACTTGAAGCCTTGTGTTCGTGTCAACGTTTGTTTGTGTGCTTTTGTCATTTGAATACCTTGTAAATCTTGGCTCTAGTTCAATGAGAATTCTTTGAGTTTCAAACAAGAATCCATTCTGGGCAAGAGCATACTCATACCTTACAGATTCACGGGTTCCTATCCAATCTACAACTCTTGTAGAACTTGAGTGTGAGTGAACCAAGAGAGTGTGAGTGAGGAGAGGGATTTTAAACTAACTTATTTTTTGCTTGTGTAGGTGATACCTTGATAAAGGAGGGAACCACGTCTCAAATCATGGATTCTAATGAAATGGAGAATATGAGGGTCACTCTATAGGCTATGACCCGAGCTCTTGAAAGGCTGAGTACGAAAGTGGGAGCCATAAGGGGAGAAGTGACAACTATTAGTGGAAGGTTAGAACAAGTGGAGAGTCAAAGGAACTCTAGTCCTTCTACTCCTCGACATGTTTCGTCAAAAGGACATGATAGAAATTCCTTCGCCACCGTTACTCCCTAAACATGGCCACAATTACCAAATCCTTCACCAGCTCCACTAAATGCCGCAAGCCAAACCACTTATAACCCTCTAAACCGAGACTCCAATAGACCAATCCATTCCCAAATATCTTAAGTTCCACAAGAGGTACTCGGACGTCAAATGCCTCCACAAAATCCAAACCTTCCCTTCCAAGCTCCACTAAACCAAAGACCACTACTTTCATAAAATCCAATTCCTCCGAATCAAGTTCCAAATGTCCAAAGTCATCCCGTCTACCTTGAGGAATATGGTAGAGAAGATTATGAAGGGTATGAAACCTTTGATGATGCCTACATGAGGGAGGAAGAGATACAAGGAGGTCATGTGGATCCAAGGAGATATCGAGGGTATGGAGAAAGGGGAAACCGATACCTAGAGAGAGACGTAGGCATCAATACCATCAAATTAAGCCTACCTATCTTTAAGGGTGAAAGTGACCCCGAGGTGTATCTTGCTTGGGAGTCGGCGTGTGATAAAGTATTTCAAGTGAATGATATCTCGGAGGAGAAAAAGAGTTGTTATGCCATAGCCCATTTTAAAGGCTATGCTAATAGTTGGTGGGAATACGTCAAGCGGTTCGGCAACAAGTTGGTAGAGGGACAACCACCACCATGGTTTCGGTTGAGGTACCTATGAGGCAACGGTATCTTCCCAAAAGTTATCATCATGATTTTCTTGCTAGGTTGTACAATTTGCGACAAGGGAATCGAAGTGTTATGGCATACTATGGTGAGTTTCAACAACTCATGTTGAAGCTTGATCATCGGGAAGAACAAATTGGCCATGACATCATTCGGTTCAAGTATGGGTTGAACAAAGAGATCTCCACTCATTTGACGTTTCACAAGTTTGATACCGTTGAAAGGATTTTCCAAGCAGCTTTTAAGATTGAAAGAGAGCTTAAAGAGAGGTCGTCGTTCAAGGCAAAGGGACCATCAACCTCGGGTTGGCCGAGAAGCAAAGATATGGTTCAACCATCTTTGGGTTGGCCCAAAAACAAGGACCAACCCATCACTACAAGACTGTCTGAGCCTAAAACAATCCATAAATTTCCTCCCCGGCAAGAAGCTCACAAGTATCCTAATCCTAAAGGGTTTCAATGTTTCAAGTGCCAAGGTTGGGGATATAAATCTAATGAATGTCCAAATCAGCACAATGTGATCCTAAGAGAAGAGAGATTGTATTACCTTGGTGAGGAAGTGGGTCTTGAAAAAGAAGATAATGAGTCCGAGCCTCAAGATGGAGAGAAACCCAAAAATGAGCCACATGATGATGATTATTATGAGGATTCTTATCCGTAAGAAGGGGAGTGCGTGGTTCCAAACTTTGTAGTGAGGCGTTCCATGATTAGTAAGGCGATAGATGACCCTAGTAATGGGAGAATTTATTCCATACTAAATGTCTTGTGAAGGGAAGTGTGTGTACTATGGTGATAGATAGTGGAAGTTATGCGAATGTGGTTAGTGTTGCAATGGTGAACTTCTTGAAATTGCCGACTACACCTCACACTAGTCCTTACAAGTTGCAATGGTTGAATGAATTCGGCGAGTTAAAGGTCACAAGGCAATGTGTGATACATTTTGAGGTAGCCAACTACCATAACGAGGTGCTTTGTGATGTGATACCAATGCAAGCTTATCACTTGTTGTTAGGAAGGCCTTAGCAATACGATAGGTCGACCAAACATGATAGAAGGTTCAATCAGTATACACTTGAGAAGGATGGCTGAAAGGTCGCTCTTTATCCATTATTGCCTTCCCAAGTGAATGAATTATACCAAAAGATGTAGGAATTGAGAAAAAAGGGAAAGAAGGCCGAGAGTAAGGGAAAAAAAGGGGAACCCAAGAGTGAAGGAGTAGGGGAAACCGAGGGGCTCCTAATTTCTAAAGGGCAAGGAAGTGTGGTGATGATGGCTAGGAGGAAAAAATTATTTGTGGATCATGACAAGGACACACCAATGCTCATCTTGGCTCATTGTTTTAACACTAATGCCACTAACATTTCCATTTCTCCTCTTATTTCTCATGTTTTGCAGGATTACAAGGATGTCTCCCCTAAGAAATTACCACAAGGATTGCCCCCACTTCGGAGAATTGAGCACCAAGTAGATTTTGTGCTGGGTTCACAATTGACCAACAAACCGGCTTATAGGAGCAACCCGATGGATACCAAGGAATTGCAATGCCAAGTTGAGGAACTCCTCAACAAAGGATATATCAAGAAGAGTATAAGCCCTTGTGCGGTTCCGGTGATACTAGTTCCCAAGAAAGATGGAACTTGGCATATGTGCGTTGATTGCCGAGCTAGTAACAAGATAACGGTAAAATATCGTCACCCTATTCCTAGGTTAGATGATATGCTTGATAAATTAAATGGTTCGTGTTTGTTTTCTAAAATTGATTTGAAGAGTGACTATCACCAAATGCGTATGCAACCGGGTGATGAATGAAAAATTGCCTTCAAGACCAAATTCGGTCTCTATGAATGGATGGTTATGCCATTCGGCCTAACAAATGCTCCAAGTACTTTCATGAGGCTAATGAATCATGTGATGAACCATTTATCAAAAATTTTGTTGTTGTTTATTTTGATGATATATTGGTGTATAGTAAGTCCTTAGATGAGCATGTAAAACATTTACAATGTGTGTTTGATGTCCTCCGAAAGGAAAAGTTATATACTAATCTAGAAAAGTGTTCTTTTGGTGTCCATGAGGTTGTATTTCTTGGGTTTGTGGTGAGCTCAAGAGGGGTAGAAGTGGATGAATCTAAGATTGACGCCATTAAAAATTGGCCAACTCCCAAAACCATAGGTAAAGTGAGAAGATTTCATGGGTTGGCTAGTTTTTATAGACGTTTTATCAAAGGATTTAGCACCATTGCCGCCCCCTTGACCGAAGTGATTAAAAAGGATCGGCTTTTCAAGTGGGGAGATGAACAAGCTAAGGCCTTCGAGGACTTGAAAGCTTTGCTCATCTCGGCCCCTTTACTACAATTGCCGAATTTTGAGAAGACTTTTGAGGTCGAATGTGATGCAAGCAAAGTCAACATAGGCGCGGTTTTAATGCAAGAATTAAAGCCTATTGCCTACTTTGGCGAAAAGATCAAAGGAGCAACTCTAAACTACTCTACGTACAATTTAGAGTTGTATGCCTTGATTAGAGCCTTGGCCACTTGGCAACATTATTTGTGGCCTAAGGAATTCATGATCCGAATGGATCATGAATCCTTGAAGCATCTACGGGCACAAGACAAGCTTAACCAGTGGCATGCCAAATGGATTGAATTTCTTGAAACTTTCCCTTATGTTATTCAATACAAGAAGGGTAAAGACAATGTGGTTGCCGATGCTTTGTCCTGAAAACATGTGCTTGTGTCTACTTTGTCGTCTAAGTTGATGAGGTTTGAAAGCATCAAGTCTTTATATCCCGAGGACCCTTACTTCACTCCTATCTATAGGGAAAGTGAAAAGTTGGAAAGGGATAGGTGGGTTACAGATAGGGGTTCCCATCCCTATACCAAATTTGATGGATACTTGTTTAAATGTAGACAATTGTGTGTTCCCTCAAGTTTGTGGAGAGAATTATTTATGAGGGAAGCACACAATGGCGGTCTAATGGGCCATTTTGGGGTCGAGAAGACCCTCAGAATTTTGGAAGAACAATTTTATTGGCCTAGAATGCACAAGGATGTGGCTCGGATTTACGGCCAATGTATTGAGTGCAAAGGATCCAAGTCACGGCTCCAACCCCATGGGTTGTACACCCCATTTTCCATCTTTTTGTGTCCTTGGCTTGATATATCAATGGACTTCGTGTTGGGATTTCCAAGGACTAGAAGGGGGAATTATAGTATTTTTGTCGAAGTGGATCGGTTTTCCAAGATGGCTCACTTTATTCCTTGTTCTAAATATGATAATGCGCCTAGCGTAGCCTCTTTGTTTGTTGATAATGTTGTAAGACTTCATGGTATTCCGAGGACCATAGTGAGTGATAGGGATTCTAAATTCCTAAGCCACTTTTGGAAGTCCATGTGGGGTAGACTCGGTACTAAGTTGTTGATTTTGACTTCATGCCACCCACAAATCGATGGCCAAATGGAAGTTGTAAATAGGACCTTAGGGTCTATGCTACGGTCCATGGTTAAAGAAAAAATGACTTCTTTTGAGAAGCACTTATTGTTGATTGAGTTTGCTTATAATCATGTTATACACTCGAGCATGGGGATGACACCCTTTGAGTGTGTATACAGCATCAACCCCCTCACCCCTTTGAATTTAACCCCTTTGCCAAGTGATCTTGTGATAAGCTTAGATGGAAGCAAACGGGACGAGGCCATGAAAAAGCTACATGAGAAGGTGAGGTTGTGGTTGGAGAAGAAAAACCAAGAAGTTGCGAGGCGAGCCAACAAAGGAAGAAGAAAGCTCATTCTTGAACTGGGAGATTGGGTGTGGGTGCACCTAAGGAAGGATAGATTCCCGTCTCAAAGGAATGCTAAGTTGATGCCACAGGGTGATGGCCTGTTCTAAGTATTAGAAAGGATCAACGACAATGCCTACAAGATTGATATACCCTCGGAATATCAAGTACACAACACTTTCAACGTGTGTGATCTCTCTCGGGTGGAAACAATGGAGGATGGCAATGATCCGAATTTGAGGACAAATTCCCTTCAAGATAGAGAGGATGATACGGGAATTCTTAGCTCAAGAGCTTTCACACGAATCCAAGCATGTGAGTTGCAACGACTCCAAGCCATGTTCACATTCTTGGCCATGTGTGAGGCCCTTGTGAGCCCATCTAAGGGCCTATATTTAATAAAATGTAAAGAGACCCACCAAGACACCCCAAACCCATCCACTTAAATGCCAAGGGTAATTTAGTCTTTGTCCCTCCTTTCTAAGTGACTATATAAGCCATGTAATAGGGCTAGTCTTGCTTTAGTTCATTCCTATTATTCAAGAAACAAAGACTTGCAAATTTTTGACTTCTCTTTTTCATTATTTGGAGAGGCCAAAATCAAATTCTCACTAGTAGAGTGATACTAGTGTTGTATCTTGGCTAGAAACTAGGTTCTTGAGGTTCTTTGAGTTCCTTTTGGTCTAAGTAAGAACTTAGTATTGATATTTATTAGTCTTAGGGTCCTTTCTCTTGTTAGGGTTCTTAGATTAATGAATATTGTGTGTTAAGTTTCTATCTCTTTCTTTGTAAATCTTGTTAGATTAATGAATATTGTGTGTTAAGTTTCTATCTCTTTCTTTGTAAATCTTGTTAACATTATGTTGTTGAATATAAAAGTCTAGTGAAGCCGTGTGGGGCTCTTTCAATTCACTAGCAATATTGTCTTTGTTGTTCTTGTTGTTAAACTCACTTTTCTAGTTCAAACAAGTGTTGCAAGCCTAGTGAAGCCGTGTGTGGCCATTTTTGATTCACTAGCACTTTGTTGTTCATCTTGTTGTTCTTGTGTTGGTTGGAATATCTTGATACACACTTAGCATTTTATCACTTGGTTAGAGTCCCCTATCTAATACGACATGAGGTTAGAGTCCCTTGCCTAATATGTGAACATGTGGTTAGAGTCCCTTGCTTAAATGAATGTGTATGTGGTTAAATCCCTTGTTTATTGGGAATATTTAAATCTATAAGTGTGGAAGGTTGGAGTCCTCCCCTTCATGTATAATGAATGCGTGAGTGTGCTGATAAGACTTATTCCCATGTTTGGCATGTGATACACCTATATGTAGGGATAAGTGGATGAATGTGAATATATATAGCATATTGACTTGTTAAATGATAATGTTATTTTCTCCTTATCCTTGGGTTCCATTCTAATGCTCCAACTACTAACCGTCTCCGGACACTATGTCCCCATGCGACATAGGGGTCGGAGCATCATCTTCTTTTTCTGCTCAGTGATCAGATGATCGAAGCAGTCCATGCATTGACTTTGGAGTGGTGAGCCTCCTTACTTTGGAAGACATTAATTTTTGATCTTTTATCTTTAGACTTGGTTTGGCTATTGTCGGGGGCATTAATTTTTGACACATACATTTCTAAACATCGATTTGTATAGAGGTATTGTGGATGATTATGGACTTGGGTATATTGGCGAGTGTGTTGATATTTATAAAATGATTAGACATTGTTAAGTTATGACACTTAGTTATATTTCCGATATCTTATTATATGGTTGGAATTCATTCAACCCATGTGGACTTTTGTTGGTGGTTTGGTTGGATTACGGGGCGACCTCTGGTTCATGTGGGCCTGAGGTGCCCATACGACATGGCCCGATTTCGGGTCGTGTCACATGAATCCTTCATTAATTTTGAAGCCCATGAAACATTTCTTAAATTCCTCTTGTTAATACTTCGAGTTATAGTATTTTTTTTGTTGGAGTTGTTT
Organism: Capsicum annuum; assembly: GCF_002878395.1. Classification (NCBI taxonomy): domain Eukaryota; kingdom Viridiplantae; phylum Streptophyta; class Magnoliopsida; order Solanales; family Solanaceae; genus Capsicum; species Capsicum annuum. The sequence goes on from NC_061112.1 coordinate 99,141,619, forward strand.
CTTATATATTGTGACTACCGTGCTCTTATACTGAAAATTTAGTACTACCTCTTATTTGCCTTTGAAATATGGGATAATTGTAATGCAAGCGGTGAGATTGAGCTATTGATTGATCTCTATCCGATCTCATCGTCTGTTTCCCCCCCCCTCCTATTCAAGTGTTCTCTCTTTAACCGCACACCATATATAATCTCTTTCTGGCTTGAAGACAAACTTGAATATAAGAGTTTCGCCGTTTGACCCAACTTTCAAACAAAATAGTTTTTTTGGTAACAAACGTGAATTATTACCATAATAAACAAACTAATTACAAACTAAAGATCTTCTAGTGTCCTCAACCATCTTCTAAGAAGAGTACCTCAGTCAGCTAGATCTCAAACAATCCATTTAACTAATTACAAAGTTTGTCAATCAATCCCTGGCACCTCTTAGCCTTCTTTGAACTCCCTAAACTCCCTATTCTCATTCTCAACTCCTTTTGTATCTGTGTAAAAACAAAATATTCGTTTACAGTTAGTTGTTAAAAGATCTTTCTATTTCTAGCAAGCTGGGTGTGGTATATCATTGCTTCTGAAGCTGTCGTCATTTTCTTCTTTTGATCCACTTGAGTGTGTCCATGACTTCCTTGCATTGTAATCTAGTGCCAAGCCAATTGCTCAACATATCCCTAATGCCAGAAATTCAGCTACAGTTAGCAAATAAATTCTTATGAGTTTCAACTACACCCTCAGTATTGTCACACCCCTAATTTAACCAAAAAAAAAAAAAAGAATTGATTTTAAGTTCGAAAAGGATTTTATTTATCAAAGTGGCTAAAAATAAAAATTTATTTCAAAATTTTTTTTTTTGCAATTAAACTCAGAGTCGCCAGCATAAATCTGGTGTGTCAAGTCACTTTTGAAAATCCTTTTTCAAAATGATTTTTGACTCTTTAAAACTGATTCATGAATACAGATTCCGATTAAGGAATTCTGTTGACCGATGAAAAGATGTTAGGCATCCCTCGGTCTCATTGTTCGACCACGATCGCTTCATGGGGTATATCGACTAGTATGATACTATGAGATGCACAAACTAATAAAACACATAGCAAGAAAACAAACAACCAAAATAGTTATCATGTTTATTAAGTAAAAGGTCGCAAATAATCACATGGCATAGTGAGGTTAAACTCTCTTTTAGCATATTAAATTTGTTAGATGCATAAATAGAAACCCCATCTTCTTTTTACCCTCTGCTTATTGCATTCCTTTTCAACCATATTTTCTGTCTTTTACAGCAGTTTTCTTACCTTTGTTTTGGATTTTCTTATCAGAATTTCTCAGTGTTAGTTCAAGTAATTTCTCTCTAGCTTGTTGTAATTCTGTGGAAGAGTTGATAGACAAACAAATTTCTAATTACACCAAAATTTAAAATTAAAAATCATGCTTGTAATCAAACCAGATTTTAAAAAAATCAAATCAAATCAAAAGGATCATACACACAAATCAAGAAAAATTGAAGAAGATGAGTTCCAAAATTATAATAGTAGCTCACCTGTAATCCACACCCCCCTACTAATGGTATCAGAGCATAATTATTTAAAAAAAAATACAGCAGTAGCATTTATATTTGAATATAGATTGGATTGAATTAATTATGAGAAGACCATTTAAAAACAGAGAAACTTTTAGAAAAATTAAAGAATCTTTAATTAGTAATTATTCAGAATATATATGTCTAAATAAAACAAAAGAAAACCCACAAAGATTAGCCTACCTAATTACCTTAATATCTAGTATTGAAGCAAAATTAATAATCCATTTAAAATCTAGAAGAATGCGACACATACCACCTAATTATGATAAAATCAGATTTAGATATCCACCAAAATATTATAAATATAGTTTAAATGAGTAAAACACAAAAATACAAAGAACTAAAACAAATTATTTCTGAAAAACGTAAATAATTAAAAATAAAAATAGAAAGATTACATTATAATATATTTGCCGGAGTTAGTGAAAACTCAATAAATACACAAAAAGATGAAATATCAAAATTAGAATCACAAATAGATAGTTTAGAATATATATATCAACATGAACTATTCACAATAAAATGAACAAAGAAGAATTTATAATAGATAAAAAAATATATGAAAATCATGAAGGATTAAAAATAAAGATATTATTTTCTAATCTTGGAAGAAGATATAAGAAAATAGGTGAACATTTATATCTAATGTTAGAAAAAGAAGAATTAAAATTAGAAGATAAATTGACAGCTATGGTAAGAATAGAAAGAGAAAATGAAGAAATAGATAGGAAAAAGGAAATAGAAAAAATAAAACAACAAACTACAGAAGAAATACGAAAAATAGAAGAAACTAAAAATAGTAGGATTGCTGAATTAGTAAAAGAACTACAAATGTTAAAAGATTTGTATGAACAAAGACAAGAGGAAAAGGAAGAAAAAGATAAAGAACAAAAATTACTAAACGAGATAAATCAATTTAAAGAAAAATTAGAAATAAACAATAAAGAAATAAAAAACAAGGAATTAGAAATAAATAATATAGATGTTGAAGAGACAGATAATTATGATTCAGAAGATAGTGAAACAAATACAGAAATATTGACAAATACAAAAAATTTAGAAATCAATGAAAAACAAGAAGTAATTAATGAAGAAAACTTAGAAAATATCAACACCGAAATAAATACTCTTGATAAAAAAGAAGATGAAAATATAATACCTAGAACATCAGAAATAAGAAAACCTACATATTATAAAAATAAGTTTAAAAGATATAATCTAAAGAATGAATATGACAAATGGACACCAAAACAAATAGCTAATAAAAATTATAACTTTTTAGACTTAGACTGTGTAATAGATACAGAAAAAACAATACAATTATGGATAAGATATATGACAAAATAATTATTAGATAATAATATAAACATAACAGATGCACCAGAATATATAGAAAGAACACTAATAGGAACAGTGAAATTATGGTTTTCAAATTTAACTGAAAATAGCAAGAAGGTATTAAGAACTAACAAACCTACAGAAAGAACATCATCAACAACAACTAAACTAACACCTATAGAATTATTAAAAAAATATGAAACAGCTATAAAAGATGAATTTGGTAGTATGACAACAATAGAAGAAGAACAAGATGAATAAAAAGATACAAATAGGAATTTAATGTTAAAATTAGCAATATGTAATATGTGTTATATAGATGAATATACTTGCGCATTTAAAGAATATTATTATAAAGGAGCATATAATATAGAAGAAAGTAAAGAAATAAGAAAATTATATTTTAATAAATTACTCGAACCATTTAGTTCAAAGATAATAAAGAGTTGAGAAGAAGCAAAAATAGTAGATACTCTAGGAGCAAGAATAAAATTTTTACAACAATGGTATAGAAACTTATGTGAAAAATATAGAGAAGAATTAAAAATGGAAAAAACATTGATAAGAAATTTAGCATGTTGCAAAGATAAAATAGCACCCAAATTCGGATGTGAAGATAGATATTATAAGAAAAGAAAATGACATAAGAAATATAAGAAATATAAAAAATCAAAATATAAATACAAGAAACCAAGAAAAAGATATTATGTAAAAAATTATAAATACGAAAGACCATATAGAAAAAAGAAATCTATAAAAGAATGTACTTGTTATAATTGTGGAAAATTAGGACATTTAACTAGAGATTGTAAATTACCTAAAAATCCAAAAAATAAACAAATATCAGAAATAAAAATAGATAATACAGAATATATGCAGATAGATTATATAGATTATGAATTAGAAAGTGAGGATACTATATATGAAATTTCAGAAAATGAAACAGCTAATGAAATAGATGAATCAAATGACTGAAGAAGATATAAAAATAATAACAAAGGAAGAATATTTAAATGATGAAGGAACATACCAAAAAATAATATTTGACTGTAACATATTTGATGAAATAAAAGGAAAAGAATTAGACTTAAGTGTAGAAAAAATATTTAAAATACCAACAATAAGAAATCTATTTACTAAGAAAAAAGAAGAATATTATGTAGTATGCCAAAAGGAACGTGTAATAGACTGTAGATATGCAAAAAGTAAAGCTAGTATACCACTAGTAACAAAAAGAATAATTAATAAAGAGATAAATGATATAAAAAGTAGAGACCCAATAAAATATGTAAACCTTGGAGGTACAGAGATATTAATAAAAGCATGTTTTAGAGAAGGAATAGATACACCAATAGAATTATATTTAGGAGATGATAGAATTATAAAACCTATAGAAAAAAGCATAATAACTGCCATAAAAGGAAATTTAATATATCAAAAATTTAAATTTATAATAAGTGCAAATTATTCAGTAACGGTAACAGATAAAAATATAGATAAATCATTAGTATTATATTGAAAAATATTATGAATAGAATTAACCCCAGGAAGTAAAATATTTACAGCAAGATACAAAAATTTATATGTATTAACAACAAAACATAAAATAACAGGAAAAAATAAGATTAACAAAATACGAATAGAAAGTCCATTCGAAAAAATTGTAAAAATAATAGATTATAATGATTATAGCTATAGAGACATAGATATAGAAGAAAATTTAGAAATAATAAATGATAGAATAAGTACAACGAAAAGAATAGCTGATGAAAAACCAGAATCATCAAGCTCATAAAAAAGGACAAGTTATGAAATAAATTCAACAAATAATTTAAACCAATATTACATAATAGGAAAGGTAAATGAAAAAGAATATTTAATACTCTTAAATACAAGACAAGAAGAAAATTATATAGCAAAATATCTAGTAAAAAATGAAGAAATAAAAACTGATAATGATATATGCCCAGATCTACCAAAAAGTTTAATAAATAGTAAAAATATAGCAGAAAAAGAAATAATAATAGGAATTAGAAAAATAAAAATAGAATTTGAAGTAAAGGAAGAAATGCAAAAAGCAGACATAATATTAGGAATAAAATGGTTAGAACAAGTAAAACCATATAATATAGAACATACATAATTAACCTTAACATATAACAGAGAGAAATTATTCTTAAGAAGAGTCTTAACATAAAATGAAAATATATGTATTAATGAAGATAGTAGTAGAAGGATATTACAGTAGATATTACACGTTTATGATAGATACAGGAGCAGAAGCTAATTTATGTAGATATAATTGCTTACCAGAAAGCAAATGAGATAAATTAAAAACACCAATAGTAGTTAAAGGATTTAATAATGAAGAAAACTTAATTACTTATAAAGTTAGGAATGTAAAAATACAAGTATGAGATAAGATATTAACAATAGAAGAAATTTATAATTATGAATTAACATCAAAAGATATACTTTTAGGAATGCCGTTTTTAGATAAATTATACCCACATATAATAACTAGAACAGATTGGTGGTTTACAATACCATGTAAACAGAAAGTAAGAGCAAAAAGAGTTAATAATAAAATAAGAAAAAAAACTAATTGGATAAAAGGAAGCGAAAAAATTATACAAAAGTTAGAAAATATAAAAAATACTGAAGATACAATAGAACTAGTTGTATTTTCGATAAATAAAACAGAAATAACTATATTTTTGATAAATAAGATAGAAATAATTAAGAAAAAATTAGAACAATTATATAGTGAAGATTCATTAAAAGGATGGAAAAACATAAAACTACTATAAAAATTGAATTAATAGATAAAAATAGCATAATAACCCAGAAACCATTAACATATAATTTTGACGATTTAAAAGAATTTAAAATGCATATAGATGAATTATTAGAAAAACAAATATACAAAAAAGTAATAGTAAACATAATAGTCCAGCATTTATAGTAAATAAACATGGTGAACAAAAAAGAGGAAAGAGTAGAATGGTTGTTGACTATAGAAATTTAAATGCAAAGACTATGGCATATAATTATCCAATACCAAATAAGATATTAAAATAAGGCAAATACAGGGATATAATTATTTTAGTAAATTCGATTGTAAATCGGGATTTTACCATTTAAAGTTAGAAGAAGAATCTAAAGAATTAACCGCATTTACGGTACCACAAGGATTTTATGAATGAAACGTATTACCATTTGGATATAAAAATGCACCAGGTAGATATCAACATTTTATGGATAGTTATTTTAAACAATTATCTAATTGTATAGTATACATAGATGATATATTATTATATACAAAATTAAAGAAGAACATTTAAAATTATTAGGACAATTTACAGATATAATAGAAAAATCGAGAATAAGTCTAAGTGAAAAAAAAGCCGAAATCATAAAAAATTAGATAGAATTTTTAGGAATACAAATAAATAAGAGTGGAGTAAAAATGCAACAACATATAGTACAAAAAATAATAAATTCGAAAGAAGAATTAGATACAAAAAAGAAATTACAATCATTTTTAGGATTAGTAAACCAAGTAAGAGAATATATTTCAAAATTAACAGAAACTTTAAAACCACTACAGAAAAAATTAAAAAAGGATGTAGAATATAACTATAATGAAGAAGATAAAAAACAAGTTCAGAAAATAAAATTGCTTTGTAAAGAATTACCAAAACTACAATTTTCAGATGAAAATTAAAAATTTATATATATACTAGAAGCAGATGCTAGTGAATGTACTTATGGAGGAGTACTTAAATATAGATATAAAACAGAAAAATTAGAACACCATTGTAGATACTACTCAGGTACGTTCAATGAAACAGAAATAAAATGGAAAATAAATAGGAAAGAATTATGTTCATTATATAAATGTTCGTTAGCATTTGAGCCATATATTGTATATAACAAGTTTATTGTATGAACAGATAATACACAGGTACGCTGGTGGTTAACAAAGAAAATACAAAATTCAGTTACAACAAAAGAAATTCGGAGACTAGTCTTGAATATATTAAATTTCACATTTATAATTGAAGTAATTAGTACTAAAAAAAATGTTATTACAGATTACATATTAAGACAAAGCTACACAGACTGATATAATAGAAGAGGATACTCTAGAAAAAATACTCAACACCCTAACTACGCTTTCAATGAAAGTGGACAGCATGAGTAATGAAATAGAAAAGCTAAAGACTAATGAAGTTAAACTGAAGTCTATAGCTACAAATCAGCTAACTCAGCAGTGTGCAGAGTTATGTCAATCGGAAGACATTAAAGTTCCAGAGCTAGAAAGAGACGATGAGACCCTCCATAAAACCCATAACATTTATCAATGTACTTCTGCAGGTACAAGCAAAGGAATTAGAAAAAACACAAATATGAACCTAAACAAGCTATTTGATAAACCATATATACCAAATACATCAAAAGATCCCATGTTTATACCCCACAAATTACCACATACCGAGATAGTCTAAACCAAGACAAAAAGACTTACAACTACACAACTCGAACATATATAGAAAATATCTACAATGTACAAACCTTTTTAAATACTAACCCCAGAGCTATAAACATCCAAGAACCAGATACAAACTATATAACCCAAACCGGATATAATAAGCTAATTGCTTTACCTAACATCAAACCAAGTCTAGTTAAAACTTGCTATGAATATGGACTACTCAGTACTGTATATACCTCTGACGGAAATGAGATATCCACTATACCGGAAATTTATGAAGCATTTATCATTTTTAAAAGAATAACCAAAGGTACCCTATTTTTTATAAAAATTTACACGGCACCAGCAGAGATATTATATGATGAAGTTAAAAAACTCATACAAGTTGTAAAAATAGGAATGGCACGAGACATGATTATACCACAAGATATTATTTCACAACCAGAAATACCTAGAATTGAGATACCAAAATTTTATGCGAATAAGAGGATTATCGGACTATCTACAATTTTGCAAGAGCTAGCGAACACATAATGCAACCAAAATCCCACATGGAGTTATTATTCAAGAAATCATGTACTAATATATTCAAATTCAAAGGAATTACGAGAAACAGATATGTAAACTATTAGGCAATGGATTCTGACGTTACTCAAACCAGAGACAGAACCTATCGCCAGAGCTATCAGAGAAAAATTTATTTCAGAAGAATTATTAACCAGCTATTGCAAGACAATTGGATATAAATATCCAGATCATAAATGTTCAAAATGTAATGGAGGAGATAATGATATCCCAGAAGTTCAGCTAGAATAGAAGAAAAATCAACCAAGTAGATAAGAACGCCAGCTGGAAGATAAAAGATAAGAAGTAATAATGGAGATATGGAAAAGCAACAGATACGACAACGAGAAGATATCAACGAAGTAATAATAGAAGACAAGCTATTAAATTGTGAAAGCAACATGTAAACTTTCACAATTCATTTTACGTAAAGTATTGAAAATTTTTGTATAGGCTAGATTTTTAGACTTTTTAGACTTTTAGACTTTTTAGACTTTTTGACTATTATTAGTCTAGGCATTAATAATTTTTGTCTTATTAGGAGACTTTTTGTAAAGTAGACTAATTTTAAAAACGTGAATACTCTTGTAAAGATTCATTTAGTCTATAAATAAGAGGAACCGAAGGCATTGCAGAGCAAACCTTCATGTGTTGAAGCAAAAACTCTCTCCTGTCCACAACAAATATTTTGCTTAGTTATTAAAAAACAGATTTATTTCAATGAAAAAAGCTATGGAGGAACAAACCTTAGAAATATCAAACCTACCCGAACAGGTATATTTATTTATGATTATGAATAGCTAAATTCATAATTCCCAACAATCATGGTATGATAAAATAAATTCATGTTAGTTACTTTATAGTAGAATTATTCGAAGAATAATATGTTAAGAAGTTTATTATCAAAGTGGAAAAGGAGAAAAATCCCTAAGAACTATGCCATCCTAAAGGTGAAACCAATGAGACAAGAAGTCGTGGTGGGGAGTAACCAAAGTAGAGGCGCTGTTTAAGGAAAGAATATCCAGATTACCATGCTAATAGTGACTGAAAAACATGTTATTTAAGAATAATCTAGAATATAGTAATCTAAGATGACCATATTTTGTTATGTACATGATTGAAGGAAATATTTTGAAAATAGCAATTTTATGAAAATGAATAATTATTTATCTGACGTAATGGTAGATAAATTTAAAATACTTATTTTGTATGCACTTAAGGATATAAAAGTAGTAGATAGAAGAAAAATTATATTAGAAAAAACATTTGGTAAATATTATATGACTAGAATAAATTACATACCATATCTACCTAACTACTCTTACAAATACTTACCATGATAAATTACATATATCTAGAATTTTTGGAAAAAGATATGAGAAACATACAGTTAATAGAAAACAGATGAAAGTAAATTTAGACAAATACATGGAAACTAAAGATATAAAATATATGAAATTTCTTAATGAAAATATGCAAGAACTACTAAGACTAAAACAAACAACTACAAAATATTATAATAAAATATTTAGTCAATTTTAAATGATAGATAATCTTAAAGTCTTAATCTTATATATATACTTAGAGATATAGAAATTATAGATATTAAGAAAATAATATTAGAAAAAGTATTAGACTATGAAATTGAAACTATAAATTGGATAACACAGTTATACCTGGATAATTATCCAGATGGATATTATTCAAATTAAGAGATGTTAGAATATATTAGAAAAACTAGAGAAAATCAAGATAATCTAAATAAAGAAATTAATTATAGAAACCGAATTAGAAAAATAATGGAGAACCTAAAAGAAAAATTAATATGGATAGAAGAAACCTTGAAAAATTTATGAAAAAGTGCATGTGATAGTTTATATAATTTAAAAAACTCGCTATGAGAAGAACAACACAAAATAATAAATAACATTGAAAATCTAGAATTAGATATACATCACAGTACAATTAGGATAAATTATTATACAGAAATCTGTAACTCTGCAATTACTACAGGATAAAATGATAGGCTACAAATATTTAAAATATTAAAAAAAAAAATATGGATGAAATAATATCACAAAGAAACATATATCCATTATATATAATAGATATATTTTATCTTTACAAGTTAGTTATATATTTTATCTTTACAAGTTAGTTATCCGCACCCCCCTACTAATGGTCCAAATGAGTACAATTGATTTCAAATGCAATGAAACAAAAATCACTCAACAAAACATTCAAGCATTCAATAATCCACAGTTCCTAAATTTGCCTAACCAACCTATCGTTTGCCTACCCATTTCGACCTATTATGATACAATCGCGTATAAATTAATAGCAAACAACTAATTAACGAAACAACTAATCCCTGATACCAACTTGTCATTTTTTGTTTTAAAACATTTAGTTTCTTCTAATATCATCTACATTCGACAGGAGACCTATGATCCCACAAGTTACTATCATTCTTTATCTAAATATGTTGACCCATTTCACCTATAATACATCCTTATTCAGTGCTACTTGCCATAACAATTTTCCCACCGAGGCTACATTCCACTTGCTACTTTTCTTTATGTCCAAACCTCCATACATTTTAGGAACACAAACTATATCCCAAGCAACTAAATCTACCTTCCTTATTACATCAGTAGCATTCCATAAGAAATTCTTGCATTTTCTATCATAGTCATTCAGTAAACTTTGGGGCAATATGAACAGTGCCCTCAAAAGTTGTACATGGAGAAAAGAACAAACATGCTAACCTATAAACGACCAACATAAGATAAATGTTTACAATAGGCTGCTTGGATCCTATTAGTGATCTTGTCCACTAGTTGTTGAAAATCTAATTAGGTAGGAGCCCTAAATACCTCATTGAAAACACACCAATAGAAAATTCAATTATGGCTAGAACATTCTGCTTCTCTACCTCATCCATCCCTGCCAAAAAAGATACCAGATTTATCCAAATTAGCTATTAATCCCGTCACTTCACTAAAATGATGAAGTGCTTCCATCATTCTAGCTATTGAGCTTAAATTCCCATCACAGAAAATCATGAGATTATCAACAAAGATCAAATGAATCGGTTTTTGTCCCTACACATGGGATGATATTGAAAATCAAGCAAGTCACACATCTTATTGAGGACCCTTGATAGGTACTCCATCACTATCACAAATGAAAGAGGTGACATGGGGTCACCTTGCCTAAATCCTCTTCTTCCTTTAAGATAACCATGTCCATCACTATTGGCCTTAACTGAAAACTTTGTGATAGTAACACAAGTCATAATCAGTGAAATGAAATAAATTGAAAACCCAAATCCTTTCAAAGCATCCTCAATGAAATTCTAGCTCACTATGTCATAACTCTTTCTTGTTTCTTTTTTCAGTAGACATCTAGATGATGTCTTTCCCTTGTAGTGTCTGACCAAATCATAACATATTAGCACATTATGCGTGGGAGATCTACCTTCCATAAATGCTGGTTGAGTACCCTCTACCAGACTTGGTAAAATCTACTTCAGTCTCATACAAATGCACTTGTAAATTGAATTACAATAAAAATATGTCAAAATTGGCTTGAAACTTCAGGAACTAGCATCTTGGACATAAAAAATAACAGTAGAATTTACTGGTTTTAGTTGCTGACTATTCTACAAAAATTGCATGCGTGATATCACTTCCAATTACACTCCAGACTTATATAAAGAAACCACTACCATATCTGTTTGGGTTGGGGCTTTTGTTAATGTCAATACTAAACATAGACTATTTAACCTCTTTTGCAGTGTACCATCTAACCAAATCCATTTGTTGTTCAAGATGTGTAAATAACCATGCCTCATAAAGATATCCAATGCTTTTCCTCTACCCTCTCCCTTATTTCCAAACAACAACTCATAATAGTCAACAAACACCTCTGCCACTGTCTTAGTCCTAGTTTGCAAAATTTTATGTTCGTCCTTAATCTGAGTAATTGCTTGTTGTAGCCTATTATGTTTGATAATTGAGTGAACGTACTTTGTATTGTCCTCTCCTAATTGTATCCAAGTAGCTTTACTCCCCCGTTGAAGAAATATTTCATCCAGATAGAAAAAATTTCTGAACTTTTGATTTTTCTGTCTTTCCTCGATCTGCAAGTTTATATTTATAGGATCATTCTGTTAATTGTTCTGTGCTTGCAGCAATGCATCTTTATCCATCTCTGCTTCTTCTACAATTTTACTGAAATGTAATTTATTAATCTCAGTAGTTTAAGCTTTTTAACTACTTGCAACATTTTGACCCTTCCACAATTGTCTGCTAGGTCTCATCCACTATCTCGATGAATTGAGGGTGTTTTCCCCATACATTACAGCATATAAAAGCCTTCTGTGTTCTAGGATTATTCACCTTTTTAGTAATAGTCAAAGGACAGTGATCACTAATCCCTTAAACTACGAATCTAGCTGTGACTATTGGCATGCTATCCATCCATTCCTTATAGATAAATGCATAGTCAAGTTTTGAAAAAATCCTACCATCACCATATTTGTCATTCCATGTGTATCTATGTCCTCCATATGAAAGCTCGAACAAATCACAACTCTCTATACAAGTCTGAAAATCAAGAGTTTCTCCCAGACACACTAAATTTCCCCTATTCTGTTATCCGTAAGCAAAATTGAATTAAAATCACCCCTTAACAACCAAGGTATTGTTTCCCTCCTTTGATATCACCCAAATAGTATTGAATGCATAAACTGCCGTTAATTGAAACATAATTTGAGAGTCTAAATCATGTAATACACAAGTGATACTCTGATTCTCCCCATTACCAGATCTATGCAAAAATAATCTGACCTCCAGAATGAAATTACAAAAGTCCTATTTATGCAACATCTCTTGATTCTTGTAATGCTTTCTCAAGTGTTTAGGTTAAACTTGAAAGTGAATCATTTCCTTGCAAAATTTGGTGTTGGGGTAAACTTGAACATTGACCATAGTCTTCATGTGGACTTCTGAACTTTGAACTTGAAGTTGAAAATCTTCATCCTATTCTTTAAGCGGGCTCCTGACTGATTATTTCTTCACCTTATTGATGTTCAATCTCTTCACACTGTTCTCTAGGTGGGCTCTTGACTTGTTATTTTAGCACCCTATTCTTCAGGCGGGCTCCTGACTTGTAATTTCTTCACTCTGTTCTCCAGACAAACTCCTGACTTGCAATTTCATCACTCTATTCTCCAGGCGGGCTCCTAACTTGATATTTTATCACCCTATTCTCAAGTGGGTTCCTGACTTGCAATTTCATCACCTATTCTCCAGGTGGGCTCCTGAATCAAAGTCAAAACTAGAACAAACATTATCTCAAACAAAGATTATGATAAAAAAAAATTCCATTTTTTAAAAGATAAAATCCCATTTTCCATGAGGTTCCTAAACAAAAAGTGAAGTTCCAATTACCAGAAATAGAATTTTTTGCCCCAATTTATCATTAGAAAAATTTTGTGAGTGCCAAACTAAATCACAACTACTTGCCAAAATGCATAATGCAAAGGTGAATCAAGACTCTGACCAATAAATGCATCTCTTAAAAGTAAAATTAAATGAACAAGACTAGGAAGTGTGTCTCCAAAAAGTTAAAGTGAGGGACTTTAACTAGAAGTGCATCTTCTAGGAGTAAATGTTCAAAGAAGGAAGTGCATCACCGGAAAAATAAACTTGAATTACCCAGACAAGAAAGTGTATTTCCTAGGGGTTAGATGGAAGGGCCCGACTAGAAAGTTCGGCTTCTAGGAGCAACATTCCAAATTAGGAAGTATGTCACTTAACAAAGGAAAACTGAAGATCAAGGAGGTGCGTCTCCTAGGAGTTAAATGTAATGACTCGACTAGAAAATGCATCTTCTAGGAGTAAAGATTCAAGTCAGGAAGTGTGTCACCTAACAAATAAAATTTGAATTACCTAGATAAGGAAATGCATCTCCTAGGTGTTAAATGAAATGACTCGACTCGAAAATGCATCTTCTAGGAGTAAGGATTCAAGTTAGAAAGTGTGTCACTTAACAAATAAAATTTAAATTATCCGAATAAGGAAATGTGTCTCCTAGGGGTTAAATGAAATGACTCGATTAGAAAGTGCGAATTCTAGGAGTGAAGGTTCAAGTTATGAAGTTTGTCACCTAACAAATAAAATTTGAATAACCATACAGGGAAGTGCATCTCCTAGGGGTTAAAAGATTTCGACTAGAAAGTGTATCTTCTAGGAATGAAGGTTCAAGTTAGGAAGTGTGTCACCTAACAAATGAAATTTAAATAACCAGTCGAGGAAGTGCAACCCCTAGGGGTTAAATGAAATGACTCAACTAGAAAGTGCGGCTTCTATGAGTAAAGGTTCAAGTTAAGAAGTGCTTTACCTAACAAGTGAAAGTTAAATTATCCAGACAAGGAAGCTCGTCTCCTAGGGTTAAATTGAATGACTCGACTAGAAAGTACATCTTCTAAGAGTAAAGGTTCAAGTTAGAAAGTGTGTCACCTAACAATTAAAAATTAAAATACCCAGTCAAGGAGGTGCATCTCTTAGGGGTTAAATGGAAGGATGCGACTAGGAAGTGCAACTTCTAGGAGTAAAGGTTTAGTTTAGGAAGTGCATCACTCAACAAACAAACTTGAATTACCCAAACAAGGAAGTGCATCTCTTAGGGATATAGGACGATGAGTTTTTATCATGATTGTGATTATCAAACCTGTGTAGCAATATTGCCTCTTGCATTTGCAGAAGTGAGGAATTGCATTTTTGATATTTAGGCTTTGAAGCCCTTGATTTGAAGGTAACTTGTGTTCCGGTCTTATACAAAGAAAGATTGTTAGACATGGTGGCTGGTTTGTGGCTTCATCTTCCAAGGCAATCGCTCTTGCACTTATCACATTTAACTTGCTTCACACTATTGACATGTGTCAGTGACTTGTTACACTATTAACCCAAACTCGGGCTATCAAAAATGACTCTCATGCAAACACTATAACTCTGTCTCATAGTGTCTCCATACAAACTCTACTGTAACTTTGTATTTTCATGAGTTCTCAATCTGTCAGTTGATGGAAATGCTTTGGATACTTTGCTTCACTTTGATTCATGCTTTCTTTATGTGCTGACCTTTGTCTTGCTTTTTGCAATTGAAGAAGTTAGTTACAAGTTTTGAAGTCTTTTCTCACTTGTTTTAACATAGACTTGACTAAAATGCATGAGAAAAAATGATAATGATTTTCTATTTGAATAACAGACTCAAGAGAACAAAAATTTAAAATATAAAGAAGAAACAAAAGACAATAAGCATCCCCTTTCTAAAAATTTTTTTAAAAAAGAAAAACTTATTTGAAAATAGATACTAGTTCTAATGATTATGACATGTATTTCAGATTAAGCTGCTTGATCTTCCAACCAAAGCTTTACCAACTGTTGTTGAGTTAATGTCCCTGAAACTGAGCTACTTCTTTAAGCTTATTATACTCGTATAGCTCATCCGGCTAGTGACACCTTGAAGGGTTTTCGCCAACAAGCCTCTCTCATTTTTTTCTCTCAGCTCATTATCGCCCTACGATGTTCGTGAGGATTTTCACCCATGATACTCTCATTTTCATTTCTCTCAACTCAATGCCTATGAGGATTTTCACTAATAAGACTCTCATTTTCGTATCTCTTATCTCACCATCGCCTTATGGTACCCGTGAGAGTTTTCACCAATAAGATTCTCTCATTTTTATTTCTCTCAACTTTCTATCGCCTTACGGTACCCGTGCGGGTTTTTACCAATAAGACTCTCTCATTTTTTCTCTCCTAATTTCTTAAGCCGAGGAAGACAAGTAGTACCCAAAATGCCTCATCATATCCATTGCACGCTTAGTCTTAACATTCTCAAAGATTGATCTAAATGTCTTCTTTTGGTTGTAACGTAGCTTTTGGATATAGTTAGAAAAGAAGGATGACATGAGGCTCAAACAACACTTAAAATGCGGTGAGACTTATAGCTTTTAGAATCAACTTAAACAATGAAGATTAACTCATGCCCCAATTTATTTTGACTGGACAATTCTAAATTATTTATTATTTTAGACCAAATCTAGAGTAGGGCAGCCTATGTATCTTGTTGTAGCAAGAATTAGGTCGAACGTAGTTCAGATAACTTATTTTTTGCTTGATTTTGATTTTTTTAGGGGGGGGGGGGGGCTTTTCTGACACTCTTATCTCTCTTTTTGACTGTTCTTTTTGAACTTTTCTGACTCTATTCTTTTACTCGACACTTTTTTTTAACTGACTCCAACTTAATTCCAAAAGAGGAGTACGATAGAAAAGATGAAAATAGAGCAAATGGGGTAAAAAAAGGATGACACAATGTTTAGATAGCAGAAGGAAATGTCTTCGGTATATCAATACTTAAAAATCCAAGTGCAAATCATCCAATATGAAAGTAGAAGATGAAGATCACTTAGACCATTTTTCCATAAACCTAACTTTAACTGAGCATGCGCGTTACTTTTTTGTTGCACATTGTCAAACATACAACTCCATCTTTGTACATATTTCACGTTGGATGACTCATACTTTAATGGAGCAAAATTTCTTTCATTTTTCTTGACAGGATGTTGTGCATCCACTGTTTGATCCAATTCCAAATGTTTGAGATGTATACCTTTCAATTGATGACCAGGTTATTCTTGTGATTATCAAAATGATTGCCTTAGTTTATTCAAGACAAGCTTCAACTTGATCACCCAAATGTCTCAAAACTCTACCTATTTTCTCAGATTCTCTTTCTCTAACAATACTTCATGATAAAACTGAATTTTAAGATCCACCTGAAAGTTCCACAAGTATGTCATATCACTAGAATCAATCATAAAACGAACAATGTAAAGAAGACAAACAAAAAACATAAAATAAGACAAACAAAAAGGGACACCACATTTCATCAAAGAAATATAGAAGGATTTGAACAAAGGAAATAAATAAACAAAGCAAGATAGATCTCGAACTACAACCCTGATATAAGTTGGAAAACAAAAAAAAAAACAAAATAAACTACTAACAATATTCCTAGTAAGGAGAGGAGTGACTTCTCAATTACTAAGCTTGACATCTTATCCACTAATTTGCACAACATCATGACTAAAGCTTTCACCACTATCAATGTCCTGCACCATAATTGATTTATCTTGAATCATCTTTTCTATTTCTATTTTCAAAGTATGATAATCTTCAATGTTGTGATCCTAAACATCAGAATGATATGCACATCGTATATTAGGATTAAAATCTCTTGAATATGGGTCAGGAGTATACCTAAGAAAATGAGTGATCATGCCCCACTATATCAATCTATGAAATAAATCGGCATACGATTCTCCAATTGGTGTGAAACTATCCTTAGACTTCTGCCTTTTTCCTTTGTTTGGCCTCAATTAAAAATTTAGCTTAGAAGGGCATTAGTATGTTTGTGGAGTTGGAGGATGATTTTGAGGAGTTGATGTACACCATTGTGGATAAGAAAGGGGTTGAACATATGATTGTGTGCTATTTACTGGATATGGAGATAGGGGAATGGAGTATAATGGGCTTTGGGGAGGATAGTGATGTTGGGAGTGATTATATGGAGCTTGGGTATAAACTTGGGCTTGAGACTGAGGCTAATGACGAGGTGATCTTCTTGGATGTGCACGTGGTCTAGCTATAACAACAACTATATCTTCCTTATTCTTCTTCCCTCCAACATTTCCTGAACCATTTTGAATTACTTAGGTAGTTTCTTTCAATGCTGCAAAATTCACATTGTGACAAGTCTTGATCCCATCCTCTATCATCTTGATAAATATAAATTATTCATGTATTTTCATATGTAAATAAATTAAAATTTTAAATAAATTCATGAATAATATATATCTATTATGATATTATCCCATATTTACTAACAATCTTGCAGGAAAGGAATATTAAAAGAATAAGAGAACAAAAAGAAAGACACATTATGAAAACATGAAAATAAAGATAAATGAAGAATCAACAAAATTAGTGTCGCAACAATGAATAAATGGAAAAATGATCTCTAAAATGGAAACAACATTTGATGTCTCCACAAAGTTCTGAGATCTACATTATATTTTCTATAAATAGAATTCAACAAGGAAGGAAAGGGGATGGGAGAAAAGGAAGAGTTGAAGAAACTACTTAAAAATTTTCTTTAAGTTTTCTTTTACTACTTGTTAGTTATTCAATGTTGAAAATTATTCTAGATCCTGCTTTTAACTAAATAGCGGAATTATTCTTCTTGAATATTTCTTCTATTTTATTTTTTAATGGAGAAGAATATTTTCATTAGTAGTACCTATTCTAGTATGGAGTAATTTTATTTTGTGTTGGGAAAATGATGAATCTTAATATTTCTATGTAATAGTAAGTATTATTCCTAAATTTCACGTACTTGAGCTGAAGCTTACTATTTTTATCAACTTTGTAGTTAGATGTTGCTTTATTTATTAAATCTATCTATTTCTTACTTCAAATTAACATGTTACTAATTCTGTAATCGAGAGAGACGGAAGAAATAATACCATTGATTGAGGTATTGATAGATTGTTAATATTTATTTAGTGACATCTATCTAATTTATGTTATAATTAATTTCACTTATTTGTAATCGAAAGAGGCGAATAGTGTATTAATTAGTTATAACAAGTAAGGTAAACGAAAGGGACTTACTACAAAAAGAGCATGTTTTAGTTCAAATATAAATTTCTGGTTCTTTAATATTACTATTTTGATGATTAAATTGTATAATCGAGAGGACTGGATTTAATTGTTCAAGTTTAGTAATAAAACATAAATATAATCGTGAGAGGTATTTATACATTTTTGAGAAAAAGAAATTGAGTAATAAAGAGTTTACTTTATATAGAAATATTGAGTGAAGTCAAAATCCCAACACCTTTAACATATTTGAAAAATATATATATATATTTGTTTTCTACTATTTGTTTATGTACTAACAATTAGTTAATTCACCATTCAACTATTTATGATTTTCTCAAGTAGTAATTGAAACAAGAAACATCCATAGAATAGATAAAACCAATCTCTGTGCATTCGACATCTTTCTATACTATTATTTGACAGAGAGCGAGTAAAAAATTTATATATGCCATTGACTCGTCAAATAGCTGGCACCGTTGCCGGGGATTGGTAAAGTCTACTGTAGATTAATTGTTGTACTACTAATTTAAGTTTTTTTTATCTGAATTTTATGTTGAAATTTCAGAAAGTGTATGACCCATTCTTCTTCAAGAGAGTTAGTATCATACAATCCTAAAATTTAAAAATTCTTACGTTTGTTACGGAAAGAACAGGCCACACAATCTCAGGTGTCTTTACAACAAAAAATGAAGGGTGACGAGCTTAACAATAACAACAATCCACTTCCACCACATCAAGTGGAAGAACAGTTTGATGAGGTGGTACCACGACATGATAGGGTACTTAGAGATTATGCAAGACCAGATCACTTTGAAGAAGAATCAAGTGTAAGAAGACCACCAGTAGCAGCAAATAACTTTGAAATTTGTACAGGATTGGTTCAGACAATCCAAAAATCATGTTAATTCACAGATGATATAAGTGAAGAACCTCATGCCCTACTAATTGATTTTCTTGAGTTATTTGAAATATGTAAATACAATGGGGTCACAACAGATGCTATCAGATTATGACTTTTTCCTTTTTTCACTAAAAAGAAAAGCCAAGACATGGTTTCAAAGTTTACCAAGAGGTTCCATCACTACATGGGACCAGATGACCTAGAAATTTCTTAACAAATACTTTTCTCTTGCAAAAATAATTAAAATGAAGCAAGAAATTAATAATTTTTGTACAAACAAATACTGAATCTGTCTATCAGGCACGGGAAAGACTAAGACCAATGTTAAGAAAAAGTCCACACCATGGAATTTCAGATCCTGATATTTTATATATTTTTTTTATCATGGTCTTAAACCCTCTGCTAGAAACGTAATTGATGCAGCGTCAGGTGGATCCGTAATGAGCAAAACCACTGCAGAAGCCATATAACTGCTTAATGAAATTTTAGAAAATCTAGTGCAATGACCATCTGACAGAATAATTATCAAGAAAGCAGTAGGAGTTAATCAAGTTAAAGCTTTAAATTCCTTAACACAACATATCATAGCTCTCACACAAAAATTTGAGACTTTTTAGGTAAGCACTCAGTCATCTCCCCAACTTGAAAATTGCGATGTTTGTGGAGTTAATCATCATAATCATGAATGTCAAGCTTCAATACAAAATGAAGAACATGTAAATGTAATTGGTTACAAGAATAATTATCCATTCGGTAGTTCCATGGCACATAAACATCCTGAATTTCAATGGAGTAATCCTAATGGTGCTGAAAATCATCAAAGATATTATAGTAAAAACCAGAAAGTACAGGGACCATCTGACTTTCAAATTAGATGAAAGGGAAACATACTTATCAACAATACCAGCAATAACCCCAAAGAGCTCACCAAAATAACCTTGAAGAAATGATGTACAAATTCATTAAGGCTATGAATGAAAAAGTTAAAAGTCAACATTCTGCCATCAAGAATCTAGAAATTCAGGTAATTCAATTAGCAACACTCATATCAGAAAAAATTCAAGGTGCCTATCAATTAACATTGAGAAAAATATAAAGGAACATCTTAAAGCCATCTCTTTACGCTCAGGTAAAAATCTTAATAATCTATATGCAGGCCGACAAGAAAGTCCACGAGAGGTGGAACAGGTAAATAAAGGTGAAAAATGAGAAATCTAAACATTCAAAAGAACAAGGAATTAAAGAAAAAAAGTGCAGGATAATGAATTAATCACAAATCCTCACTCTACCTCTACCTTTTCCCCAAAAGATGAAAAGAGAAAAACTTGGCAAATAATTTTCAAAGTTTCTGAAAATCTTAAAACCACTTTACATTAACATACCTTTCACAGATGCTTTGTCACAAATGCCTTCATGTGCTAAATTTATTAATGAGATTTTGTCGAGCAAAAGAAAATTGGAAGAAGTTCCGGTGGTTAAGCTTACTGAGAAATGTAGTGCCATACTTCAAAATAAGTTGCCATAGAAACCTGGTGACCCAGGAAGTTTTACAATTCTGTGTACCTTAGGAGGTTCTCATTTTGAAAAATCATTATGCGATTCAAGTTCTTCAATAAATCTAATGCCTTTTTCAATTTTCAAAAAGCTAGAACTTGGTATGATGAAAGATACTGGAGTATCTCTTTAATTGGCTGACCAAAGTACTAAAATCCCAAAATGAATAATTGAAGATGTTCTCGTAAGAGTTGATAATTTGCATTTTCTGTGGATTTTATAGTACTTAAATGGAAGCGAACACTGAGGTACCATTAATTCTAGGTAGACCATTTCTCACAACAGGAAGAGTGATTATTGATATCCATCAAGGACAATTGATACTGCGAGTTGATGAAGAAAGAGTAATTTTTGACATGCAAAAAATAATAAAATTTTCTAAGGATGAGTCATCATCTTCTTGTTTTCATATTGACTTGCTTGATGACCTTACAGATGAATACAAATATAATTAGTTGATTACTGATTCATTGAAAAGATGTTTGCCCAAGTCAGGTACAATAAGTGATGACGATCCCACAATCAGAAAAGAAGTGGAAATGCTAGAAAAAATATAGTAAATGAGGAAATCTCACCAGAAGAAGTTCAACCAAAACTTGAATTCAAAACACTTCCATATCATTTGAAATATGTCTTTCTTGAATCTGAATTATGTCCAGTGATTATTTCCTCTTCTTTGATTACAAAACAAGAAAATAAATTAGTTAGAGTGTTGAAAGAACACAAAAGAGCCATCGGATGGACTATGGATGATATCAAAGGAATAAGTCCAGCTATTTCCATACATAGAATCCTTATAGAAGATAATTACAAACCAATAGTCCAACCTCAATGAAGAATAAGCCGAAAATGCAAGAAGTTGTCAAGAATGAAGTGATAAAACTTCTAGCAGCAGGTATTATTTATCCAATATCTGACAGTCCTTGGGTGAGTCCTGTGTAGGTAGTACCAAAGAAGGGAGGTATAACAGTGATTCAAAATGACAACAATGAACTTATACCTACCAGAACAGGCATGGGATGAAGAGTCTATATTGATTATAGACAACTTAATAAGGTTACAAGAAAAGATCATTTTTCTCTGTGTTTTATTGATCAAATGCTTAAGACAATTGTAGGTCATGGATTTTACTATTTCCTTGATGGGTATTCTAGATACAATCAAATATCAATTGCTCCATAATATTAGGATAAAACCACATTTACATGCCCCCAAGGTACACATGCTTATCGAAAAATGTCATTTGGACTATGCAACACTCCTTCTATATTTCAGCGTTGCATGTCAGTAATTTTCTCAGACATGAATGAAAAGTTTCTTGAAATATTCATGGATGATTTCACACTTTTTGGTAAGACATTTGAAGATTGTCTTTATTATTTGACTTTGGTGCTTAGAAGATGGGAAGAGACAAACTTGATTCTTAATTGGGAAAAATGTCATTTTATGGTAACAGAGGAAATTATTTTACGTCATAAAATTACTGCTAAAGGAATAGAAGTTGATAAAGCAAAAATTTATCTTATAGCAGAATTACCCCCTCCTATTACTATTAAAGGCATTAGAATTTTCTTAGGACATGCAGGTTTTTACAGAAGGTTTATAAAAGATTTTTCAAAAGTTTCAAAACCCCTGACTAACCTATTAATGAAAGATGTGAAGTTTGAATTTTCAGATGATTACTTGAAAGCATTTGAGATTCTTAAGGAGCAGTTGTCTAATGCTCCCATAGTTGTTTCCCCTGATTGGAGCAAACCCTTTGAGATAATGTGTAATGCAAGTAATATGACAGTTGGAGTTGTATTAGGACAAAGGAAAGACAAGATTTTCAGGCCTATCTACTATTCTAGTAGAATGCTCAATGAATTCCAAAGGAATTATTCCACAACTGAGAAAGAATTGCAAGCAGTAGTATTTGTATTCGACAAATTTCATTCCTATCTAATAGGAGCGAAAGTCACAAAATTCACTGGTTATGCAGCTTTAAAGTATCTCTTAACAAAAAAGATGCGAGACCTAGATTGCTAAGATGGATACTTTTTTTAAAAGAATTTGATCTCAAAATAAAAGATAGAAAAATATCTGAAAATTAGGTAGCTGATCATTTGTCACGTTTGGAAAATCCTCCTACTGAGTCATCTGAAATCCAGGAAGAATTTCCTGATGAGCATATCTATGCGATCACATCAGCTATAAATCAACCACCTTGGTTTGCTGGCATTGCTTATTATTTAGTTGGAGGATGGATCCCAAAAGATTTTTCGTACGAAAAAAATTAAAAAGCCTTAAAAGATGTACGACATTATTATTAGTAAGATCCTTACTTGTTTAAATTTTGTGCAGATGAAATAATTAGAAGATGTGTACCAGAGATAGAAATGAACAACATCTTAGATAGAAATGAACAACATCTTAAGGCATTGTAATGATGGGGCAGTGGGAGGTCATTACGGAGGAAGAAAGATGACATCAAAAGTACTTGAAGTGGGTTTTTTCTGGACTACTCTTTTCAAAGATGTAATAAATTATTTTTCCACATGGGATAAATGTCAAAGAAGCAGTTACATTTCAAAAAGGGATGAAATGCCTCTTAACTCTATTCTTGTTTGTGAAATATTTGATATTTGGGGTATTGATTTTATGGGTCCATTTCCTCCATCAAATAGTTGTGAATATATTTTAGTGGTTGTTGACTATGTTTCAAGATAGGTAGAAGCAGTAGCTACTAAGAAAAATAATGGTCGCGTTGTTTGTAATTTTCTAAAAAAAATATTTTCTCTAGGTTTGGACCCCATGAGTTATCATAAGTGATCATGAAATTCATTTTATAAACAAACAATTCACTAGTTTGCTGTCAAGGTATAGGAACTCCATACCACACTCAAACAAGCGGGCAAGTAGAGGTATCCAACAGAGAATTAAAATGAATTTTAGAAAAGACTGTTGAGTCATCTCGAAAAGATTGGTCATTAAAATTACATGATATTTTATGGGCTTACAGAACTGCTTTCAAAACACCCATAGGCAGATCTTCTTATAGATTAGTTGTTGGAAAAATTTGTCATTTACCTGTGAAATTGGAACATAAAGCATATTAGGTGATAAAATTATTAAATCTAAATTTATTAGATGCAGGTAAAAATTGTTTGTTGCAGCCTAATGAATTGGATGAATTCAGATTTAAAGCATATGAAAATGCTAAGTTGTACAAAGAAAAGACAAAAAAAGGGCATGATAACCATATTCGCCATAAGGATTTTAAACTTGGAGATCAAGTTCTATTGTACAATAGCCAATTGAGATTGTCACGCCCCTAGCCTAGTGTAGACAGGGCGGAGAAGTACCATATAAGCATCAACTATGTGACTGACATATATACTATGCGGACGAGTTACAATTTACAAACAATGATAAAGGGCTATGTACAACTCAATTGTATCTCATTGAACACTTATTTGATATAAATATATGGGACAATGACCACGTATGAGAATTTATCTCGGTCTACGAAGCCTCTAAGAGAATTATAACTGTACTGGAGAAGGTGGCCGGGGCAGGGGTCCTACATACCCAAACTATAACTAGAAATATGATTAAATAGTACTCGACATTTAATAGCTCCAGATTAGAGAGGAGCTCTCCGACTGCTTTGCTGAATATGAACAAGTGCCTAGTATAGAAATCTGCTCATCAATATACCTGATCCTATATTTATAGAAATACAGTGCCCCAAACGTAGGGACGTTAGTAAATATAAAATATTTATTAGTATATAAAGTAGACAGAATAACAAGTAAATGAATAAGGATGCTCAATGAGTCAAACAATAAAATGAGCAGTTGTGGATGACTGAATACTAGAACCTCTATATAAAAATATAACCTATGAAGGAATGGGTGACAAATACACCATATAAGACTATTACATATGTATCTGCCTTATTAACTTATCATGTAACCGCTTATGAGTAAATCATCATTATTAAGGGCCTAGTAATTTGCCTAAGTGATGTCCTGTGCCCACTTTTAATACAAATAATCATATGATAGCCCACCAAGGGCATTCTATATCAAGTGTAGCATATGTGTTATCCAGATATTCCTGACTATGATTTTATACGTAGAACTGTAATTGCGGTCTGATACAGGGTACACCCCTCCTTGGGGCTCACTATAAGGGTTTGCCCGTAGACCATATGTGCCATATATTGACTCGAGTCAAGGGCACACCAACTGACTTCAAATGCAAATGATTCCATAAGGGCGGGTACACCACAATGTTTGGGCTCACTGTAGTGGTATGGTCACAATTCCGTGTACAGAATTATGTCGCGCGTGTGCCAAGCAAAACTTAATACCCTTCCTCGATAATGATAAACCTTTAACATATATTGCCTTATAGGACCAAGTAAATTATAATGATGGTTATTTAGCCAGTCAGATAGTATTCCATATACAACTAAATTCCTTAATATGATCCATCTATTTAAACGCTAGTCCTTTCATTATATCAACTTACTATGCGTCGCTATGTGGTCAGTTATACTAGTGCAGCTATATTATGGCCATTTACTTTAATTTATAGCATGTGACACCTATATACCACGCGTAAATCCATTGATACTTGGCTTGACAAGAGAAATATGAATATTGTGATTTCAACAAATAAATGCAGAATGTGTGAAGGCGAAAAGTTTCAAATGGAACGGACATATAGATATTGAGGGCATATTAGGCATGTAGTTATGGGTTAAACATATAGGACATGAAGGCTCTATTCACCTATTCAAGTAGGCTATGTTGACTATTTTCAGAGAAACAAGTGACAATAGATTGTGTCTAAACAATGAAGGAGGTTTTAGCTTTACATACCTTAGTGCTTATTTAGCTATGATAGTATTTCGGGCTCCAAATAACTCAACCCGCGGGAATACAACTTTTATCTTTCCAACTAGCAACTTCCGCTATTCACTAGGCAATTCACTAACTACAAGGATAACATATGTGTCCATTAGTAACTCATAGGAACATTTAACTATTTAATTCAACACTCTTCGATTATGCCCGAAATCAATGTAATTTCTTAACGATAATCCGAAATGAGTTCTAACTTTTCCAACTAACACAATACACCATTAAATCAACCAATTGATAGAAATCCCTAAAAAATCTTCTTTTCTTGCAATTTCTGCTTCTCAAGAACTCACTCCAAAAAGAGTGCAAGGATTCAATTAAACAACAATCAACAACTAGTATTACATCTTAACATATATTCTATAATTAAATGCAAGTATGGAGTGAATAAAAATTACCTTTTTGGGAATTAACCTAACTTGAATTCTTGATAGAATTTAAGAATTTTTTGAATAAAGACTAGCTTAGGTCGTAGTGATATGCCTCTCATGCGCAGAAATTCTTTCCTAGCCCTTAATCCTCCACCTGATTCTTCAAAATAATTTTCTTTTCTTTTTGGTGGGAAATATAAAAATAGAGGAGTAAAAAACGAGAGGTAAAGGTACAGGGAGGGCACGCCTATTTGGTTTCTGGAACACTTCTAGTTAAAGTGATAATGCCCCCCTCCCCTTAGCACCAAATATTATAATAATCATTTGCTTATTGGGAATTTTATAAAATATTCCCACCACTTTCTAATATTAGCATCTTAGTGCAAATAAAGAGCACACTTTAATTTTTCTTACCATCTTTGGCACAATAATATATTGTACAAAATATAATTCCTTATCAAGTATGTACACACTATTTAATAACCCTTCATAGATCAAAAGTTGTACTTATTTAAAGTACTAAATTAATTCATTTATTTCCTTTACGCATTGCATACACTATATTTACATACACACACATATATATACACAAACAAAATAATATAATTTTTGTTAAAATATATGTACCATATAAATCTCTATGAATTAAGAATTATACTCATCTAAAACATTAAAATAAATTTTAAAATTAACCGAGGCGTTACAGAGATTATTTCTCGGAAAATTCAAGTCACGTAGGACAGGACCAAACATCATAACAGAAGTGACTCCTTATGGTGATTTTGAAATACAACATAGAAATGGAGGGGGAAAATTCAAAGAACGGTCATCGATTGAAATATTATGACACCAGAATCATTGACAAACAGGCTTCAATGGTTGTTTTTACTTAATATATATATACACATACGCATAATAATAAGTCGAGCTGATGATGTTAAATTTAGAACTACTGCTCATTTTATTTCAAGCAAGTAAATATATATCTTTTAAAAAAAGTTTACATTTTTCAAGCAAGAAAATAAGGGAGAGCCTGGCTAGAGAGAGAAAATGAAATATAGAAAAGAAAAACTTATGCCCCTTTAACATAATGAGACGTCTATATATAAAAGAAAAAAAACATCTTGCACAGTACTTGTGGGTCCCTGTGCACAGTGTTTTTACTATTCATGGGTCACATAGATGGGGCCTTGCTGTCATATGTTGTCTTTTCCTTTTGATGAGTAGAGGAATGCCTTACTATTTTCTATTTCTTCATTGTTGAGGATGTTGTTTGGTGGAAGTGGTTGAGATTTCTGAATATCTTCAGATTCAATTGCTTCTTCGCTTGTAAGGCTTTTCAAGGAGGTGTCCGAACATTGTTCTACAGTTTTTAGCAGATTTTTCCGATCTTCAGCCAAATAATTCTCAATCATCTCTAGTTTGTATCCGTCATGAACAGAGAGTCTCCTAGAAATATAACTCAAATTTTTATCTTCCACAACCTTTTCTGTGGAGCAGTGTATATTCGATAATTTCTCTATTAATATAATCAAGTAATTCCTTCCCATGTGGAATTTTTGTGAGGGGTCTTTTCATGTTAACTTATCCTAGAAATTAGTATAGAATACCCTATATAGTCCGGGTATTTGTTCTTTCGTATATCCAAATTCAATATTCCATTTATGTATCCATGGAATAGAAAATTCAATGAAGAAATACATCTGATCGATCTTATCTAAATTACATATATGATCAAAATGATATAATTCTATCAGGATAGGTGAAACTTTAATCCATTCTTTATATAGATGCAGATATTCTGTTGGATGAATTTTAATTGTAGGGCCATGATACGACCACCACTGAATGAACCAATTGGGGATTGGGTCTTCAAAAACTTTAGCGCAGACCTTTATAAACTATGTATGTTTGTGTTTAATATTATTGTAGTATAAAGTCTGGGTATAGTCCCAATAGGTAAAGGAAATTTTTGAACCTTTCATAGTAATGGTTTATTCGGACATGGATGTTCTCTAATCTTCTATTGATATGAGTTTTTTATCACCATCTTGGGTTATCCATGAACATGTTCTGTTGTTTCGCTCATTTGGTGATGTTCTATCTCAATGCTTCTAGTGGACACTAGAATAGAATCATAATAAATTCTCGTCTTATAAGATTCTCCTGCAAAATAGAGGTTAGTCAATAAATATTTTTGGAGGAGTTTCCATGAATCATTCTGTTTGCATATTTGAGAGTTTTCGACGAGAAGTATCAATTCTTGATTTTTAAGTTTTTCATAGTTTGGACTATCCACAGTGTTTTCTTTTGCAACTGAAGCAAACGAATCAACTTGCTTAGAAGACATATATGATTGTATTTTCTCAAATAATGGATGATCCTCTGGAATTTCCTCTAGATGGATCGAGTTGCTTATATGCGGTGTTTTTGAAGATGATTCTGCAATTTTCAGAATTCTGGCATTTATCAGACTTTTATTTCCCTGTTGTAATATTAGAAAATTAGAAGATGAAGAAGCATAATTAGATGGTGAAGAAGCGGAGTTTCTTCCTCTAGAGGAAGAGTATCTCCTGCCTTTTCCTCGCCTACCTGCAATTAACCAGGGTGGATCTGTACTCATGCTGCACGAAGTAGATTAGAATTTATCAAATGATGAGTCAATATCAGACCAATCAATTTCATCTCTAATATCTTCAAAATTAGGAAGAAATAAATCTTATTCTATCATATTATGGATGAGTTTTTCTACTATGATAAAATGAATATCTTCATTTAAAGGAATGCATTTTATAATAGTAATTATTGTTTTTTTCAGAAAGAAAATATGTGTAAAAATTTACTTTAATCATTCAAATATTCCCTAGATAGGAAGTCAGGCAAAGAGTTTTAACCATCTTTTTTATATTATATTTCAAAATCAAAGGGGGCTAAGTGAGCTTGTCACCTTGTAAAAATCAATTTAGAAGCATCATGCTTAAAATCTTTATCAAACATGTATTTAACTGATTGAGCATCAGTTCTGCTGATAAATATTTGGTTATATAAATCATCTTGAAATTTTAAAACATATTTAATAATAGTCAACATTTCATGAGCAACAGTGGCGTATTTTTTTTGACTTTCAGGCCATTTTTCAGAATGAAATCTATCCAAACATTCAACATTATTATGGGGATTGACTTGTTTAAGTATTCCTCCATAACCAATATTTGAAGCATCAGTTTCAACTATTTTTAACCAAGCTAGATTAGCTAAGGTTAAACAAGGCAGAGTTTCAACACATTTTTTGATTAATCTTACCAGATCGGTGTGGACTTGAGTCCAAGGCCTTTTGTGATCCTTTTTTAATCTATTATGTAAAGGAGCTAAATCTCTAGATAGATTCTAATAAAATGGAGAAATATGGTAAAGACTTCCTAGAAATCGCTGTAACTGAGTTTTATCAGTAATAATATCAGGGAATTTTTCAGCAAAGTCCATAGCTCATTGTATAGGTTCAATTGTTCCTCGACAAATATTATGTCCTAAAAATCGAAAATTTGTTTGCAACAAACACATTTTAGTTTTAGAAATAACCAAACCATTTTGTATCACAATTTGTTTGAAAATATTCATATGTTTGAAATGCAATTCTATTGTATTTGAAAACACAAGAATATCATCAATATATACAATTGTAAAATCCATATAGACATTAAATATATCATTCATGATTTTTTAAAATTCAGAAGGAGCATTTTTTAAACCAAATGGCATAACATTTCATTCATATTGTCCGAAAAGGACATTAAAGGCAGTTCTATAAGTATGCCTTTTATCAATTTGAATCTGCGAATAACTAAATTTTAGATCAAATTTTGAAGATATATTGGCATCATATAATCTAGATAGCAGGTCCCTTTTATTAGGTATTGGATACCTAATTCATTTTAAAACTTTATTCAGAGGTTTATAATTAATTACTAATCTTGGCATACCTCGTTCTTTTTCAGCAACATTATTAACATAGAAAGCAGTACAAGATCTAGGGGATTTTGAGGGTTTTATGAGACCCTTGTGCAAGAGATCATCTATCTTTTTTTTAAAGAATCCTACTAACTCTGTATTCATTTGGCAGGGTTTGAATTTCGTCGGAATATTATCTTCTCTGAAATCATCTTCATAAGGAAGAGAAATAATATGCTCTTTGCGAGTCCAAAAAGCACTTGGGTGATCAGGACAAATCTCAACAATCAATTGATTAGATATCAATTTTATTTTTTCCTAAATTTTCACAGAATTCATTGTATTATGAATATTCATACTCATTATTTCAAATTGTAAAACTTTCACATGTTTTTGCTTCATATCGATCAAAGCATTTATGTCTCGTGTTACTGAATCTGTAACAAAAGCATAGGAAATTTCTTGGTTTTTATAAATAGCCTTGAAACCTTTAGCATCAATATGCGTGTAAGGATAAATAGCATTTATAAAAAGCGTTCCTAAAATAATAGGAGGATATAACTAATTTTTTACTAAGAAAAAGAAATGCGGAATGCAAATCTTATTTCTACAGATATGTGCATGAGGTAGTTTATAGTTAATATCAAGAGAATGACCGGATGCAGATTTGACTATATGCGTTGTTTTTTGAAAATATCTAGTTGGAATTAAATCTTTCTGAATACAGCTTACATCAGCACCGTTATCAATCATAGCCACATTAGTTACAGAAAATTCATTATTAATCAAGATAGTACAATTTATATATCATTTATGGGCAGTAACAATTTGTATTATACCCAAAAAGAAATCATTTTTTACATCAATATCACAAATAATTTGATTGGTAAAATTTTCAGCAATTTTTTCTTTTTCTTTGAAACTAGAAATAATATCAATTTGAGAAATATTTTCAATATTTGAAATTCTATGATCAGCAATCATTTGATTTTGTTTCAAAGAAATAATTTCTTTTTTAAAATTTTCGACTTCTATTTTCAAATCATCAAGAGACGTATCTTTACCAGGTGTTTGACTAATGGCAAGACGTCGATTAACTTCAGTTAAAGAGTAGGGCATAATATCGATAACAGATTCAATATTTTTCTTAACATATTTGGTATCAACAATCTTTGAAGTTCTAGGTTGTGAAGAAGCAAGATCACTAATTTTTTGACGAAGCTTTTCATCAGTCACTTCTTTTAATAATTCTAAAGCACTATCAGCAGTAATTGTTTGAACATTTAAATCTAAATCTTATATATATATATATATATATATATATGTAGTTATACATATGTTGTGATAAAATTATGATAATTAATTTTTCTTTGTAGTAGAGTAATTTATGTAATTAAATTAATTTTCATTCTTTTCTTTTGAAAAGAAATGATGTGATGACCCCGAATCAAGGAGGGCCAAGAGTCATCTTGGTAGTAATGGGGTGGATGTGTCAGCCAGTAAAAAAAAGCCAAGTGTCGCCTTTGAAATGGTTAGTTAAATTTTTTTACTGTTGTGACATTGAGAGTTTAAGTGGCAACTTGATAAAATATGCTTAATACTTTATATATATACTAGATGGGAAAGGCCCGTGCATTGTATTCTAATAGTAATTTCATGATTTTAAACTAAATTTTCAGTAAAAGGAGAGCACAACACCTTTATCAAATGTTTGAGTTAAAAAATATTACAAGAAAAGTGCAAAAATCTTTCGACTATCATTTAAAGCTAGTTTTCAGAATGTACAGATTTGTCGGTGCTTAGTTTTGCGAAATGGTGTCCTCTGTTATAGGGAAATACTCTGCAAAATGATAGACCTTGCAAATCTGTTCTGAATAGGGTTGTGCAAAAATCGAACCGACTGATAAACCGAACCGATAAAAATGTTACCGGGTTATTGGTATTGGGTTATAGGGTTAATGGGTTTTTATTGGTTTTATAAAAAAATTTATTGGGTAAACGGTTCGATATCGATTTTAGCTTATTGGGTTATCGGTTAAACCGATAACCCAATAAGGATACACTAAGTTATTGTTTTATCCCTATTTATGTTATGTATATAAATCTCTCTCTCTCTTTCTTTATCTATCTGTCTATACATATATATATATATATAGAGAGAGAGAGAGAGATATGTATGTATATAGATTATATGCACTACTAATTCACAATTCAGTAATTCACAAAGTATTAACCTATTCAGGGCAACAAAGGCACAATATAAAATTCGGCTATTATCGTAATGAAAAGCTTGAAGCATTTACAGCTTCCAACAATTAGGATTCAATTTTTTTCCTAACTAACATTCAGTTCAAGTTTGAAGATTCTTGTAAACTAAAATGCATTGCGTAGGTTTTGGCGGTAATTAAGATTTCATTTTTTTTATGTTAGTTGTTACTATTTCTATTTTATAAGTATTTTCTTATTAGTTAAACCGAAAGACGAACCGTTAAGGACCATAAACCGATAAGAAAATATCTTATTGGTTGGTTATTGGTTTTATATATTTAAAAATTGAAAATCGATAAACCAAACCAATAACACGTAAAACCGAACCGAACCAACCGATGCATACCCCTAGTTCTGAATCTCACACAGGTGAGGTAAGCATCTGTTCTTAAAGGTGTACCAGGAGTTTATTCTTTTAGGCAAAGTTTGTGGCAGCTTATCGTGTAAAAATCTATTGGAAGTCCTATTCATCCCAACGAAACGACTTTGACTTATTGTTCATAGAAACTGTCTCTATCTGCAGTTTTAAGAGCTTGTACTTGAGAGTATGTTTTATCATTTTTCTCCAAATGTATTTTAATAGACGTAAGAAGGAACTATGAGAAGTAAGGGTGTCAAACGGGCCGGGCTGACCTGGTCAAACCCAGCCCACCTAGTCAACCCAACCCGGTTTGACTCAGCTCGATTAGCCTACAGGCTGTAGGGTACCGGGTTCCGAACCCATTTATTTTATATTTTGGGCCCAATTAACCCGGCCCGGACCAAGCTCGATAAAGGCCCGCCAAATAACTGGCCCAGTTAATTTTTTTTTTCTTTTTAAAAAACAAAATTAACAAACGGACTAATTTACCATAAAGTATTATTAATTTATTATATTAAGTAGCATATGTTTTATTTAAAGTACATATATTTTATATGTGTACGAATATATTGAATGATACGTATATATGTGTGTATATTTTCTAAAGTCGTATATATTTACCTTATACATGTGTATATGTTTTATAAATTAGTATATAACTATATATATAGTGTGTGTGTATATTCTAGTATATATATTGTAGTATATTTTATTTAAAGTAGTACGTATCTATTGAATGGTATGTATATATGTGTAATCTTCTATACACGTATATATTTAACATATACATATGTATATGTTTTATAAATTAGTGTATAACTATATATATAGTGTGTGTATATTGTAGTGTATATATATATATATATATTGTAGTATATTTTATTTAAAGTAGTATATATATATTGAATGGTACGTATATATGTGTATATATCTTCAATAGACATATATATTTAACGTATACATGTGTATATGTTTTATAAATTAGTATATAACTATATATATAGTGTGTGTATATATTGTAGTATATTTTATTTAAAGAAGTACATATATATTGAATGGTACGTATGTATGTGTGTATATATCTTCAATAGACGTATATAATTAACGTATACATGTGTATATGTTTTATAAATTAGTATATAACTATATATATAGTGTGTGTATATATTGTAGTATATTTTATTTAAAGTAGTACATATATATTGAATGGTACGTATGTATGTGTGTATATATCTTCTATAGACGTATATATTTAACATATACATGTATAT
>NC_061112.1:99176019-99341581 GCF_002878395.1 Capsicum annuum
TATGTGTGTATATATCTTCTATAGACGTATATATTTAACGTATACATGTATATGTTTTATAAATTAGTGTATAACTATTTATATAGTTTAGGTATATAATGTAGTATAGATATTGTAGTATATTTTATTTAAAGTAGTACGTATATGTTGAATGGTACGTGTATATGTGTGTATATATCTTCTATAGACATATATATTTAACGTATACATGTGTATATGTTTTATAAATTAGTATATAACTATATATAGTGTGTGTATATATTTTAGTATATATATTATAGTATATTTTATTTAAAGTAGTACGTATATGTTGAATGGTACCTATGTATGAGTATATATCTTCTATAGACGTATATATTTAACGTATACATGTATTTTTTTTATAAATTAGTGTATAACTATATATATAGTACGTGTATATATTTTAGTATATATATTGAAGTATATTTTATTTAAAGTTGTACGTATATGTTGAATGGTACGTATATATGTGTGTATATATCTTCTATAGACATATCTATTTAACGTATACAAGTGTATATGTTTTATAAATTAGTGTATAACTGTATATATAGTGTGTGTATATATTGTAGTATATATATATTATAGTATATTTTATTTAAAGTAGTACCTATATATTGAATGGTACGTACGTATGTGTATATATCTTCTAAAGACGTATATATTTAATGTATACATGTGTATATGTTTTATAAATTAGTGTATAACTATATATATATAGTGTGTGTGTGTATATATTATAGTAAATTTTATTTAAAGTAGTACGTATATATTGGATGGTACGTATATATGTGTATATATCTTCTATAGACGTATATATTTGACGTATACATGTGTATATGTTTTATCAATTAGTATATAACTATATATATAGTGTGTGTGTATATATATTGTAGTATATTTTATTTAAAGTAGTACATATATATTAAATGGTACGTATATATGTGTATATATCTTATATAGACATATATATTTAACGTATACATGTGTATATGTTTTATAAATTAGTGTATAACTATGTATATAGTGTGTGTATATATTGTATTATATTTTATTTAAAGTAGTATGCATATATTGAATGTATGTATATATATGTCTATATCTTCTATAGACGTATATATTTAACGTATACATGTGTATATGTTTTAGAAATTAGTGTATAACTATATATATAGTGTGTGTGTATATATATTGTAGTATATTTATTTAAAGTAGTACATATATTGTAACATCTCATACTCAGTAACTTGTGAAGTACCTTCGAGGGAAAATTCGTTCTTTCTTTTTTACCTTTACCCCAAGTGATTAAATTCATTTTTATTCATCACTATTCAAACGCTTGTTTTTCCTCTGGCAGACATTATTTCAACAGATAGAAGTTCTTTATTTTTCCATCAGTTACAATCTCTCTGTTTGCCTCAGTTACTCACATTAAAAATTCCATCAATTACAATCTCTCTGTCTTCCTCAATTACACACACTTAAAAAAAACTACAATTTCTCCAACAGTTATATAAACTATTTCATCATCCAGAAATCCAGCTTTCCTCTCAAATTCAATCATAAAAAGAAAAAAAGAAATCCGAGAGAATTGACTCAAGAATCAATCTTAGTTTCGTCCCTTTCGATAACTAACTTCTCTAACGTTTTGAGGTATGTAAGATTATTTCTTTTATGTTTTCTCTTGGTTTTGTTTCTCCTCAAATTATGATTACTTTCAAAATAATGATGGTGGAAGGAGTTTTAAAAATCTTAGTCCATTAATCGAGTCCCCTGTCTCAAGTTACCTGGAAAGTTATTTTTCTTTTTTCTTTTTTTAAAAACATCTTGGTCCATTAATCTTTTCTATGGATACTCGATATTATGTGAATTATATTTATTCTACAAGTTGCTGCAAGAGTTTCAAATCAATAGCCAATTAACACTCCTGGCTATCTCGAAACAGAATCAAGCAAAGCTAAACCATACTACTAGCCTTTGAATCAATCCTCATAATCTAGCCTAGCATAGCACACTGTAACTAGTTTTGCACCCTATAATTTGATCTCACACAACACATATAGCCATTTTATTTGGCTAATTAAAACTTCCCAGTCTCTAGCTATCCTTTCGAAGAACATATGACTTCTTTCGATCCATATGGCATTCACATACTCTGCATAAACTGTTCTAAATATTTGGGCTTGTTGTGTTCTGCCTTTGGCATTTTGGACTGTCCATTTCATATGTTTGTTACCAGGTAGTAGTTGTAGATATTTTGTTTAAGTTTCCATAGAAGTAAACTGCCATTCACTGTTCTTGCAAAGTTACAACCATAAATAGATGGTATCTCGATTCTGGATGGCTATGACACATGCAACGCACTCCAAATTAACATCTGTTCCCCATTTGGCTAGCCTGTTGCTTTACTTTTAACTAAATACTGTGGATCTTTAATTCAGTTTCTAAGAAGACATACTGGAAACTCCTATTGTTTTCATATGAACCGGGATCCATGAAGCTCAACCAAATTCCCTCAATTTCCTCTTTAGTTCCATTAAGTGTTATGGAAGTTATGACTTGGAATATTGTAATAATGATGTTGGAACACGTTGCTTTCAATGACTCACCAAAACAATACTGAGTGTTAGTTCATGATGTATGAAACCAAAGTTGCTGAATTCCAATGTGATCCCACAAAAAGACTAAAATATTAAAATGAGCCTAGTAAAGCTATCACATTGGTCACAAATCAGCGAAGATGACAATGCTATAATGACTTGAATTTTCCATGATCTCCATAATATCATAAAATACCTCTCTTATGAACCACGACACAAAATGACACGATTCGTATGACTTCTAGCTCTATGAATTAATTCATGAATGTCTTTATTACCTTAAGATATGATCTCTAAACTCATAAGCTATGCTAAAAACAACATGTACATTCCAAAGGCTCACTCCTGATAAAGTTACGAAAATCCTTCACTGGTGAATTAATTTGACTTAATGAATTATGATTCTACCTCCCATGAGTCCTAATGATGATAATACTTGATTATGAGTTTAAGGTGGCTTAATCTCAAATATGAACCCAAGTTGGTTAATTCTCAGGCATGAGCCCTAAAGTGGCTAAACCATGAATATGAGCCTAATATGGCTAATCTATGAACATGAATCAGTAAGATAACATCATGAGCATAAGGAAGTTGGTTAGCTAACCGTGAAGGCATAGGTCTAAATGACAAATGCATGAAATGATGTTTACCGACATAGGGTAGAGATCATTTCGCAAATGGATGACTCTTTTTTTTATGTGTCCCGAAAAGGGGCTAACTATGGATACTTCCTAGCAAATTATGTCATGTCACGTCCTATGCCCGGCAAGGTATAGGACGGCTTAGCTGATCGGGTAGAGATCAGACTCCATGCGCTCACATGGTTGTTTATGATGGTTCACTACTTTATCCCACAAATAATCAAAGCAATTAAATCTACCTTATTTGGTCAATTATAAATTTAGTTTATATTCTTGTTCCTTTCCAGTTGTCCTCTTTTACGTTGAATTTTATTGTCATTTATAATCTCTTGATGTCCTACCCTCCTGAAATGATTTTGCATACCAATACATTCCACGTATTGACCGCCTTTGGTGCCTCATTAGGATCTCTATCTTCTGCTATTGGTGAGCCTCTTTCCTATCAGAAGGTTGGACGAGATATGATGACTTCATTATATTTTCTTTTCTTTTAGTATTGGTACTTATTAGAAGCTTCACAAACTGATTTAGTTGCCAGACAAATCTTGTAATTTTTAGTATTATTTGTCATGACTATTGTATCTTCAGACGTTAAGTGATATTAATGAACATTGATGAAAGACTTTATCCTTTAAGAAATCTTATTCTATTCTGTTTCTTCTTTATTCATTACGTTATCTGTATGCTCATGTGATACGCCAAAACGTTCGCTCGTACTAGCAATAGTATCGGGTGTGTGCCACGTCTAGGGCCTCAGCTCGGGGCATGACATATATATTGAATGGTACATATATATATGTATATATCTTCTATAGACGTATATATTTAACGTATACATGTGTATATGCTTTATAAATTATTATATATATCATTATATTGTAGTATATATCTTGTAGAATATGTTTTATTTAGAGTAATATATATATTTAACTAACGTATAGTCATATACTCGATTACATGTGTAATTGTGTATATGTGTATATATTTTTTAAATTTAATGTAGTATATACCATATATATGTAGTGTATATATATTGTTTAACGTATTTAAAATGTATATAGGTGGGTATATATAGCGTATATTGGAGAATTTTATTTTTTTTGTTTTTTTGACCGGTTTTGACCGGGTTTAGGTGGGTTGGATAGGATTGGGTTAAGTGGACTGGGTTAGGGTTATTTTAAAATTTTTTATTGTTGGGTCCGGAACCAGACCGGCCTGTTTAACCAGGCCCGAATTTGGACCAGCCCACAAACCGACTAACTTTCAGTGGCCGGTTCTGAGTTGACCCGGCCCGGCTCACTTTACAGGTATAATGAGAAGCATCTATGTATCGAAGTCTCAGTAAACCAAATCCTATAACGTTTGGCAGCAAATGGAACGAACAAATGTAGCAAGATTACAGACATGAAAACTAAGGAAAAGATCAAAACCCGACCTTGGTTGACCAATATAACATTAAGAATAACTATGTTTACAATTAGTGGAGGCACATAATGCCGATTCTCACCTCACAAAATGGGGACAATATTCGTACAAGAACACCGACATGATTGACTTGAATACCAACATAGAAGGAAAATATAATAAACAATATGTTCACTCATTCATGTTCATACATTCAAATCAACAACGCTCCAGCAATATAAACACCACTTATTAAAAACATTTTGCCATGATAAAATGAAAATTGCACTTTCACACACTTGTATTTGCAGAATGTCCCTTTAACTATGAGTCTATGACAATGCGGCAGAATTAATCAAATTGTAGAAACAGAAATAATTTATTTCTTATCCTAAAATGGAGAAATTAATGAGATGTAATACCTTTCTGTTTTTTCATATTTAAACACTTCGAGCAAAGCAGGGTTAGCATCTTTTTGAACTCACTAACATGGTAAAACAACAGAGAAAAGAGAACTTACCATGGTCTCTAGCTTGTGTTGTTCGTATGCAGCATATACTTCTTCAATATACTCCCCAAAACAAAGAACCTGAGAGATCATCACTTAATATAAGCTACGATTGGCAAACACAATACAAACAAGTTCTGAATACCAAATTGTGTCTTTCTTTTTCACTCCCAAGCCAACGCAAGGATATCATAAAATTGAACATACCAGCAAGTCCCTTATCCATACATAGCTGTTTTAGGTCTTGAATTTTTCTTTTAAGACCCTCTGTCTCCTTTTCCAATGCTTTATCTTGTTGTGTCAATTCTAAAATACACACGTTGAACTAAGATATAACTTGAATCTTGAATCAAAAGAGTTAAACTTGAAGATTAGATAATAGATAAAGCACACTCGAATAGTTTGTCTAGAAGAAAATAAGAAGAATATGAAAAGACTACCTCCTTTTCTTGCATACGAAGCTCCGTGTACATATTACACTTAGATGGCCGGTTCAGAAAAGGATAATTTCTCATATTATGAGCAACAACTAAAAACAATAAAGGAATAAACCCATAAGATAATCTAAATACTGTCGCAAAACATTCTCCGTCGACGAAAGAACAAATTGAAAAATAATAAATTTGATGAATATTCATTTTATACGGTCGCACTTTATCACACTTCTTGTCTTTCAAGTCAAAAATAGTTTCGTTCTAAACTCCTTTCTTTTTCCATTATGAGCAAAAACTAAAAATAATACAGGAATAAACCAATAAGCTAATCTAAATACTGTCGTAAACATTCTCGAAAATGAAAGGTTCTGATACTTCATTAGATATCTATTCTTGTGTTTTTGTTAAGGTCCTTGGATATCTATTCAAGGGTTCAAAACAAAACCTTGATGATATTAAGACAGGAAAGACGAAGACAGAGAAAAGAAAGAGCAAAAACAACATAGAAATTACAATTTTAAATTCCTAAATGAAACAGCTAAAGCAAGAACAACATAACCAGTGTAATCTTACAAGTAGGTGTGAGAGGGTAGGATGTATGCAGGCCTTTCCTATAAGGCCTGCCCATACCTTATGGAGTAGGGAGGTTGTTTCTAATAGACTCTTGACTCAAAAGAGGAGTAATCAAAGTACGTATGTAAGAAAAATTTATGTAGACATACGCACACGGTAATACTATCGTGGGTTTTAGTGGTAACTTGGTGTGACGCCCCAAAGTTTCGGGGCTTGTCAACCAGCAAGACTGTGCGGGCCAACTAGGCCGCACCCCTGTCAGACATGCAGGCGGCATGTGCTGAAGAAATGTGCTGAATTGGAAGATGAGGAAAAGGGGCATAACATGAGGCAACAAGCATCTATATATGTTGCATGACATGTCCTAAGAGTTCCTAGATGATTTGATGAGGGCTTGGTGTAAGCCCTAGGGGGTGGAGGCATAGTGAGGATCGTGTGCAGTGTTCGATGTCAGCACCATACCATTTTGAACTACAAGTGGAATCTAAGGATTCCGATTTATTGTGTTGATATTAAGGGTACCTTATGTATGCTTACCAAATTTGGGGTTGTTTGGAGTCCGTTTGGATAGGGGATTGACTTGGCCAAGGTCTAGTGGTATTTTTGTAATTTGCTGATTGGTTCGAAGGCCATAACTCGTTCCATGAGTATGGGAATGGGATGAAACTTAATGAAGGTGTGAAGAAGTCAAGAGAAAGGAGTAGGAACAAATAGAACCCAATTCGGAGGTTGGATGGACAGTCTAAGCCCCAGTATGATTCTCGGGCAGAATGATGTCTAGTGCCAGACATTTGGGATTATTTATTTAAGCATATATAAGGGGGATATACATGGTGACAGCCAACCAGCCTCCCCCAGGTGTATCGACAGATGGCCACCCCAAGTGTGCTGCCTTGAGGGACAACCTCAAAGGCTTGCCTTGGCGTGTCAAAGGAATGCGCAAGGTACTCATAGGGCTCGGGAACCCTATGGGCAATGCAGGGTTGGGTGGACTAGCATTGGGTACCCCAACAAGGCTAGAGGTTGGCTATATGAACCGACATGCCCCGTGGGCCGTCTAAGTGATGGAAGAATGCCTCCAAGCCAATAGAGCAATTAAGATACTCTCCCCAAGAGACTCGTGAGCTGACTTGTGAGCTTGGCCAAGGTTTAGCCAAGCAAGCAAGGGTCCGTTGGCCTAGACGCACAGTTGTGGTGCGACACTGTGCTATAGAAGTTAGATGAAAGTTGTGTGGGCTATATTTGGCTATATCATAAGACATGAGAGGGCATGTCTAAGAAAGACGCTTGTGACTAAAGCCAAGGATTGAGGGTTGCCCCACTCAGGCGAAGCAAAGGCCAAGTGCACATGCACGAGGCGATGTCAAGCTTGAGGATAGGACTGTGCATGCGATGGCGATGCTCATGCCCAGGAAAGGGACGAGTATGTCTATAGCCATCCCCGGGAGAGCATATGGATGAGATCCAAGTATTGAAGGTGCGCCATAAGAGTTGCTTATACGTCGGCCATGACTGGTGACATGTTGATAGAGTGGCACCAAAGGGAGCAAACCTCTAAGGCGAGCTTTATACAAGTACAGGATCGTGCTAAAGACCTGGGAAATGAGGAAGGCTGGCCATAGTTAGGGGAACCATGGGCGATGCACAGGCAAAATTATATGCCACTGACACAGTGAAAAATGACCCTGTGACAAGTGGTATCAAAGGAATTGAGAGCAGATTTTGAATGTCATTGCAGTGATCACGTCAAAGCATAGATTGACATTCTTCGTGCTCATGAAGATCGTTTGAGATGATGCTACCTTGTGAAAGGAATTGGTTGTATGTTGAGAGGCTTGAGTTAGCTATGTCAACCAAGGCCCATCATTTTAGAATCATGCCATGTCACAGCCGTTGATTCCGCCTTCGTCTGTGTGGGTTGATTCATCTTCGAATCATCCGAGAGTGATTAAGAAACCTTCAAGGGATGAATTTAAATCAGTAGGTACCGTATGCAGAGGGATTCTATAGAGGCACGTTGGGCCAACAGGTGTGGTCATCGTGCGATGTTGTTTAAGTGGAACCACAAAGTTGGACAATCGGATAGCTGGTGCTCAAATGTCCTCGATTGTGGGGAATCGTTAGTTTGTTAGAAACTCTGTTAGCGGTATGTTGGTAACTATGGTCAGAAGAGAGCATGGACTTGACGAGGATGTCAAGCAAGGTTGGTGGAGTGCATCAGAAGCTTTTTAGTCAAATAATTTGTTAATGCAAAGCAACGAGACAGGGTTGTCAGCCATGAAAGAGTCTAGGCTGAGGTAAAGAAGGGGATATGCTGATAAGTCGGGTGGTCAAGAGGATTAGCCATGTCTGCCAGGTCGTGCAGCCAATGTTCCAAGAGAAGTGAAGCCGTAAACTATAAACATTGGGCTTGATCATGCTTAGATCTTTCCATGGATG
Source organism: Capsicum annuum (assembly GCF_002878395.1). Taxonomy (NCBI): domain Eukaryota; kingdom Viridiplantae; phylum Streptophyta; class Magnoliopsida; order Solanales; family Solanaceae; genus Capsicum; species Capsicum annuum. The sequence continues at coordinate 99,184,640 of NC_061112.1, forward strand.
CATTTAAGGCATCAAATTGAGTATCCGTCAAGAAGGTTGGACTTGAGCTTTGCCGGAAGGCATATGAAGTGGTCCATCTTAGGAAGTTGAACTCAAGGTCGGAAGAACCTAGCCATCTAATGGGCTGCGAGGAGTGGCAGGAAAGTCCCTACAGAAGAGAGCCATACAGGATGAGTGGCCAGTGAAGCCTACACCAAGGGCAAGCAGAGCTTATAGTTGAGAGAGTGCTATGAAAGACAAGAACCAGGCTAGCACCAAGCGGACCATTTGGCCACGATAATGTAAAGAAGGACCTGAGTGAAGGCTTCTTTATGGGAGGATGAGCGTCAAAAGTCAGGTGGAGGTACAACCATCAGGTAGGTGAACGGCACGTTAAAAAAAAACCATTTCATGAAGAGGTGTTGTACTAAAGTACTAAGGGTAAGGAAAGTCGTGAAAGTAGGATTAGCCAAAGCGCAAAAAGTGGATTGGGTTCCAAGTTCGAGGATGGGTTCTTTCCAAGAGTAGAAGAGTGGTTCGGAGGCCGCAGATGGGTAAACCAAGGGAGTTCTTGCCATAGGCTATAGGTACGAGGGTACCCCAAATGTCGAAGGACTGCGAAGAAAAAGAGAGTTTTGAATGAAGTGTCTAATTCATAGAGTAGTGCGAAGATGTCAGCACTTTGAGATAAGAAGTACTTGCAAAAGGTACGTCCCAAGAGAGTGCGAGGTGACTATGGGCACGGAGCACCTGAGATGCCAGAAGGTGCCATGGTGAAGCATGGGTTTCCTAAGGCTGTTGTGAATGATGATTGGGACAAAGTTTATAATTTAGGCTACCCCAATGACGTCGCTCGAAGAACTGAGAAAAGGACCATAAGGGTATGGTTGGAAAAGATGCCACATCGAGGATGCCTACCTAGCTATATTGTGCCAAAAAGGTAAAAGTCCAGGAGGGAATAAAGTTGTCTGTCGGAGGCAAATGATCGAAGGGCTAGACATGCCAGGTATGGATGGGCTAGTAGGATCGCCAGGGTAGAAACAGATTCTCGAATAAGATGAAGGCCGTGAGGAGCACGAGGCAGATATGACTTAAGGTCACCGCAAAGTTAGTCACCAGAGGGTGCAGGTGTGGAGACATCATCCGAACTGAAGTGCGGAGTACAGGCTTGGATAAAACTTGAGGGGGAAGGGCAAGGGGCCTGACTCCATTTTTAAGAAGGAGCTCATAAGAGTTTCTGTACACAAGGATTTGGGAACCGCGATGTAAATCCCCAAGGGTGCAGACTTTGGGTTGTCGTCGGCGTCATATGTCATTAAGGACAATGACTATTTCAGGTGTGTGAGTGTGTGATGCACTAAAGTTTCGGGGCTTGTCTACCGGCAAGACTATGCGGACAAACTAGGTTGCACCCTTGTCAGATATGCAAGCGGCATGTGCTGAAGGAATATGCTGAAGTGGAAGATGAGGCAAAGGGGCATAATATAAGGCAACAAGCATCTATATATGTTGCATGGCATGTCCTAAGAGTGCCTAGGTGATTTGATGAGGTCTTGGTGTAAGCCCTAGGGGGTGGAGGCATGGTGAGGATCGTGTGCGGTGTTCGATGTCAGCGTCGTGCCATTTTGAGCTACAAGTAGAATCTAAGGATTCTAATTTAATGTGTTGATATTAAGGGTACCTTATGTATGCTTACCAAATTTGGAGTCCGTTTGGATAGGGGCTTGACTTGGCCAAGGTCCAATTGTATTATCATAATTTGCTGATTGGTCCGAACGCCATAGCTCATTCCATGTGTATGGGAATGGGATGAAACTTCATGGAGGTGTGAAAGAAGTCAAGAGAAAGGAGTAGGAATAAATGACACCTAATTTAGATGTCGTATGGACAGTCTAAGCCCCAGTATGATTCTCGGGCAGAATGATGTCTAGTGCCAGACATTGGGATTATTTATTTTAAGCATATATAAGGGGGGTATACATGGTGACAGCCTACCAGCCTCCCCCGGGTGTATCGATAGATGGCCACCCCAAGTGTGCTGCCTTGAGGGACAACCTCAAGGGCCTGCCTTGGCATGTCAAAGGAATGCGCAAGGTACTCATAGGGCTCGGGAACCCTATGGGCAACGCAGGGTCGGGTGGACTAGCGTTGGATGCCCCGACAAGGCTAGAGGTTGGTTATATGAACCGACATGCCCCGCGGGCTGTCTAAGTGATGGAAAGATGCTTCCAAGCCGATAGAGCAATCGAGATACTCTCCCCAAGAGACTCGTGAGCTGACTTCTGAGCTTGGCCAAGGTTCAGCCAAGCAAGCAAGGGTCCGTTGGCCTAGACGCGCATTTGTGGGGCGACGCTGTGCTATGGAAGTTGGATGCAAGTTGCGTGGGCTATGTTTGGCTATGTCATAAGACATAAGAGGGCATGTCTAAGAAAGACGCTTGTGACTAAGGCCAAGGATTGAGAGTTTCCCTACTCGGGCGAAGCAAAGGCCAAGTGCATATGCACGAGGTGATGTCAAGCTTGAGGATAGGACTGTGCATGCGATGGTGATGCTCAGTCCTAGGCAAGGGACGATTACGTCCGTAGCCATCCCCGAGAGAGCATATGGATGAGATCCAAGTATTGAAGGTGCGCCATAAGAGTTGCTTATACGTCGGCTATGACTGGTGACATGTTGATAAAGCAGCACCAAAGGGAGTAAACCTCTAAGGCAAGCTTCCCATAGGCACAGGATTGTGCTAAAGACCTAGGAAATGAGGAAGGCTGGCCCATAGTTGGGGGAAACATGGGTACCACACGGGCAAAATTGTGTGCCGCTAACACAGTGAAAAATGAGCCCGTGACACTTGGTCTTTGTCCATCTCTACTTATTGTTAAGAAAAATGAAAGAAACTATCTATCCATGGGATATTTTTATGAATTGCTACTAACAGCAAACGGAAGTCAAAACAACAGACGTAGCTCTCAGAAAGTTCTCAATAGCTTCAGTATTCGTTTTTTGCCAATCTAGGCCAGTTACCAATCGAGATCAGTTATGCATAACGACAACTGGTGGCCGTAGAATAAGATCTTCTTTCTCGGCTAAAGTATTCTGAAGAAGTTTAACACATGATAATGACGAATAAAGTTCTCTAGAATAGCCTGCAGCCAGATATAGAAATTAGACCAACTGATCAAGGATGAAGTTGAAAAGACCAAATATATGATCATGTTATGCAAGCTTAACTTACACCAGAAGTTAGACATCCTACAAAGTATCCTCGAAAAGTTGTATGTATTCTTATAGCAACAATCTCTTCCTTCAATTTACCCGAGTTACAGGTTGCAGCTGTGAGCAATGGGTAGCGGGCAGCAACTGAAAAAAATTCAGTGTAAAATATTTTGTTATTAAATATCAAAGTACTTTATTTACCACTATTAAGGAAACTTGTTCACAGGTAAAGTTCTAGTGAATCTGTTTTCTGTGGGTTTTTTTTCTCTGCTTTTAACTTATTTTTTTCATGAACTTTCATCTGATTTGTTAACATTTGAGAAGGAAGACTCATAGCACAATCTAAGTAAGCAAAAGCGACTAAAGAATGTAGTTGTTTTTCGTTGTTGTAAGGAAGCTACTATAGGATGCTCAATTTAATCCCAGAGATTAGGTTTCAGTTTATGAACTCAACCAATGTTTTGGAGAAGCCATTGAATATGAATTACACTTATTTTCATGGAGACAATCGAACAGTATTTGATGGAACTTTGGTGTTTGATTCTGCAAACAAGGTGTCGGCTAATCACATGATGGGCTCTGGAAGTTGCAAATTGAAGTACACATATATCCATGGAGGAATGCGTAGGACTTCATAGTATCACATAAAGTTTATGAGGACGATGTGTTTAAGGTTACTTATCAAACGACAAGCAGAAATTTGGGGCTCGAATGGTCCAGGAGTTCAAAATTAAATGGATCGTTTAAGGTATAACTTTTGAGCTTTTCATCCTATTTTAGTTGCCAATTCCCGTTGTAATTGAATTACGAAGCTAAACTATTCTACAGTTGCCACTGAAATTTCAATTGACTTGCTTATGTTTTCTAGGGCTTATTTCTGTTAACTATTATCTTTTTGAACATTTGTGAATTTGGTGGCTCACTGGCTTATTGATCCCATCTTCCAACAATAGTCATTGTTGGCACCGCTGCTTTTAAAAGTTACTTGATACTTACCAAAAAATTATCTTCTGGTGAACATTAACGAATGCGTTACTGTCCATGTACTCAAATTCTTCCTAAATGCCAGATGGCTGTCATTGCAGATCTTTATAACCCATAAAATGTGGGATCCTCTGTAGCTATATGACCTTTTTTTTCCCAAAATTTAAGTGGTCGAAATGCAAATTTACCTTGGGGTTTAATGAAGAAGGGATCCTAGTGCACTTGTATAAAGTCTGCGATGTTTATAGGTTTTGCTTGTTTTTTTAATCTCTTCTGCTCAGTTATTAAACACATTTGTTGATATTACTTTGATTTGTTCATTATTGTGAGTCAACCGGCAATGTCTAGTCTAAGATGGGTGATGGGTCTTTCCTTCCCTAATGTCACACATTTAGCAATTAGTCAATTTCTTGTTTGGATGAACGTTGCATGTTGAAGAGGAATGGATGGAAGCGTAAAGAAATGGACCTTGAGCCTAACTCAACCTCAAAAGCTAGCTCAAGAGGTGAGGACTACCCAACTCCATATAAGCAGACCACTAGTCCATTCCCCAACCAATGTGGGACTTTTACCAACTCTAACACCCCCCTCACGCCCAGACCCAACTGGCACTGGCGCGTGGATCGGGAGCCCAAAACGGGGATAGACCCAACTGGCACTGGCGTGTGGATCGGAAACCCAAATAGATCTGGCTCTGATACCATGTCAAGAATGGATCTTGGGCCTAACTCAACCTCAAAAGCTAACTCAAGAGGTGAGGATTACCCAAGTCCATATAAGCAAACCACTTGTCCATTCCCCAACTAATGTGGGACTTTTACCCACTCTAACACCCCCCTCACGCTCAGGCCCAACTGGCACTGGCGCGTGGACCGGGAGCCCAAAACGGGGATGGACCTGGATTTGATACCATGTCAAGAAATGGACCTTGGGCCTAACTCAACCTCAAAAGCTAGCTCAAGAGGTGAGGATTACCCAACTCCATGTAAGCAGACCACTAATCCATTCCCCAACCAATGTGAGACTTTTACCCACTCTAACAGGAAGTTCATTTAATGATTTTAGCAATATAAATGTTCACACGTCATATTGATTCCTGAGACTCATTTGATTGAGTTTTCTGATTTTGATGTGCATCAATAAGCATCCACAAAGTTTTTTTCCCCTGACAAGTGTTAGTGTCAATTAAAGTCATTATGCATTGGTATTGGTTCCCTAATAGCCATTTCATAAGGTCACTGCATTGTTGGATTTAATAGATAAGTAGGACACATCTCTATGATCTTTTGGAGTAATGTTATAGCTTTTGAGGGAATCCAGACTAGATCCATTATGTCGCCATAAATGTGTGAAAGTTAGATTGTTCTGGACAGATGAATGTAACACCCCACATTTTTGGGTTAGAATTTAGATCATTGTTCCTATGCATACAGATTTGAACCCAATGATTCTATGTCTATATATGTGTGATGATAAATGCTATAGTGTGGAAATGTCCTATTATATTATTCGAGGTCATAAAAATCTCCTAACCCAAGGACGAGTTGAAAACGCTTCTATTGATTAAGTTTTAGTGAACATTTCAACTTGAGTAAACTTTAAACGACCATTACTCCTTGTACATAAGGAGTTACGTGAGCTACTATATATCAAAAGAAAGATCTTTGAATCTTCTTTCCAACGCATTTAGTTTCACCTTAATCCGATATCGTAGTGAAAAGTTATACTTATTTTTCTTCAGCATGTCCGTCTATCAATAAAGTGACGACCTGAGTTGATAAACCGTCAACTAAGTGACAACGTCGTCAGCCTTAAACAAAATCCCATCAATTTTAGCTTCCAAGTGACGACCTGAGTTGATAAGTCATCACCTAAGTGATGACCTATCAACCCAAGTCGTCAACCCAACCAGAAACTCATCAAATTCAGCTCCTAAATGACGACTTGAGGTGATAAGCCATCACCTAAGTGACGATTTATCAACCCAAGCTGTCAACTAAAAAGATTTAGTTTCATAGGGGTATTTTGGTCTTTTCCTTACCTCAGACCTTACCCCCTCCCCCATAAATCATCAAAAACACGTACTTAGCTATTATGAATCAATTTCAAAAGCCCTTAACCCTCTTTATTCCCAAGAACAAGATTAGGATTTCTTCTTAAGGCAATCTTCCAACAACTTCAAGACTCCATTACACTCTCTACAAGACAATCAAGAATTTAAGGTTCCCAATCTAAGAACATTCAAGAAAAGTCAATTCTCTTTCTAGATCAAAGCTTTAAGGTATGTTAGATGTTTATCCATGGGCCCTTTTCACCCATGGAGTCCAAGAATCCATCTTTTGTGTTTTAAACTATGAAATTACATGTTTACAATGATTTATCTCCATGAAGATTTTATGAATTTTGATTATACGTGATGTTTACAATATATTCTCATCAAAAGGATCCCTCACACGTTTGAAGCATAAAATTTCATTGTTAAATACCTAAATATGGTTTTGGTATTGCAATTATGCTATTCCCGCATTTTTCACTCATTCCCATGCTTAAGTCCATGAATTTCTAACTATTTATATTTCAAGTTAAGATTATAAATTGTTTCAAGTGGAATGCATTATAGAATATTTTAAATATTGTGGTTCCCATAGCATGTTCATGAGAATTCAGAATAAATCCTCAGTTTATGATTTTATCATGTGATCGTGCTATCTCATCATGTTTAAAGGTATTCCCATGTTTAAATTCATATCTCCCATGTGTTTGATGAAATGCCTAAATAATTGGGTTCTGAATAATGACTACTTATCTTGTCCTTAAAGCATTAGTATGAACCTATTGTTATTGCAATCGAATCCTGGGGGTTATGAATACCCAAAATTTAGATGTTTACCTAGTTTTTAGTAACTACAGAATGATTTCAGCCATACCCTAGGTAATATCATTCAGTCAGTTGATACGATCAGTTGTGGGTTTAGTTATGCTTAGTTCCATACAGTAATCAGTGTTAGTTCAGTTGGGAGTAGGATTCAGCACCGAGCGAGCAATCCCTAAGTTCCAGAACTACTTAGCCAACGTAGGTTATAAGATGTCACCAACCAGTTTAGGACTGACACTCTCAGGGATCACCCGCCAGTTTAGGACTTATATCAGGGGTCACCCACCAGATTAGGACTGACTCCACAACCATTGTTAGTGCCTGTGGAATGGTACTAGCACCCTTCCAACTGGGGTCACAGGTTGGACCTCAATCAGCTCAGACTAAGGCATGTCGGTTAGATGATACCACCCACAGTTTTAGTTTCAACATTTAATTTAGAACTCTGTTCAGTTTTGCTTGACCATAGCATACAGTTATCAGTTATTCAGTCATCAGATTTCAGTACTTCAGTTTACAAGCTATTTCAGAATTATGTTATATGCTTGGTCATGCATTCTCAGATTTTACAACATTCATGCATTTATATCAGTTATTCAGTTATCTCATGATGTTTAGTCAGTCTTTACTTTACTTCATGTAAATAAACCATGCATATCAACCTAACCTTATTTAGCATACCAGTACATTAAAAGTACTGGTCGCGTACTCGTTTCTTGCGCTATGATATCTTATATCATAGGTTCAGACGCTTGGATTCTCGATCATACTTAGACTTTCTAGTGCATCAGCAACAACAACCGTGGTGAGAACGAGTTACCTTATACTCAATTATGTCAGTAGTTTAGTATTTTCTATTTAGTTGGATTTAGTTGGGGGTTTGTCCCATCAGCCCCTCAGTCAGTCAGTAGAGGCTTTTTCAGACTAGTACAGACAGTTAGTCAGTTTTCAGTCGTAATCATCAACCGTTTTATCTATATTGACAGTATTGTGTTACAGACATTATCAGAATTATGTTTTAAAACCCTTATGGCATTTTTTAGTTAAATTCAGCATATGTTCTTTATTATTTTATTCAGTGCTCACAGTAGTTATCAACTTATGGGTTAGCTTGTGGTCCTTAAGGATTGTAAGCACCGTGTAGCGTCCAAGGTGTACTCTTGTGTCGTTACAAACTTGGTATCAGAGCCTAAGGTTTTCAAGTATCCTAGGGAATCTAAAATCCGCGTTGAGTAGAATCTTGTGCATGGGTGTGAAACGCGCCACACTTATGGACAAGAGGCTACAAAAACGTTTTAGGAAAAGTTTCTCTTCTTTCAGTTATCATATCGTGCAAAAGAGAATGAGCTCTATTTAAAATATTCTTCTAATTCAATCTTTCTTCCGTTTAGAGAACATGCCTCTCTGAAAGACTAACGGGAGAAGAACCGGAAACCAGCCAGTACCTCCGCCCATTTAGGAAGATCCCCTAAATGAGCATGTTTTTCATGCAGAGTTCAGAGCTTTTTTCACTACTCTAGCTCACTCTATAGTAGATAAGAATGTTCGACCAGCTGCATTCCCAGCCAACCCAGTGGCTAATACTACCGCAGCTAGGATTCGGGACTTCACCCGAATGAATCCTCTTCTATTTTTGGGATCCAAATCTGATGAGGATTTGCAGGAATTCCTTGACAGGATTCAGAAGGTAACAGACATTATGGGAGTGACTTCTAGTAAGAGTGTTGAATTAGCTGCTTACCAGTTCTAGGACCTAGCTAACACCTGGTTTAAGCAGTGAAAAGAGGATAGGGGCGTAGATACAGAGCCTATAGAATGGGAGAAGTTTGTTATAGCCTTCTTAGATAGATTCTTCCCATTGGAGCTGAGGGAAGATAATGTGTTAGAGTTTATCAACTTGAAGCAGGGCAATATGAGTGTGAAAGAGTATTCCCTTAAGTTTACTCAGCTAGCCAGGTATGCTCTTCATGTAGTGGCGGATAACAGGTCTAGGATGAGCAAGTTTGTATCCGGAGTATCTGATACTATGGTCAAGGAATGTAAGACCACAATGTTGATTAAGGAGATGGACTTATCTAGGTTGATGGTCCATGCTCAGCAGATTGAAGAAGAGAAGGTTAAGAAGAGAGAGAGGGAGAACAAGAGGGCAAGGACAGGTAGTTTCAATTTTTCTCAGCCGAGGTCAGAGGGTGGTAACCATTCTCAGTTCAGTCAAAAATTTTTAGCCCAAGCTTCGTCTTCAGCTAGTGCGCCAGTACCAAAGTTCAGGAATGACAGTCGGGATGGGGCGCCACGCTCCAAAACCCAAGGTAGTGTGAGCAGTGGTCGTACCCATTTATTTTGTGGAGAATGTGGTAGAAATCACTTAGGTATGTGTAAAGCTGGCAATGATGTACATTTTGGATATGTTAAGCCAGGCCACAGGATGCGGGAGTGTAGAGTAATGGCTTAGAGGGGAAAGAATTTGCGCCAACAGGGTCAGTTCAATCATCCTCCAATCCCATCTGGTCACCTGACTAAGCAGGGTACCACTTCCAATGCAACCACTGGCCAATGTCAGAACAGGCTATACGCACTTCAGTCCCAACATGATCAATAAATTTCTCCTGATGCACTTATGGGTACGTTACATGCCTTTCATATTGTTGTGAATATTTTATTAGACCACGGAGCTTCACTTTCTCTTGTAAACCCCCCTATATAGCTGTCCACTTTGGTATCAGACCCAAAATATTAGCGGAGCCCTTCTCAGTGTCTACCTCAGGGGGTAAATCTATCCTAGCCAGGTGGGTATATAGAAACTGCTCGGTTTTAGTACCCCAGAAAATCACTTCAGTTGATTTCAGAAATAGAGTCACTCAATTTCAGTTTCCCAATAAACCAGTCATTGAATGAAGAGGTGGTACCTCAATGCTTAGGAGTCAGATGTGTTTTCAGAATTCCTTCTCAGAATTCTGTGATAGCAGCCGTGGTGAGTCATTATCCTCCGAGGACGAGTTACCTTATACGCAGTTATGTCAGTAGTTCAGTATTTTCTATTTAGTTGGAGTTAGTTGGGAGTTTGTCCCATCAGCCCCTCAATCAGTCAGTAGAGGCTTTTCAAACTAGTACAAATAGTTAGTTAATTTTTAGTCGTAATCATCAGTCGTTTTATCAATATTGACAGTATTGTGTTACAGACATTATCAGAACTATGTTTTTAAAACATTATGGCATTTTTCAGTTAAATTCTGCACATGTTCTTTATTATTTTATTCAGTGCTCACAGCAGTTACTAGCTCATGAGTTAGCTTGTGGTCCTTCGGGATTGTAAGCACTGTATGGCATCTAGGGTGTACTCTCGAAGCATTACAATGAACCAGTTAAAATATGACCTTCAATTGTTAATGGTAAAAAAAATGTTCTAATTCATGTACACCTATAAGTGATCGATATGCTATCACAAAATGCAAAGAAATGCACAGATTATAACATCTATTATTGCTATGATAGTTTATCACGTCATTGTTGTTATGTATTTTGTGTGAAAATCTTTGTTGAAGTATTTGATAATTGAACCATAATGAAATTGTTTTTAAGCTTCTTTTGTTTTTACCTGGGTAACTACTTATTGTAGGGATGGAGCCAGGTAGATGAACCCCTTTCGGCTAAAAATTACCCTTTTTATACATGATTAAAATAATTTTTTATGTATATATAATAGATGCTAAACTTTCTTCAGCTTTTTCGTGTGTTTACTTCTTCATATTTTGAACCCCCTTAATGAAAATTTTAGCTACTCCACTGGGGATGTCGTATCTTTTCCTCTCAAGAATGGTAGCTTCGTTCATAAGGTTTGTGAGATCTGCACCACAGGTATTTTCATTGCAACAACACTTGAGTCAAAAGATTTTGTTTCAAGGTTTTGTACCTTTTATATAATGAAAATGTCCAAAAAATAATTCTTTTAGTGTCTATATTTTTCTATGTCTGAAAATTTAATTAATACATATTATTTTTGTTGGTTGCTTTATTTTTAAATAATTTCATCTGAAAATACAAAAAGATTTTTCTTTCATAATTGTTCGTGTCATTTTTATATGTGTCAAAATGAAAACTCAAAAAAAAAATTATTAATATTTTTCATTGTTTGTTTTGTTCATGTCCCTCAAATCATGATCCAGTCTATTAGTTATTGTTTAATTGTCTAATCTGGACGAACTATGGACACTTGATTCTCCTCTTCCGGGAGCGAGATACGTAGACAACCCTCCTTGAATTCGTTGAACTTATTTAAAAAATTCAAAAAGATTTTTCTTCACTCTTCATTTAGAGCAGGTATTTCATATACGTCTTTAAATGGAAAAATACAAAAAATATTTTCCTTTAATAAGTCTTAGGTTTCATTTTCATATGAAATTCAAAATCAAAAAATCCAAAAAAACTTTTCCTTGGTAATCATAGGCTTCAGTTTTTAATAAGGGATTTCGAGTTCAAATATTCAAAATAGATTTTCGCCCAACTTCTTGTGAAAATTGTTCAAGAATGAAAAAAAAAAAGAGTTTGATTGGTCATTTTATGTCAAAACTACACAAACTACGCATATCTGATTCTCCTCCCTCGGGGGTAAGATACGTAGGCGCCCTTCTAGGGTTTGGTGAGCTTTTAAAAAAGAATAAAAAAGAAGAAAAAGAGTTTTTGAAAATTGTTGCATTCTAACGCCTTTGTTATTTCTATTCTTCGGTTAGTTTAAGGTGGTTGGTTTGTGGCACTCTGACCGGACCTTCATATTACACCAAGTTCGAGAGAAAGTTAGCTATAGCCAATAAGGATATCGCGGTTCTTGTCACTAATAAGATAGAGAGTTCGGGGAATGAGAATTTAGGGCCTAATAAAGACATTCGAAAATTAAGGCAGTAATTGGTAGAAATGCATCGAGCTTAGGCTAATGGGTTGTCTCCTCTTCCATTTTCCACTGATAATTCGGAAAATCTTTCTAACTTACCTCCAGTGTTGCATGCACAATTTCCTATTTCTGTTGACGCGCCATAACCTGCACTAGGGTTTACTCCAGGGATAAACTATCCCAATATTTCCAATATTCATTTCATAGCTCCTCAACACAAAAACACCACATACTCGGCTCCACCTGCAATTCCTATTTTTGTGGCTCCAACCCCACACATGAAGCTCCTGTTTCTGATATCCATCCAACGGTTGTGCTTTCTTACTTTGCAAGTGATCCTGTTTTATATATTCCTAGTGATCAACATTATGCTCTTAAGCCTATGCTTAAGTTGACTAATTCTTGTGGTTACACTCAAATTCCTGAATTTCCCCTTAACGTTAAGAAGCCCATTATGACAAAAGAACAAGAAGAAATGGCCAGAATGGTGAAAGGTTTGGAATTGGGTATGAAGAACTTGCAAGGACTTAGGGATATAAAAGTGTCTCATATAAGGACTTATGCATGTTTCCAAGCGTTAACCTTCCCCTTGATTTTAAGATGCCAAAGTTTGAAAGTTATGATAGACACAACGATTCTATAGCACATTTGAGGCGTTATTACAATCAATTGAGGGGAGCTGAAGAGAAAGAGGAATTGCTTATGGCTTATTTAAAAATATAATTATTTAAAAAGCGACCACTTGTGGTCGATTTTATTTTAAAATTGAAGTTAAAATATTTTATAAAAGAGACCACAAGTGGTCGGTTTTTAATTAAAAAATAAAAAAAATAATTTGAAAAAACCAATCACTTGTGGTCGGTTTTATAAAAAAATATAATTAAAAAGTAATTTTAAAAAGCGACCACTTGTGGCCGGTTTTATTTTAAAAATTAAATTTAAAATATTTTATGAAACCAACCACAAGTGGTCAATTTTGGAATTAAGAAAAATAAACAACAACAATAACAAACCCAATATATTCCCACCTAGTGGGGTCTGGAAAGGGTAAAATGTACGCAGTCCATACCACTATCTCCGGAAAAGTAGAGCGGCAGTTTTCGATAGACCCCTGGCTCAAGATAAAAGGACAAAGGACAAAAACGTCAAGAGCATGCAACAGGAATAAAAATAACACAATAATAAAGTGCACAAACAGACAATGGACCTCCCTCCCCCACCCCTAGACCTACCAACCAAGCTACACCAAACCCTCCTAACTACAAACTACGACTCGACCACCTACCTTAGCCCTCTACCCTAATGTTTTTCCTCCATACTTTCCTATCAAGGGTCATTCCCTCGGTAAGCTATAACGGCTCCATGTCACATCTAATTACTTCTCTCCAGTACTTCTTCGGTCTATCCCTCCCCCACTTAAAACCATCCAAGGCCAACCTCTCATACCTACGAACAGGGGCATCCGTGCCTCTTCTCATTACATGATTAAACCATTTCAACCTCACTTCCTACATCTTATCTTCCACTGATGCCACTCCCACCTTCTACCGAATAATCTCATTCCTAACCCTGTCAGCCCTCGTGAATCCACACATCCAATGCAACATCCTCATTTCTGCCACCTTCAAATTTTGGACGTGAGAGTTCTTAATAGGCCAACACTTCGCTCCATACAATATAGCCAGCCAGATCGTAGCTTTATAGAATTTTCCTTTGAGCTTGAGGGGCACTTTCTTATCGTATAAATCCCCGAAGCAAGCCTCCATTTCATCCAACCTACCTCAATACGGTGAGAGATATCCGCATCAATCTCTCCATCCCTCTGAATCATAGACCCAAGATAGTTAAAACTATCCCTCTTACAAACCACCTGTGAATCCAACTTCACTACCTCCCCCTCCTCTCGCCTCGAGTCACTAAGCTTACACTCCAAGTACTCTGTCTGAATCCTTTAGATTCCAGGGTTTGTCTCTAAACTTCCAACTTATCATTAACACCTCGACGCAATTCATCAATTAACACTACATCATTCGCAAAAAGTATACACCAAGGCACCTCTCCTTGAATACTCCACGTCAACACATTCATCACCAAGACGGATAAAAACAGACTAAGAGCAATCCCTTGGGCAACCCTATTAAGACCGAAAAATACTCGGAATCTCTTCCCACCATTCTTACTCGGGTCTTCGCCCCCTCATACATGTCCTTAATCAATCGGATGTACGCCACTGGTACCCCCTTTGCCTCCAAGCATCTCCAAAGAACCTCTCTAGGGACTTTGTCATATGCCTTCTCCAAGTCGATAAACACCATGTGAAGATCCCTCTTCCTCTCTCGATACTGCTCTACCATCCTCTGCACAAGGTGAATTTCCTCCGCGGTGGAGCGACCAGGCATAAATCTAAATTGATTCTCCAAAATAAACACTAACTTCCTCAACCTCCGCTCCACCACCCTCTCTCAAATCTTCATCGTGTGACTTAACAACTTAATACCATGATAATTGTTGCAACTTTGAATGTCACCCTTGTTCTTATATAAAGGAATCATCATGCTTCATCTCTATGACTCGGGCATCTTAGTGGACTTGAAAATTATAAAAAAGAAAATAACTTTATAAAACCGACCACTTATGGTCGATTTTATTTAAAAAAATATAATTAAAAAGTATTTTTTAAAAAGAGACCACTTGTGGTCGGTTTTGTTTTAAAAAATAAATTTAAAATATTTTATAAAAACGATCACATATGGTCGGTTTTTGAATTAAAAAAATAAAAAAAAAATTATTTAGGAAACCGACCACTTGTGGTCGCTTTTATATCAAAAAAAATAAAATATGTTAAAAAAGAGATCATTTGTTGTCGGGTTTTATTAAAAAATAATTATATGTAAAATCAAATATATTATTTTTTAAATTACATTGATTATACGTAGTCGATAACCAATATAATAATAATAAAAATCAATCGATCTTAGATTTTGTAAAAAAATTATACTAAAAAATATTTCAAATAAAATAAATAAATTACGTTAAACATAATCTTTATCTTTTACTTATGTTTTAATATATAAAATAAATATTTTCCTTTGTAAATATGTTAAATGGCGTTAAACATGCATAATCTTTGTATAATGAATATGTGTATATATATCATACCATTGAGATAATGATATTATGCTACTATTGCAGCTATAATAATGTAACGTGCATATATAATCGATAATTCATCAGAATATAATGAGTGTGTTCTATTATGAGGTAATATACTTGTGGATGTGAAATAGTACTCAAGAGTTCATATATAATATAAATATATAAATATATATATATATATATATATATATATATATATATATACGATGTAGTGATCGATCGATGAATGATGTAGTAAAAAAACTAGTAGAATCTATCCAAACATATTGAATACCTTGATTTGAAATGATAGAAGTAATAATATATTGTACGCCGAAGTTATATTAATGTAAGCTAATCCAATTAATTGATAACTCATCAAAGTATGTATATGAAATACGCCGTATTATATTATTGGATAATATACTCGTGTACGTATGTGCTGTATATAGTACATATTTAGAACTTGATATAGCTGATAGTATGTATATGTGGGTGTATGTATAGCTATATATATAGTATATACATATTATGTAGTGAAGGTATATTAATGACATAAGATAAACTAACCGATAATTCATCGGAGTATATGTGAAATACGTTGTATATTATTATCAGATAGTAAAATCGTGTATGTGATGTATATAGTACGTATTTGAAAGTTGATAGCCAATTGCATATATGTATATATACGTATATCTCGTGTAGTAATGTATGCAGTAATCGATAGCTAGATAACTGAATCTATATATCAAAATATTTTGAATAATACATTGATATCATACTATTGAGGAAATAGATATTCTATTTTGTATTAATGTAGGTGTATTGTTGAAGTTGTAATAACGTACGACAAGTAATCGATAATTTATCCGATTAACACACTGTATTACGAGGTATATATGTATAATATCCTTTTTAAAAGCTAATTAACCAAAATGTATCGTAATTTGCAATGTTTTGCAGAAATTTTGACTTTTTAGACTCGTCACTTAATTTATTTGAAAATGAATTAAGAAAATCTTTATAAGACACTTTAAAAGATCCAAAACAGTAAAATCGTTTAAAATTTAAAGAGTATGAGTAAGCGGTTTCTATTAACGTTTTAGGAAGGTTTAAGGCACCTAAAACATCCTCTAACTTGCGGTTATCCGGACTGTTTAAAAATATCTTTTGACTAACTTCAAAAAGAAAGATTGATTGTTGAAAAGTAATTGATTTTAGGAAAAGACTTGTGTAAAATAGATTTGGACGGCTTAGTACGTATTTTAACTAAGCCTAAACAAATTAAAGGCAAATAAACACATAAACAAGGGGAAGAGAAGAAAACAAAAGACTTAGGCCGTTGGGCCCAAATCTAATTGGCTTTTGGCCCATTTGTACCTGTCATAATCTAATGCCGAGCCTTGACCAGTGACCTGTCCTAAACTACTTTTTCAAGCCCGTGGCCCCAAAATCTGTTTCATCTGTATTAAATTTACAACTTTGACTTCGAGACCCAAATAAATGAATAAATAAATAAATAAAAGACAAAAAATATGTAAGTAAATAAATAAAAGAGGCTTTTGAGTCTCTTAGCCCCTTCAAATGTGGGACTTTAACCCCTTCTTCTTCTTTAATCTCCTCGTATCAATATGCCATGAGATTGTCTTTTGAACTTAGTCTTTTGAAAATGATTCAAGACTAAATGGGCCTCAATGGCCCACAATGGACATGCGAAGGGAAAAGAGTCCATGTAGTACTCGAACGTATCCACACTCAAAAGAAAAAGTAAAGCAATTAATAAATGTCCAAACGTTATTATTCAAATAAAATGCTAAAATATTAGGCATATAATTTAACAATATGTGAAAGGTTACGTTAACTTAGCCAAGATAGGTTCTCCTTCGATATTTCAACAGAAAATGAATCACCTATTGGTTTGAGCACACTTGAATAAGTTTACTGAGCAATAAAAGAACAAGTTTATGCACAACATGCGGGGAAATTTAATCCATAAGTCAAATCAAAACCTAAGTGAACCAGTGACAACCCTTTAAAGGAACAAGAAGAGAAGAGGAAATTCTTAGATGTTAATCAATAAATGCGCAGGAAAAAAGAACAACCTAACCAAAAGGCAAACTATGAATTTTATGTCAATACGAGCCATCGCAACTTCAACGTGAATAAAAAGACTTTCAAATGGGTCGTGTACTCACATAATCGGACAGTTTAGGGAGAATTACTTATATTCCCTCTATTTGATTAAACGTAACAGGTTTTAACCCCATAGCTGTTGATAATCCACCCTCACATTATGTCTTGGTATGTTAACCCTTAATTCACACTATAAATTAGAGAAGACAAACAACTATTTGCAAACATCACTGGGATAGACAGGGAGCCTTTAGGCAAAACACAGGCAAAGCTAGAAACTTTCATCACAATATATAGACAAAAAAACAAGATTGGTCAACTTATATAGTGATCTAAAAATAAATAGTTATTTTTGGAGACAATTCAAGAACAGGAAATGCACAAATAATTACCGATCATATGAAAACATTGTTATTTCGTTATCCCCACGAAATAATTTGTTGTAAAAATAGAGCCTTGATGCAGATAGGGATGAAAAGAACATTGTTACGGGGATTTCAGCCATGAACAAGCAATGAGTGGGAAACTTAGCCAACATTCTGACAAACCATGTGTTAAAAAATAAAGCTCTCTTCTTTATTGATCGATGCAGGCATAAATAATCAAAAGCCAACTTGTTAACTAGACTTCAGTTTCAAATACTTTCTGATTTTCAGCTTCGAACGTATATATATTCAAATCGACCCTAAAGACTTATCAAATTATGAACAGTAAAACTAACTTTACTATCACCAACAACAAACATGCCCGGAGTATTCCCACAAAGTGGCGTTTGAGGAAGCAAAAATATATGCAGTTTGTATCCCAAACTCGGACAGAGTAGAGATGCCATGTCCGATAGACTCCCGACTGGGGGCTCATAAAATCATCAAACATAGTGGAATAACGCAAACCTTTACCCAAATTAGTAATAACAACTATAAATCACTGCGTAAACTAGTAATATAATCTTTCCAGGTTGTGCATACCACATTAGCTCGGTGAAGAAAAATCAACTAATCTACAAAACTTAAGCATGCTAGGCATAATCGAAACCTCTTTTCAATTTACACGACAACACAGAATTGAGCTCAGCTTTGGCATGAACAGTGGATTGTATTTTTTAATTAGCCTTAGTTCAGAAAAAGACCAATTTTTTCACATAGAAATCAAAGGAAAATATGAGAACTCATATATATTGCACGCCGAGCAACATATATGAAAATCAGCCCACACATTCATCATGACTCATGGATTTGAGAGCCTCTAACAGTGAGCATCCCAGAACACCAAAACACTAATTATCACAATAAAACAGTGAGATAAAGCAAAAGTATTCGAGAATCAAATGGAACGGAGTATTACCTATTTTGGAGCAACAAAATGGAACCTTAAGCTCCTTTGGACTTCACCACCATCGAAAAATTCAACGCCGTTGCAAAAACTTCGACTAGCTGACTGATTTTCCCTAAAATCCTTGCTAAACAAAAGTTGCTCTTTCCCAAAAACTCTTTTCTTCTTTTTCGGACTTAGCTCTTTCTCAGAAGATTTTTTTTTTGGAAAAAGAAAAACCCCTTCAAGCTCTATCGAGAACTGTTTATATAGAAACAAACTAGGGTTCTCTTTCGTGCCTTGAACGATGTGGGAATCAGCCCAACTCAGGGGAAATTTCAAAATTTTGGATAGGGGAAATTCGAATTGGAGCTCAAGATAGAGTTTTGTCCCCAAAAAACTTGTACCAATTTTAGAACTTTCTTGAACAGATTTGGAAAAATAGCCAATAGAAATTGGCGGGAATGGATAATTCCCTATGAACCAATGAAATTTAACCAAATATATATGAATTCATACAGTTCTATCCGAGAATTTTTGGATTTGAGCATTGAATTGGATACCTAAGCTATTTTAGAAGATTTTTGGACCCTCCTCATCATGCCATCGCGTGAGACACTTGTGACAAAGATTGGGTCGGGTCGAAATCTTGGGTTTCTATGAAGTTGTTGACGGGCTGATGAGGAATTATTGTCGTTGGGGTTGTTGAGATCGTTGATGTGAGTTTGGGTTCGTACGTATATGGGCATACTGTTGTATGCTGATAAGGAAGGCAATGAGATGGGCCGGGTTGTCTACCAATCATTGTTAGGCCAATATTTTTTAATTATGGTATTGGGTTAATAAGTTAGAAGGGGAAGATGTTGTTGTTTATTATGTTGTTGGGCTGGCATGGGTCGCGTTTCTGTTGGGCTGAATGGAAAAAAGTTTTGGGCTGCTGGTAGATTTTTTATTAGGATAAAATTGGGTTTTAATTGGAAAATAACCCCAATTAGATTTGGGGTTATTCGAAAAAATAATATCAATTTTAATTTGGCCCATTCAATTTAAATTTTAAACAAATTAAAAGTTAATTGGTCAATTGCAATGCAATTATGGCCAATTCAATTTCATTATGATCAAATCTAATTGATTAGCTAAATTAAATTAAAATTTGATACAAATTAATACTTTCTTTAATCCCGAGCTTCTTGATTTAATAAAATTAAATAAATTTTATCTAAATAAATTATTATGGAGAGTAAATTAGATTTTAAATCAAGACTTTATCCGTTCGAATTAATTTTTAAGCTTGATCAGTAAAAGTTCAATTTTGACAAAAATGCTCATTTAAGTAACAAAATTTATACAATGCATATGCAAATACGAAAATGCATAATCGACAATTAAATGACAAAATTAACTCAAATAAATATTTTAGAACACATTTATTCGTATGAAATAAATATTTTAATTTTATTAAAAATTAAAGAAACTCAGGGTTAAATTTAATCGTGGAGGACAAAAATTAGGTGTCAACAACTGCCCCCTACCTTTGGGTAGGGTGAATATAAGTAACCCTAGGCTAATAGAGTTTGACAATCCTAATTTTTGTCTGACCACAAATTTATTTCTGAAAGAGGTAGGCTTTAGCACCAGTTTCATGGAGCTATGGCCAGACTCCGGTATCGGGTTTCCTACATATATCAGGTTACATAAGAATTCAAGACACTTGTAGTTCATAAAGCTTAATTTAAAGCACAATTTTCAAAAAGTTCACCAGTTATCTCGATTTATTGAAGTTTTTAATAAACCAAAAAATTGGCAAACAGAGGAATTTTGGGGGAGGTTGGAATGCATTCGAGTTTTCTACATAGATCCTAGCCTATATATTCCTAAGACTGGGGGAATCGGACTGCTTGTAGTTCGACTCGATCGTTAGAAAAGATAGTCTTTTATTTCAAACGATCTTTGGCTCAGGATGAGTGACAAGTTGTTCGAGTTATGAAAAAAAGGCTTGTAACATCTTAACCATGAACGTGGAGCTCTTCACATCTATGGGTAAGAACTTACCTGGATACAATTTCCAAAACTCTAGGTGCCCTATCACTCGAATTTGAAAGAAAGAAAAGGTTACCCTCGATTATGAGTTTTGAAATATCCCGAAGGTGAAGCTGAAACTAGAATATCCCAAAATACCCACATTCCTTCTAACCGGGGCGTGTTTAGATGGTGGTGGCGATAATTCTTTAGCTCGCGTTTAAAAAGTTTGACGCCCCTCTCTAGACTATGTCCCATTTTGCTGCTAAGAAAGAGTTTCATGTTGTGCTGCATCCTATATATAGTCGTCCGCACCTATAGTTTTGATTTAAGATTTTCATCCTCTCGGATTCTCTCGATAATGTTTTAAACAAAGAGTGTTAGTGCTAAACATAATTCACAGAAGAGGTATATAGTTTTTACTATATCTCCACATGAGTTGTCATCTGAAAAGCGAAGTCATCCATTCATGTACTTGTTTGAAAGAAGATAACTTGCAACAACAGACACAACAACCCTCTTAGTTGTTGTATAATCAGATTATTTGTCGAGTAAAGATGTCTTCAAAGTGGGGTGGCCCTTTTGGACACCGACAACACTTTATATAGAACGGTCACGCAACCGTGTAATCTCATGCTGATGCGAAAACCCTTTGGTCATCTATAATATTTGTTTTATGATAACCTCTATGGTTATTGCCAATGGTTCTTTGTATATGATCTTGGGTAAGTCTTGCGCATCTTTTGTATCGATACGACTTATTGATTTCCCTTTAATGGACAATCTTTAGATAATCTCGCATACTATTTGATGTTAGATACGAGGTCACTTATAGATATCCTTTGAATTGTTAGCCTTTAGGTAATCCTGCACATTATACGACTTTGGATAAGAGATAGTTTACAGATATCCCTTTAATTAGTAGCTCTCAGGTATTCCTGCACATCTTCCGACCTTGGATACAGTATAACTTATAGATATCTATCAAATTGCTAGTTTTTAGGTAATCCTACACATAATCAATCTTGGACATGACGCGACTTATATAAAAACCTTAGACTTATCAATTTGATCATCTCGTATATTCCCAGTAAAGATTTAGTTGCGATTTGTGGATAACCTTTAGACTATTAATTTTAGGGTAACCTTGCACACTATCCGATTAGGATGTTGTTGCGGCTTACCAATGACCTATGGGCTATCAACTCATAGGTAATCTTGTACACTATCCTATTTCAAATAATATGATCTATAGATAACCTGCAAATTTTCAATTTTTAGGAAATCTCATAAATCACTCATCTTCATATAGCAACTTAAAGGCATCCCTTCAAATTGCGTACTCTTGATGCATTCGGATGCTGATTCATAAAATGATGAGATATCGTCGATGCCAGTGTTTGTGTCTCGCATGTCAACAGATATTAAATACCGATGATATCCTCAACGCTAGGGTTTGTATCTAACATGTCAACAGATATTTGAATGCTGATGATATCCTTAATGCTAGCGTTTGTGTCTCGCGTGTCAACAGATATTAGATGCTAATGATATCCTCGATGCTAGTGTTTGTGTCTTACGTGTCAATAAATGTTAGATGTTGATGATAACTTTGATGCCAGCATTTGTGTCTTGCGTGTCAACAGATATTGGATACTGATGATATCCTTGATGCCAGCATTTGTGTCTTGCGTGTTAATAGCTATTAGATGTTGATGATATACTTGATGCTAGCATTTGTGTCTCACTTGTCAAAAAATATTAGATGTTGATGATATCCTTGACGCCAGCATTTATGTCTCACGTGTCAACAACTATTAGATATTGATGATATCCTCGATTCCACCATTTGCTATCTCGTGTATCAACAGATATTAAATACAACGGCCCTCTTGGCAATGAAATGAGATGAAATGATTCTTTTGGTGATTTGAAAACAGTTTCACCTGAGTTGGTTTGTCTTCGTTTTGCTTTCTACATGTACCTTTACTCAAGGTAGACAGTTAGTAGACACAATGCCGCTCTCACTAGCGACCACAGTCAAGCTTTCTGATAGCTTAATGACAAATACTGACCATCATAATATGGCTTATTCTTCTATTAATCTTCTCTTTTTAGAGAAATAATTAAATAGCAAATCCACCGAATGCAAGTAAATAGGCAAAACCCTTGTTTGGGGATTACTCAAATACCGTTTGCTTCGCTTCAAGGCAAATTTTAAGGATGACTTTCTGTTCTTCCTCCTATTGAGTGATCCTTTGATTATTGTATTTATTATGTCAACTCCCTTGAATGTACCTGCGCTCAAGGTAAACATTTAGTAGACACAAATTCGCTTTTGTTAGCGACTATTTTTTAGAAAAATTCTAAATACAATATTTATAAAGAAGATAAGACAACTTTGTTTGTCCTTCATGCTCTCAATAAATGAGATAGACAATTCAAAAGGCCCTCATAAATGGGTATTAAACCCATTTTTAGGGCTACCCAAAAATAGTATTCTTGAGTATTATGTGCTCTGGTGTGGCTCCCAACTTTCTCGGGGATTTTTGAAAAAGACTCTCATTTTTGTGTATTGATCCCTGCATCCACAGAAAAATGAATTAGTTTTGAGTGAAACTACTCTGTGTTGACCTTCTTCAATCCTTGGTTTGCTCCTCGCCATCTTTTGGGTACTCCTATATGTTGGGACTTCCACCCGGACTCCCCCGTTCCAATAGATGTCTAGGCAATTACTAAATAAAAGATTTGTATGGATTTTCAAAAGTAGTATTAGCTTTTATAAACTAGTTTCAAAAATTCTTGTAAAAGCTTTAGAAAAATCTCTGCCAGTCATGTCATGTACTAGCTCAACGAATGTCTCCTTGGTTCTGACTGTATCTGGCATTTGATGGAGAAAATCCAGGGATTCATCATCGTTGAGGCTCTCTACCATAAGTTCTATCATAGCCAGAGATTTAGTCTTTGTAAACCCTGTCACAGCTAATGATTTCCAAAACTTTGACTTTGACCTCTAATGTTGGGGATTTGAAATATAGTCCAGTGTTTAGTGGAAATTTTGAGGCCTCCCTCAAATTTCTACCCAGTTTAATGTTGTTTGAGATGATCTCAGCTCAAGAGGATCCGAAGTCTTTGTTGATCTTCGTTCTCTCTGTCAGATGATGATCTTTCTTTTGTAAATTTTTTAGATTCCTTCTCAAAAATTCTGCCCCAGTTTCCACTTCCTGGGATTACATAACTGAGTTATTGGGGCTCCTACGTATCCCATTAAAGTAGGAATCAAGTCAAACATAGTTCAGGAATATGCTAGGGAAAAATAGAAAAATCTATTGGGTTGACCGAAGCCGACATAGGCCACCTACGTATCCCTTTTTAGGAATTCAGGTCATCACGTAGTTCATACTGAAAGAAAGAGGATAAATTCTTCTAAGGGATTGACTGAGGCCAACAAAGGTTGCCTACGTGTCCCTTTCTTGGGGATTTAGGTCAAACATAGTTCGTACATGAAATAAAAGGATAAATTTTCCTAAGGGGTTGACCAAAGCCGACATAGGCCGCCTACGTATCCCTTTCCTAGGAATTCAGGTCAAACATAGTTCATACTATGCTAGGGAAAAATATAAAAATCTATTGGGTTGACCGAAGCCGACATAGGCCACCTACGTATCCTGTTGAAGTAGGAATCAGGTCAAACATAGTTTAAGACTACGCTAGGGATATATATAAAATTTTAATGGGTTGACCAAAGCCGACATAGGCCGCCTACATATCCCTTCTTGGGAGTTCAGGTCATCACAAAGTTTATACATAAAAAGAAGGGATAAGTGGTTGATCGAAGCCGACATATGCCGCCTATGTATCCCTTTCTTGGGAATTCAAGTCAAACGTAGTTCGTACATAAAATGAAAAGGGTTCGAGGAAAATTACATCTTAGAAAACAAACATCATTATAAAGCCGATTACAATTAAAGGAAATAAAAGCTAAAACACCTTTCAAACAAAGTATTTTTTTACCGCATCAGAATTGATTGGTTTGATCCACTCTCATCCATCCATCTCAGATAAGATCAGAGTTCCTCCAGATAGTACCTTATGAACTATGTATGGCCCTTGCCAATTTGGAGCGAATTTGCCCTTGTACTCTTCTTGGTGAGGGAATATACGTTTGAGAACCAATTGCCCAAATTCGAATGTTCGAGCTCTTACTTTCTTGTTGAAGGCACAAATCGTCTTGTGCTGATACAACAAACCATAACATACAGCAACCATTCTCTTTTCATCAATCAACATGAGTTGTTCATAGCGAACGCGAACCCATTCTTCGTTACTTAGTTCGGCTTCTTGAATAATCCTTAAGAACGGTATCTCAACATTAGTAGGCATCACATCTTTATTCTGATACACAAGTAGATAAGGAGTTGCCCTGGAGGAGGTTGGAACTATTGTACGATACCCTAGCAAAGCGTAGGGAAACACCTTATGCCATGCTATATTATTTTTGACCATTTTGTCAAGATCTTCTTGATGTTTTTATTGGCGGCTTCCATGGATCCATTCACCTGTGGATGATATGCAGTTGAGTTGCGATGCACGATTTTGAACTGACCACAAATTTCATTCATCAAGTGACTATTCAAGTTTGCCCCATTATCAGTAATGATCAATTCTGACACTCCATATCGGCAAATCAGGTTATTCCTGATGAAATCTGCAACCATTTTCTTAGTGATGACTCGGTATGAAGCAGCTTCGACCCACTTAGTAAAGTAATCAATAGCAACCAAAATAAATCTGTGCCTATTTGAGTCCAGTGGTTCTATTAGTCTGATAACATCCATACCCCAATCTACGAAAAGCCAAGGTAAACTCATCACATGAAGCTCTTGTGGAGGCATTCGAATCAAATCTCTGTGTATATCTGACATTTTGGACATTTCTACACATACTTGCTACAATCATTTTCCATAGTCATCAAGAAGTAACCAATTCTTAGGATCTTTCTAGCAAGGGCAAACCCGTTCATATGGGGCCCGTAAGCTCCAGCATGTACTCCCCTTATTAATTTATTGGCTTCTGCAGTTTTGACACATCTTAAGAATCCTAAATCTGGAGTCCTCCTAAAAAGGATCTCCCCACTTGGAAAATAATTCTTTGCCCGACACCAGATTGTCTTCTTTTGATTATTGCTGGCCTTTTCAAGATATATTCCAAATTCTAGATACCTTTAATATCATAGTACCATGGCTTTCCGTCAAGCTCCTCTTCGACATGTGCATAACACGTGGGTTTCTCTTTCAATATTATTTCTAAAGGATCGATGTAACTCTAATTCGGGTGTTGAATCATGGAGAATATAGTAGCTAAAGCATCAGCAAACTCATTCTGTATCCTTAGGATATGTCTGAAGTTAACTCCCTTGAATATACCACATAATTCTTCCACCATCTCCACATAAGGAGTAATCTTGGAGTTCTTTACCACCCACTCTCCTCGTCCTTGATAAATTAGCAAATCTGAGTCTTCGATGACTAGCAATTCACAAACACCCATATCAAGTGCCAATTTGAGTCCTAGGATGCAAGCTTCATATTCGGCCATGTTATTGGTGCACGAGAAACGCAACTTAGCTGTTACTGGATAGTGTTGTCCTATTTCTGACCCAAAACTTTTTCTATTCCAGAACTTTTAAAGTTGATCGCTCTATCAAAGAACAACCTTCATCCGGGGTAACTCTCCGCGATGTCTTCTCCTATGAATAGAATCTCTTCATCTAGGAAGTAAGTTCTAAGAGGATCATATTAGTCGTCAACCAGATTCTCTGCTAAATGATCTACTAAGGCTTGCCCCATGATTGCCTCTTGAGTCACATACACAATGTCGAACTCACTCAGTAACATTTGCTACTTGGCTAGCTTTCCTGTTGGTATGGATTTCTAGAATATATACTTCAATGGATCCATTTTGGAAATGAGTTATGTTTTGTATAACGACGGATAATGCCTCAACTTTTGTGCTGCCTAAGTCAAATCGCAACATGTCCTTTCTACAAGAATGTAACGAACTTCATACGACATAAACTTTTTACTCAAGTAGTAGATGGCTTTCTCTTTCTTACCGGTCTTATCATGTTGCCTCCTCATCCAAAATCATTTTCAGAAACTGAAAGGTAAAGTAACAACGGACCTCCTTCCCTCGGTGGAACCAAAACTAGCGACTCAGATAAATATTCCTTAATTCGGTCAAAAGCTTTCTAACATTTTTTTGTCCACTCATTCAATGCATCTTTTTTCAACATCTTGAGAATTAGCTCACATATGACTGTTGACTGGGAAATGAACCTGCTAATGTAATTCAAATGACCCAAGAAACTCATAACTTCATAACCCCATATAAGTAGTGGCGCCATATATTTAAAGCAAAAATAGCTGCTGCCAGCTCAAGATCATGTGTAGGATAATTTTTCTTATGTGGCCACAATTGTCTAGAAGCATATGCTATTATCTTACCATGCTGCATCAATACACATCCTAAACCAATTCTGGAAGTATCACAATACACTGTATATCCTTCTGTGCCTTCTGGAAGTACCAACACGGGTGTAGAAATCAACTTGTTCTTTAAATCTTGAAAACATTTCTTACAGGCATCATTCCATTGGAATTTGGATGCTTTATGGGTTAGCTTGGTTAAGGGTGCTGAAATGGAAGAAAAGCCTTCAACAAACCTTCTATAATAATCGGCCAACCCGAGAAAACTACAAATCTCTGTAGGCGTTGTGGGCCTTGGACAGTTCTTCAGAGCTTCTATCTTTTGAGCATCAACCTTTATCCCTTCACTAGATACAATATGACCCAAAAATGCCACCGGCTTTAACCAAAACTCACATTTAGAGAACTTTGCATAAAGCTTACAATCACGAAGAGTCTGCAATACATGTCGTAAGTGATTGGCATGGTCCTCTTCTGATCTAGAATAAACTAGAATATCATCTACAAAAACTATCACAAATACATCCAGGAATGGCTTAAACACCTTATTCATCAAATCCATAAAAGCTCCAGGTGCATTTGTTAGCCTAAATGACATAACTAGAAACTCATAATGACCATACCGTGTTCGAAAAGCTGTCTTGGGTATATCCTTCTCTTTGACCCTCACTTGGTGGTAACCTAACCTCAAATCAATCTTAGAAAAACACTTGGCGTCTTGTAACCGATCAAATAAATCATCAATTCTTGGGAGAGGATATTTATTCTTAATAGTCACCTTATTCAATTGCCAATAATCAATACACATCCTTAGCGAGCCATCCTTTTTGCGCACAAATAACACTGGTGCTCCCCAGAGGGACATACTAGTCCTTATGAATCCCTTCTCTAACAAATCTTTCAATTGCTCTTTCAATTCTCATAATTATACTGGGGCCATTCTATATGGAGGAATGGAGATTGGTTGGGTGCCTGGTATTACATTAATACCAAACTCTACTTCTTGTTCAGGAGGCAAACCTAGAGGATCTTCAGGAAATACATCAGAAAATTTATTTACCACCGGAACAGCGTAA
Organism: Capsicum annuum; assembly: GCF_002878395.1. NCBI lineage: Eukaryota > Viridiplantae > Streptophyta > Magnoliopsida > Solanales > Solanaceae > Capsicum > Capsicum annuum. The sequence goes on from NC_061112.1 coordinate 99,212,738, forward strand.
AGAGTTGGTGGCTCCTCTTATGTATCACTTACTCTAACTAAATGATATATGTATCCCTTGGAAATTATTCTTCTTGCCTTAAAATAAGAAATAAATCTACCTCTTAGCGTGCCAATTTCACCTTTCCATTCAAGGACTGATTCATTTGGAAAATGGAAATATACCTTTTTCGTGCAGCAATCAATTGTGGCATAACAAGACGCCAACCATTCCATACCCATTATAACATCAAAATCTACCATTTCTAACTCCACAATATTAGCCATCGTATCACGACCACAAATATTTACTATGCAGTTTCGGTAAACCCTTCTAGCTATAATAGATTCCCCAACTGGTGTGGACACATCAAATGGCTTAACTAACAGTTTGGGTATTCTTTTGAAGTTTCCAACAACCAATGGATTAACATAAGATAATATAGAACCGGGATCAATTAAGGCATATACATCTAATGAAAAGATAGACAACGTACCCGTAACCACATCTGGGGAAGCCTCTAAATTCTGTCGATCCGCTAGAGCATACATACGATTTTGAGCCCCACTAGAACTCGTGGTTCCTATATCACCTCTAACACGACCCATTGGTTGTGCACTCCTTCCTGAATAAGGCATTGATGATGATGATACAATAAATGACCCCGTAGGTCATGCCATACCCCCTATGCCCCTTCGTGGGCATTCTCTCATCATATGCCTCGACATACCGCACCAAAATCAAACATTGGTCCCCAGCCGATAAGCGCCCAAATTATACCTTCCACATTTATTGCGTGGCTCTCGAGGAGGTCTCGATTGACTCATATTCCCTTGCCCTTGGTACCCCACTGTCCGCGAACACTGACTCTCACTTCTATGCCTAAATTGATTTTCTCTGGACCCTTGGAACTGTGGTGGGGAACTAGCTGCAGAATAAGAAGATAATGGCCTAGGTGGTCTAGCAGAAAACTATGGTCTGAACCCTCCTTGGGATGCCATAAACTGCCCTGTAGATCTGGCCCTCTTGGAATATCCTCTTTCTAATTCCTGTGTTCTTCTCCTCTGCCTCTGATCTTCTATTTTCTATGCAAAAGCTTGGATCATCGCTATGTCCATATCTTTATTCAAAGCAGCAATAGTACAATCTCTAACCAGATATGGATCCAGCCTATCCACATATTGATAAACTCTATCATCCATAGTAGCTACAATATTAGGAGCATATATCAACAAGGAATTAAATCGGAGACTGTACTCTCTCATGCTCATATTCCCCTGACGAAGATTTAAAAACTGATCTGCACGGGCCTGACGAATCTCAAATGGAAGATAATGATTAAGAAATGCCTCTTTGAACTCTTTCCAAGTAGCTGGGGGTGCATCAATACCCCTAGATTGTTTCCAGTCCTCGTACCAATATATAGCCTCCCCTTTGAATCTATAAGCTGCTAACTCCACTGTCTCTCTACCCGTTACATGCATAACATTTAAGGCCCTTTGAATTTTATCAATAAAGTCCTGTGGGTCCTCGTTAAGATCTGATCAAGTAATATTGGGAGGATTCATCTTAAGAAAATCCTGTGTTCGAAGGCTAGCCGCCCTATCTGTACCACTAGGACCCATGGTAGGAATGGCTTACCCAGCAACTATACGAGTCAAAAGTTTCACTGTATTTCTAGGATCTTGATCAGCAGCATTAATAGGTGGCTCTGGGGATATAGTTATCCTCCCCCTTATTTCTTCCAGAGTGGAAAAATTTTCTAATGCATGCTCAGCTGGAGCGTCACTTTGATTAGCTGGTATAGTGGGTGACTTACTAATCCCCTCTCCAGCAGCCACATCTACTTGCTTACCGATATTCTTGCTTCTGGTAACCGGCACTATTATTATAATAAGAGAAACAAACGGATTCAGTGGTCAACTATGACTTCATATACAATATAGGCTCTTCGCACGATCTAAGACATGAAAAAAAGAAATAATTCCTAAATGTCCATAGCCTTCTGTTTATAGATGCGGTGCACGACACATCGATAAACAAGACTCTACGTAGACACGACTTTGTAGACTCACTAGGACGAACTTCTTTGATACCACTTTTTTCACGCCATAAATCCTATTAGGACGGACTGGCACCCTTAACCGAGGAGGTCCGGGAGAACCAGCTCATAACCTTATACTTCCCATGCATACCTCTATGACAACCCAAAATTCAGACAGCATCATGTCACATATAAAAGGAAATAATCACCTGTATAAGCTCGAGAACACATATATATGTATATACAATACTTGGTCGTTGGAGCCATCACGTCTATTAACAAAACACCACCTTGATTGTATATTAGGTCTACAAAGCCTCTAGACAATATACAGAGTTTAACTAAGGTCGGGACACACCCCGCCATATAACTAACTTCTATATAATACCAAAAGTGATTGGATATGACACGAAAAGCCCCGAAGCAAACTGGAGCTCACCAAAAGCAGCTGGATATCCTGGCTCCTACTTGTGTGGTGTCTGAGCTGAGGTACCTGTGCCTGTAGCATGAAATACAGGTCCCCCGTGAGGGATGTCAGTACAAAATATGTACTGAGTATGTAAAGCTATAGATAATCACATATGATATAGGAGCTCAATAGAAATCAGAAACAAGTGAATAAATCGTAATAGGAGTGGACCACACTTACTAGAACTTGTGAAAACCTATACATTGTATTTATTCAATCACTTTACCTTCGTTCTTATCATCTTTGTAATCATTACTGTACTGTACTATGACCATTAGGCTGCCTCCAGTATATATCAACTGGGATCGACCCATGATAGGCTTATGCCCCTGGGATACCACCCATAAACACATACATAAGGATCGACCCATGATAGGCTTATGCCCCTAGGATACCACCCGATAAGAGAGAACTTTCATCACTTAGTTCAATTAATCTTTGAGATTGATATGTCGATCTCCACCGCATTTTTGATACTTTGAAACAATGATACATCAATAAGAGACATATAAATAGACCATCAATGTAATAACAATGAAGTAAAAACTCATTGGCACATCAATGAAGTGTTTTGGAGTCATCAATACCATAACAATGAAGTAGGAACTTATTGGTATATCAATGAAACATTTTGGAGTCATTAATAGCACATGGATCTTCTTTGAGTAACCGGATACCTTCTAACATTCATTAGTGCAATAAACATGTAAGATTTGGAAAAAAAGTAAGTATTGGAATGTCTTGACATCTTGTAGGGTGGAAACAAGTTCATTGGTAACGTAGGACATCATATAAAACCATTATGGATCACATGTTATTGAATAACTTTGGAAACTTTCTTAATAGAACAATTGTTCACTTTCATGCCAAAGATGTGGTATAGAGTATACTTTACATACCTGACTGTCAACCTTCAATACTAGTCCCAAATGGACTTCCCGTCTTTTGGGATTACTTATCTACAATGAACATATATAGCAATCTAGTATTAGCAACTAAATATCACAATTTAATTATTTGAATTCACCAAACTAATGGTTAAGTAGTAAGTCTTAATTACACCATAAAGGGTGTCACTTTAACCCTCTTATACTCTAATTACATTCACATGCCATGCATATTCATACAACATCCTCCAATATCAAGTTTGGATTCATTTATCCTTCCAACCAACCCATTAAACCAAATTGAGCCATAAACATAAATAATCATCAATTCAATAGTATATCACCATATCCACCTTCCATAACTCAATTACCATATCCACCTTTCATAACTCAATTACCATATCCACCTTCCATAACTCAATTATCATATCCACTTTACACAATTCAATACAACCAAACCAAGCAAAATAGTCCATAACCCTATTTCCATCACCTTTCAATAACAACCAATATATATAATCCTCTATCATACATATACATATGGAAAAGAACAAAGGCAAACAATATTCATACCTTAGAATTCACCTCTTGATTATGCAATCCTGTTTTCACAAATAATAGGTGTCATTCGAAGCTCTCGAGATGACAAACGCAGTTATCAGATTACTTTAGAATTTCTACGGTTGAATCAAAAGTAATTTAAAGGTCAAATTTGGCTAGGGTTTGTTCTTTCTCAATGATTGATGATTAAAATAAGTTTTTGAACTCATATACATGTATATATACACATATTCCCATCCATAATATAATAGGAAATGAACAAAATGCCTTTAAAATTTAAATAATGTCAAATCTATCCTTTGGTGAACTATTTTGATAAGCTAAAGTAGACCAATCATAACTCTTTGCTCCGATATAGGATTTGGGTAAAATTGATATCGTTGGAAGGATAATTCAAAGGGCTTTCATTTCATATAAAGTAGGCCACCCAGTTCGTCCTGTAGAAGGAGTTATGGTCGTTTGAAGTTAACCCTAAAAATTTGTTTTGATAGGCTAAAGTAAAATGAGTATAATTCCTTACTCAGACGTTGGATTTGGATGAAACCAATTGCATTGGAAAGAAGACTCAAAGATATTTCTTTTCATAGGTTTCAGCTCTCCCAGTTCATTATATTAAGAGAGTTATGATCATTCGAAGTTGACCCAAAAATTCGGCTGGCCTCAATAGTTTGTGTGTAGGAAATTTTCCTGCACATTTACTATTCCCAAATATCCCGGCCACCATTTTATAGTTTCAAACGTGCTCGATTATACCCGAAACCTATCTGTTTTTGGAAATATTTATATCGTTGGAAAGATTATTCAATAACCTTCGCATGGTGCGAAACCATCGATGGGCAAATTCCGGTATAAATAAAATAAAAAAATTAATTCCATATAAATAAGACCAATACACGTACTTGAATATGCCAATACACGTACTTGAATACGGGGTGTTACAGTGTCATCCCTTGGGCAGTGACGATCTCTACAATAAATTCCTTCTTAGGCGGAGTAGTGTACACCTGAATCGGGGCCATCATTACTATAAATGAGGGCTTCTCATTGACACTTAAGGCAACTACGACCCTTTATATCTTCTCCACTTCTTTCGTCCTTTTGAACTTTTCTAAATTTACCTTAGTGATGGTCTTGCTACACACCCATTCTCCCTCTATTTCAATTATGTTAACTACATTTCCCCCATGATTGGGTAAGGGATTACTGTTGATATTTGGTGCCAGTGACTAAAGTGTGATGATCTTCTGATTAATCAAGTCTTGGATCCTATGCTTCAGGTTAAGGAAATCCTCAATATTGTGCCCCACCGCTCCTGAATGATAGGCATAATTTTGATCGGACTAATAAAATTGAGAATTGGGATTGATATGTTTTGGTTGAATAGGCTGTAAATGACCGACATCCTTTAATCTTCTAATGAGTTGTATGCGGATCTCAGCCAGCAACATGATATTTTGAGGAGGTATATTTTTGAGGTTTAGACGTGGGGGGTTATATGGTTCTGATTAGCAGAAGAAGGTACTTGATGATAATTTAGAGGCGCTTAGATGCTGGTTCGATTATTTGGAAGGAAAGCTTGAGCATGAGGCTGATAATTCAGTTGCAAAACTTGTTATTAAGGTAGGATATTTGATTGTGGGGCTTCGTACTGGGATTTGATATTTGAAAGTGGAGCTTGGTACTGGGATTTGATATTTTAAAGTGGAGCTTGGTATTGGGGTTAGGTGTAGAATACATACTGTAAATTCGGTGACGGCGGAGAGGAAAGAATGTTCTGAGGCTTGAATTTCTTCTTTAATTTAGCAATAGAATCAGCAAAGATCGCGCCTACATCTTCCTTTTTCTTCTTTGGGAACATAGAAGTTCCTGATGATGTTGGAGTTCTGACAATCTTTCCCATTCGAATGCCTTCTTCTAGCGAGTCCCTAATTTTTACCAAATCTGTGAAAGTTGCTCTGACTGCAGATACCATCCTAGTATAATATTATCCCCCCTAAGCACGAGATAACATAGACACCATCTCTTCTTTATACATGGGAGGTTTTACTTTGGCAGTTTCTTTTCTCCAACGGAAGGCATTGTCTCGAAAGCACTCATCATTATTCTGCTTAATCCGGTCTAATAGGTATCAGTCAAGGACTATTTCAATGTTAAATGAAAACCTATCAAGGAAACCTTTAGCCAATGCCCTCCAACTATTCCATTTTTCAGTTCTTGAGACGTAAACCAATCTAAGGCTTCGCCACTTAAGATCCGGCTGAACAAACGCATCAATAATGCCTCATTTTTTCCTACCCCCACCATTTGATCATAGTACCTTATCATATGGGCCATTAGATTTCCAGTACCATCTATCCTTTTGGTAGATCTACTCCAGGGTGAACACATAAATCATCATAACCTAGATCATCATTGCCCCCTGCCCCATGAGATTCCTTGATCCTCATAATCTCTTCATTTATAGCCAATAAATTTATTTCATTCTCGGTCCTCCACTCTTTTTGCTTCTCCTCGTAATGGTCTATCTCGGGACTGGGAAACGGATTGTAGATGTCAGGGGATATGATGACATGAGAAAGATTTAGAAGGTTAGCTTGATTTTGAGGATGAGAGGAGGTTAGGTAATAGGTGGGGAGGATATTTTGGAAATTGGAAAATTTTATGGATTTTGAGAGTAGTTTGGTGGGATTTGATAAGGATTTTGCGGATTTGGAAATGGATTTTGTGGATTTAGAGATGGATTTGGTATATTTGGGGATGGATTTTGTAGATTTGGGAGGGAATTATGTGAATTTGGAAGAGGATTTTGTGGATTTGAAAGCGGAATTTGTGGGTTTGAAAGTGGGTTCTGGGGATTTAGGATTGAATTTTGTGGATTTGGAGATGGGTTTTGTGGGGTTAGGGATGGATTTTGTGGATAGTAAGTATATGGGTTATTTTCTCGGTTGGTGTTTTGAACAAGTTGAGGAGTGGGGACAGACGATATGTTATTTGGTTGATCCCCGAGAATAGACGTACTAAGGGGAGGGATCTAGAGTGGAGTATCGTGTCCTCCTGGAGCGGGAGCATTGATAGTGATGGCCAGGTTAGCCAAATCTCGAGTACGATTCATCTCCTCCTGAAGCATTTCTAATTTTCTCGCGAGTTCAGCAATTATCTTGAATTGTTCCGCTATCATATTATCCCTAATGGTCAATGAATTTTCTTCATTGTTTACATTCATTTTTGAATAATGGTCAGAGGATGGGATTTTATGCGCTTTTGATCGAGTGAAGTAAGAATGTTTTGCCAACTTATTTCAACACGGAGTAGTTTTCTATTATCTGTAAAGTAAAATAACTCAAAGGCAGATGTGTTAGTTTCCATATGTGATAAGTAATGCAAGATACTTGACAAGAAGTAAGCATATAGAATTTTTGGTATAATAGATAAACTGATCCACGGGAACATAGTGGATAAATTTGCCTTTGACTCAAACAAACACACATAAACACATTAGGCAGTTATATCACATAAATATTATAATAGCGCGTATCCTAACTGGGGTGACCTTTTTTGAGCCAAGGGTTTGGGCCTAAAGGATTTTGAAGAGAATATATGCCTTTTTAAAGCCAATCCATTATCCCCCTAACTTTCATAGATATGTAAAAGGGTAAAAATACACAAAAGATAACAAAAGAGGGATACAATATTTAGGGGAAAGGGAAATAACATGAAAGAAGATAAGGTCCCACGCAGGGGAATAGAAAAACTAGCTACTGGATGCTCCTTCGTTTGCCTTTGCCTTTTTAGCCTTATTCACCTCCTGTGATATTTGATACCTGTTGATGATCAGATGACTCCCGTAAAATTGTGCCTTGTTGTCGTAGGTCATTTTTTCTGCACTATCAATTTGAGAAGCCATGTTATCATCCAAATCGATTAGACACTACCTAGCATCATCAGCCTCCTGCCTGGCTCGCTTCAACTCTTCCCTTAACATACGTATAGTAAAAACATCCTCTATATGCATCTGTTGGTGTGCTATTTCACTTTCAAAATATATCTTGAAGCCTGTGGATTCAGATCTGATGCAATGGTTCTATATCAAAAACCCGAGTGGGTACATTCGACCCCGAAATCAATGCTTCGGCAAGACTCTTCTTCAACCACTCCTTGTAAGTATCACTGACTTCGGGTTCATACTGGATACGGAAAGAGAATTCTTTCCACCCTCCTTTTATCCATCTATTTACCATGTAGTCTTTGAGTGGAGATCACCTTCATCATACTCAGTGAAGAATCTAAGCATAGACTCGATTTGGGGTGTGTCTTGCTTGATCTTGAATTGCGTAGGAACTCTGCCAGAATTGTAGGGATGGGTCCCCCTGAGACCTGGAAGCACTAGAAAAAGGCCACTCACCTCGTCGAATGGTTCATCTCCCTGAACGAAGATATTTGATGGACCATTGGACCTCGTCATCCCTTAATTCTCCAAAAGTCTTAAACCAAAATCCCGGAGATGCTTCCCTTTTGAACTTGTGCAGGAACAACCACATGTCATGCAATGATAAAAGATCCTCTCTCATTTATGATCAGGCTATACCGTTCTAGGATTTTTCACCAAATCCATCATCATCCACCATTGTAAGATAAGGTTGCAACCTTGAAAGAAACGATTCTCGGCTTGACATCTTTCCAAAGCTCGATATATGTCAGCTACAATCATTGGATCTATGTTATGAAATACCTTTTTAGAACCGTACTTCATTCCATAGCAGAGTGTGTGGGTCACCATGACAACCCTTGGATGAATTGTGCCATTTTCCCCTTGTGGAAACACCATAGTTCCAAGTAAGCCTACCGCAAATGCAAATGCTCTTGTCTCCTTCCATTTTGCTTCCAACTCAAATTTATGTCCAAACTTCTGAACAGCATTAAACCTTTTGAACCAAAGATACAACTCACAAAAAGGGATATTTTCCCCATCACGTTCCCTAGACAGGTATCATCATTAAGTAAAAAGATCTTCTTGATCTCTTGACGGTCCCACACAACCGGGACTAGAATATTCTTATCGGGTGTCTCTTTTCTCTTGAAACACATTTCAGTACTCTCATAACAAATCAACAGCTCTTTAATAGTGGGATTTAATTCAACATCCCCGAAGCAAAACACCATATTTCGATCATCCCAAAAGGTCATCAGTACATGGATCATTTCGGGAAAGCGTCCATCTTGATCAACGAAGGAAAATGCCTGATATGTGTTCTAACAATCTTTATTTCTTCTCCATTTATGTTATCCCACCATAGTTTTAGGAAGTTGTCGGGTCTGATAACCATCTTGAACTTTTTGCGAGAATGCAGTTGAGTCATATCCTACACGAAAGCAGACAAAAATGAGCCTTCCCCCGACCCCAAAGGATAATGGATTAGATTAAACAAACATACATTTTTTTCAACACATAAATATGATTAGTCTGTAATTGACTTAGGGTTAATAGACACAGGGCAAGTTTTCTAATAGGCCCAACACCCCCCTCGGGTATTAGGTAGTCCTAGGCTCATGCCTAAAATAGGGTTTTGGTTTTGCTTTGTCCTAGGTGTCTAGAGTGGGTTTGAACCAGGTTCCCAATCTGACGACTTGGGTTTGAAAATACGAATAGCCATCAGATGACTCACGTGCTAATAAACCATTATATTTTCAATATTTTTATGTGGCGGTGAACAACAGGGCCGGGACATCCATGAAAACCCAAAATAGTTTATAAATAAATACAGAAATATGCTATGAGGTGCAATAATTAAATACTGCAGAATCGAACATATAATCACATAGACAGTTAATCAAAAGACGAAATTAAATATTTGGTTATAACCTAGTTAAAAAATCTCCAGCAAAGTCGTCATTTCTGTTTTGCAGAAATTTTAACTTTTAGAGTCACCACTTAATTTATTTGAAAAGGAATTAAGAAAACCTTTATAGGTCACTTTAAACGATCCAAATCAGTAAATCATTTAAAATTTAAAGAGTCTGAGTAAGCGGTTCCTATTAATGTTTTAGGAAGGTTTAAGGGTAAGCGGTTCCTATTAATGTTTTAGGAAGGTTTAAGGCACCTAAAACGTCTGTTAACTTGCGGTTATTCGGACTGTTTGAAAATATCTTTTGACTAACTTTAAAAAGAAAGATTTATTGTCGAAAAGTAATTGATTTTAGGAAAAAGATTTGTGTAAAATAGATTCGGACGACTTAGCAGGTATTTTAACTAAGTCTAAACAAATTAACAGTAAATAAGCACATAAAAAAGGGGAAGGGAAGAAAATAAAAGACTTAGGCAATTGGGCCCAAATCTAATTGGCTTTTTGGCCCATTTACACCTGTCCTAATCTAAAGTCAAGCCTTAGCCCGTGACCTGTCCTAAACCACTTTTTTAGGCCCGTGGCCGAAAAATTTGCTCTACCTGTATTAAATTTATAACTTTGGCTCCCAAATGAATGAATGAATAAATAAATAAATAAATAAAAGACGATAATAAATATGTAAATAAATAAATAAAAGAGGCTTTTGAGTCTCTTAGCCACTTCAAATGTGGGACTTTAACCCCTTCTTCTTCTTTAATCTCCTCGTATCTATATGCCATGAGATTGTCTTTTGAACTTAGTCTTTTGAAAATGATTCAAGACTAAATGGGCCTCAATGGCCCACAATGGACATGCAAAGAGAAAAGAGTCCATGTAGGACTCGAACGTATCCACATGCAAAAGAAAAAGTAAAGCAATTAATAAATGTCCTAATGTTATTATTAAAATAAAATGCTAAAATATTAGGCATATTATTTAACCGTATGCGAAAGGTTACGTTAATTTAGCCAAGATAGGTTCTCCTTGGAGATTTCAATAGAAAACGAATCACCAATTGTTTCGAGCACACTTGAATAAGTTTACTGAGCAATAAAAGAACAAGTTTATGCACAACATGCGGGGAAATTTAATCCATAAGTCAAATCATAACCTAAGTGAACTAGTGACATCCCTTTAAAGGAACAAGAAGATAAGAGGAAATTCTTGGATGTTAATCACTAAATGCGCAGGAAAAAAAATAACCTAACCAAAAGGCAAGCCATGAATTTTATGTCAATACGATCCATCTCAACTTCGATATGAATACAAAGACTTTCAAAGGGGTCGTGTACTCACATAATCGGACATTTTAGGGAGAATTACTTATATTCCCTCTGTTTGATTAAACGTAAAAGGTTATGACCCCCTAGCCATTGAGAATCCACCCTCACACTATGTCTGGGTATGTTTACCCTTAATTAAGACTATAAATCAGAGAAGACAGACACCTATTTGCAAACACATAATCACTGGGATAGATAGGGAGCCTTTAGGCGAAACATAGGCAAATCTAGAAACTTTCATCACAATATATAGCCAAAAAACAAGATTGGTCAACTTATACAGTGATCTAAAAATAAAACAGTTATTTTTGGAGACAATACAAGAACAGAAAATGCACAAATAATTCCCGATAATATAAAAACATTATTATTTCATTATCCCCACGAAATACTTTGTTGTAAAAATGGAGCCTTGATGCAGATAGGGATGAAAAGAACGTTGTTACGAGGATTTCAGCGATGAACAAGAAATGAGCGGGAAACTTAGCCAACATTCTGACAGACCACGTGTTAAAAAATAAAGCTCTCTTCTTTATTGATCGATGTAGGCAAATCAACAATCAAAAGCCAACTTGTTAACTAGACTTTAGTTTCAAATGTTGTTTGATTTTTAGCTTCAAACGTATATATATTCAAATCGACCCTAAAGACTTATCAAATTATGAACAGTAAAACTAACTTTACGATCACCAACAACAAAAATGCCCGGAGTATTTCGATAAAGTGACATTTGAGGAAGCAAAAATATATGCAGTGCGTACCCCTATCTCGGACAGAGTAGAGAGGCCATGTCCGATAGACTCCCGACTTACGGCTCATAAAATCATCGAACATTGTGGAATAACGTAAACCTTTACCTGAATTAGTAACAACAACTATAAATCAATGCATAAACCAGCAATATCATCTTTCTAGGTTGTGCATACCACATTAGCTAGGCGAAGAAAAATCAACTCATATACAAAACTTAAGCACGCTAGGATAATCGAAACCTTTTTCCAATTTACACGACAACACAGAATTGAGCTCAGCTTGGCATGAACAGTGGATTATATTTTTTAATTAGCCTTAGTTCAGAAAAAGACCAATTTTTTCACATAGAAAGCAAAGGGAAATATGAGAACTCATAGCTAATGTACGCCGAGCAACATATATGAAAATCAACCCACACATTCATCATGAATCATGGCTTTAAAAGCCTCTAAAAATAAGCATCCCAACACATCAAATCACTAATTATCACAGTAGAACAGTGAGATGATGCAGAAGTATTCGAGAATCAAATAGAACGGAGTATTACCTATTTTGGAGCAGCAAAATGGAACCTCGAGCTTCTTTGGACTTCACCATCACCGAAAAATTCAACGTCGTTGCGAAAAATTTGACTAATTGACTGCTTTTCCCTAAAATCTTTGCTAAACAAAAGTTGCTCTATCCCCAAAACCCTTTTCTTCTTTTTCCAGACTTAGTTTTTTCTCAAAAGATTTTTTTTTTTGGAAAAAAAAAAGCCCCCTTCAAGGTCAATCAAGAGTTGTTTATATAGAAATAAACTAGGGTTCCCTTTCGTGCCTTAAACGATGTGGGAATCATCCCAACTAAGGGGTAATTTTGGAATTTTGGATAGGAGAAATTCGAATTGGAGCTCAAGATAGAGTTTTATCCCCAACAACTTGTATCAATTTTGGAACTTTCTTGAACATTTTTGAAAAAATTGCCAATAAAAATTGGGGGGAATGGATAATTCCCCAAGAACCAATGAAATTTAACCAAATATGTACGAATTCGTACAATTCTATAGGATTTGAACGTTGAATCGGACACCTAAGCTATTCTAGAAGATTTTTGGACCCTCCTCATAATGCCATCATATGAGACGTGTGTGAGAAGGATCAGGTCGGGTCGAAATCTTGGGTTTTGGGAAAGTTATTGACGGGTCGATGAGGAATTGCCTTCGTTGGGGTTGTTAAGATGTTGATGCAGGTCTGGGTTCGTACACATATGGGGATACTGTTGTATACTGATGAGGAAGGCACTGAGATGGGCCGGGTCGGCTGCTAATCATTGTTAGGCCGAAATTTTTTAATTATGGTATTGGGTTAATAAGTTAGAAGGGGAAGATGTTATTGTTTATTATGTTGTTGGGCTGGCATGGGTCGGGTTTATGTTGGCTTGAATGGAAAAAAGTTTTGGGCTTCTCGTAGATTTTTTATTGGGCTGAAATTGGGTTTTAATTGGAAAATAACCCCAATTAGATTTGGGGTTATTCGAAAAAGTAATCTAAATTTTAATTTGGCCCATTCTATTTAAATTTTAACCAAATTAAAAGTTAATTGGGCAATTGCAATGCAATTATGGCCAATTCGATTTCAATTATGGTCAAATCTAATAGATTGGCTAGATTAAATTAAAATTTTATACAAATTAATACTTTCTTTAATCCCGAGCTTCTTGATTTAATAAAATTAAATAAATATTTATCCAAATAAATTATTTTTGAGAGTAAATTAGATTTTAAATCAAGACTTTATCTGTTCAAATTAATTTTCAAGCTTGATCAGTAAAAATTCAATTTTGATAAAAATGCTCATTTAAGTAACAAAATTTATACAATTTTGTATATGTAAATACGAAATAATCGTCAATTAACCCAAATAAATGTTTTAGAACGCATTTATCTGGATGAAATAAATATTTTAATTTTATTAAAAATTGAAGAAACTCAGGGTTCGATTTAGTCGTGGAGAGCAAAAATTAGGCGTCAACATGAAAAATTCATTAATATTATTATACGATTGATTAAATATATTACTCGTGTTAATGTGATGCTAAAATAACTAATTATATGATTTAACTTTTTTATAATAATTGACCGCATATGATCGTTTTCCAATAGTAACTTTTTTAAAACTAAATCGAACACTTATATTTTATTTTGTCAACAATTTTGTAAAAATTGACCATATGTGGTCGGTTTTCAAATAGATTTCTAGAAAATCGATCACAATTGGTCGATTTTTAAAGATATTTTCATAAAACCGACCATATGTGGTCGGTATTACTGGTAATTTTTTTAAAAACTGACCACATATGGTCTGTTTACTAAAATTAATTAAAAAATATTTTACTAAATAAATTTAACCCGACCCACCCAAACTATTACAGCAACATCGCAACACACACACACCCTAAATCGTGACCCACACACGACAATACATACAGATCCACCAACACAGCAACACACACATCGCAACACACACAACAAAACACACAAACTTCGGCGAACCTCTGGCGACGGTAGCTCGGCGAACCTCCACCAACTTCTCCGATCTCTACTCTGGCGACTCCAACACACATACAGTATGTTTTTCTCTTTTTCTCTCACTTCCCCTTTCCCTCTCAGTTACTAAATAACACACATAAAATCCTAGTTGCAATTTTAAGTTTTAGAATTGAGTGAGTCTATGTTGACAACTCTTATGTGTTTAGAATTGAGTGATTTCATGTTGATAACACTTGTCTGTTAATAATTGAGTCCCATTATATTGATAATTCTTATGTATGTAATGCGTTTGAAGAAAGTTCTCTTTGATGCTTGGATTTGTTTGATTCAGACTGAGAGGGCAAAGCAAAAGGAGGAGAAAACATCATCACAAATCAAAATAATGCAGGAGCAGATCAACTCATTAATTCAATCTGCAGGGATTCTTCCTCCTTGTCCTAGTGATGTAGTTCGTGCTGCAAAAGGTCTAGGCCTACTAGATGATTATTACACCACAGAGGAGGAATCAGATCTTGTGCATGAGGCTAAGGATGCGGATGACGAAGAGGATGATGAGTTGTAAATTTAAACTTTTGTACGTATTGTAGTTTGGATTTAGAACCTTGATAAATTTTGTAAATAACTTGATTTTAAATATTTATATTGTTATGTTGGTTAATTGTTATGCTGGTTTGATTGTTTGCTGTTATTTTGATTGTTATGCTGGTTTGATTGTTATGCTGGTTGATTGTTACAACAACAACATACCCAGTGTATTCCTACCTAGTAGAGTCTGGAGAGGGTAGAGTGTACGTAGTCCGTACCACTACCTCAGGTGAAGTAGAGAGGTTGTTTCCGATATATCCACGGCTTAGGACTAATAACAGTATACCATACACAAAATATAAGTGCATATAAACTAGTACGGTATACAAAATAAACTAACAATATAACAAACACAAAAGATAAGTGCATATAAACTAGTATGGTATGCAAAATAGCCACACGATAATACTATAGCCACAACACCACGAACAAGAAGCTCCAGACACAAAAGAACGCTCCCCTACTATTATTGATGCACTTCCATCCCCTAACCCTGTACCCTAAGTCGTATCCTCCACACTTTTCTATCAAGGGTCATGTCCTCTGTGAACTATAATTGCTTCATATCATGCCCAATCACCTCCCTTCAATATTTCTTTGGTCTACCTCTACCCCGCCTAAAATCATTCATAGCCAGTGTCTTAAACCTCCGTATTGGAGCATCAGAGCCCCTCATCATCACATGTCCGAACCAACATAACCTAACTTCTCGTATCTTGTCCTTCACCGAGGAAACTCTCACCTTCTCCCGAATAATCTCATTTCTCACCCTATCTTTCCTTGTATGTCCACACATCCATCGCAACATTCTCATCTCTACCACCTTCAATTTTTGGATGTGGAAGTTCTTCACTGGCCAACACTCCACTCCATACAATATAGCCGGTTGGACTACCACTCTGTAGAATTTACCTTTAAGCTTTGGGGGCACCTTTTTATCACATAGAATCCCTAAAGCCAGCCTCTATTTCAATAACCCTAGCCCAATATGATGCGTGACATCCTCGTCAATCTCACCATTGCCCTGAATCATAGACCCTAGATACTTGAAACTCTCCTTTTTCTAAATGGCATGAGAGTCCAGCTTCATAACCAATCCAGCCTCATGCGACACATCACTGAACTTACACTCAAAGTACTCCATCTTGGTTCTACTTAACCGAAATCCTTTAGACTCAAGCTTCTGTCTCCAAATCTCCAACTTATCATTAACTCTACCCCAAGTCTCATCAATCAGTACCACATCATCTGTAAATAACATACACCAAGGCACCTCCCCTTGAATATGTCGCGTCAAAATCTCTATCACCAAGGAAAATAAAAAGGGGCTAAGAGTCGATCCCCGGTACAACCCTATCAAAACTGGGAAGTGCTCCGAATCTCCACCTACCGTCCTCACACGAGTCTTCACACCATCATACATATCCTGAATCGACCTAATGTACGTCACAGGAACCCATCTAGCCTCCAATCACCTCCATAGAATCTCCCAAGAAACTCTGTCATATGCCTTCTCAAGATCAATAAACACCATATGCAAGTCTTCTTCCTATCCCGAAACTGCTCCACTAATCTCCTCACTAGGTAAATGGCCTCAGTGGTCGAGCGATCTGGCATGAAACCGAACTGATTCTTAGAGATCATCATGATCCTTTTCATCCCCAACTCCATTACCCTTTCACAAACCTTCATAGTATGGCTCAACAACTTAACACCTCTATAGTTGTTGCAACTCTGGATGTCTCTCTTGATTTTATACACTGGAATTATTGTACTCCACCTCCACGCTTTAGGCATCTTCGTCTCCCTAAAAATAATGTTAAACAACCTTGCCAACCACTCCAAACCTCCCCTACTAGTGCTCTTCAAAAAAGCCACTGGAATCTTGTCTGGCCCCGTCGCCCTACCCCGTCGCATCCCGTGAATAGCACACTTGACCTCCTCAACCTTGATATACCTACAATAACCATAATCACGACGCTCCTCATATTTCTCCAAGTCTCCAAACAAGAAACCTTTGTCCCCCTCGTCGTTCAAAAGTTTATAAAAATAGGACTACCACCTCTCCCTAATGAGGGCATCCTCAACCAACAAGTGGTCGATTTTGTATTTAAATTAGTTAATTAATTTTAATAAAATCGACCATATGTGGTCGATTTTGTATTTAAATTAATTAATTAATTTTAATAAAAACCGACCACATATAGTCATTTTTTTATAAATTAATTAATTAATTTAAATACAAAACCAACCACTTGTGGTAGGATTCTTTTGAAAATTTATTTTTGTTTAAAAAATCTCTTTTTTAAAAAAATATAATATTAAATTTTAAATATATATATTTTAAAAAAAAAAAATCAACCACACGTGGTCGGTTTTAAAAAACTACCACATTTTTCTGACCACGCATTTTGGTCAATTGTTTGGTCGCAAATGCAGGAAAACCGACCACATGTAGTCGGTTTTTGTGATCGATTTTTCTGTTTTTTTAGTAGTGGCTATTCACACTCTTTACTAATATATACATTTGTAAAGTTTAATTTTGATCGCGAATTAAATTTTAAAAACAAAATTATAATTGAATAATAAATTACAATAGCTGATAACTTAAAATATTTTAAGAATATATGCAACAATTACTGTGAAAAATAAATTTTTAAATTTCAAAATTCAAAAGATGTCACATTAATTGATATGGTTATTATTATAATATTAGTTTAGGATAGATGTTGGGTTTGTGCTTTGCACGGGCTTTTTATGACTAGTATAAATATAAGGAAACGTGAGAAAGGGGTTAGTGCATATTTCTTGCATAAATGTACCATAATAAAGTCTGATTTTCCTTGGGTTCTGAGTTTTCAACAAGATGTAAATACTTCAACATATGCCTAATTCCATGCATGTGATGCAAGCTATTAACCTTGTGTGATCAGAATTGCTTAAACTCAACTATAGCTTCCAAATACATAGTAGTCTATAACTCCCAAATATAGACTCTCCCAAAATAATCCATATGAACCACAAATAAAATAAGTTCCTTATCCATAAACAATACAGTCAACATAGGATAAATCTGTATTTGAACTTGAAATCGCATCTACCTAATCTATTTTTGACTCATTTCCTAATACAATCGTAATTGATTCCTACAGAAAGAACTAGGTAAATAGTAGTATCAAATATTGGAAGCACCAGCTCAAACATTTTGTTCATTTCTTAGCATACACTACAAAATAGCTCTTTTAGTGGTAATAAACATGCATTTTAACAAATCAAAAGAGTGCTAAATAAAGTTTTTACCGACATTAGTTAATTGTCATTAGATATAATGTCGCTATAGGTTTTAGAGGCATTTTTAAAGAGTGCTAAAACGTAATTGTCATCAATAATTGCCTCTAAAAAATATATTTAGTGGCAATTAAGTTGTTGTCATTAATTAATTGCCGCTAAAGATTGTTTTTAGTCTATAACAAATATATTTATGATCGTAGGATTCACCTTTTCCCTCGAATGCATTAGATAACTAATAACCACGTCACTCGGCATGCAATCTAGGTTCCCGCTATGCATTACGCTTGCAATGAATTCGTCGTACAAACTATTGCGGCGAACAGGAATGGAAATTGTCACCTTGGTAAATGATCTCCATTTCCAGCATTTAGGAGTCTCCACCTATTTTCCCATGAAATCACCAGAAAACCAGAATAAATTCGGCAATAGACATCGTAGAATTAAGACTTGATCGACGGTAGATTATGCTTGAGATCTATGTCGGGTTGTATGCACGGTTTATGACTGACGATGACGGGTCGATGGCTACACAGATATCCATACAAAATCTTTAAATTGCAAATATTGCTTCTAATCAATGATTGTTGGGTTTATGGAATAGAGAAATCAACTTGGAGTCGCCTTAGATGCTGTAATGCACTTTCTAAAGTGGTTTTGAGTAATGTGATTGATTTAGAGCTTTTTAACAATGGTGGAAAGTGTGTTTGAGAAGATAGAAAACAAATGGGGTAACAATGGATAAGCTTATGATGTTTGTGGACTGATTTACAGCTGATCGACGAAAAAAACGCCAGAAAAATGGCTAGAATCGAAGCTTTTTGGAGGGAAAAATAGCCACTTTCTATTTTTAGCTTTTGAAATATTTTTTTTTTTTATATTTTTGGAAAACCTAGTTATTTTTGTATATATAATGGTGGATGATGGAGTGGGTTGAAGTGTATTATTAGAAACTTGTGGATGAATTTATTAAGTTGGAAGTATTGAGTTAAAGTGAATTATTATAAAAGTTGGGGCTGAAATTGTTAAGTTGGAAAAGTTGGTGGTGAGGTGGAATTATGTGGGTATTTGACCAATGTTTTAAAACTTTTGGGTATTTGGCAAAATAGTTTGAAAAAAGAGTTGTTTTGATATACTTGCCCTAGATACAATGCCGCTATAGGTTTTAGGGGCACTTTTAAAGAGTGCTAAAATATAATTGTCATTAATAATTGCCTCTAAAAAATATATTTAGTAACAATTAAGTTATCGCCATTAATTAATTGCCACTAAAGATTGTTTTTAGTGTAGTGATAGCTTGGCTGTACAGTGCGTTGCGCCAGGGCAATGCAATAGCACTACTACGAACACACCAAAGCCCAGGTAGCAAGCTACCTTAATGGACTCTCCACTTATAAAATTGAGTTAATTAATATCATGTAGACCAATAACAATTAACACACATATCAGATATTAAAAGGATAAAGAACAGAGATACTACACTTGATCTTAGTTAAAAGGCCGAGAAAGGTATGGAAGCAACAACTCCGTGAGCCTTTTGGACAAGTTCTAATTTCAGAGTTAATGGGAAAAGGAAGGCTGCAAAGCGTTATATTTTTATATTTTCAATGTTTATAACATAACTAGGTGCCAACAATTGCCAACTCCATGTGATTGCATATGTTGGCTAATTATCTGAAGTCTTATTTTCCCAAATCCCCAACGTGACCAAATATGAAGAAAAACCTAACTCTCATTGAAGTCTAAAAGCAACATAAATTAAAAATCTTTACTTTCTTTTAACTTCATGAAAGTACAAAGGCGACATTGACATTCAAATGCACTCAGCCTATAAATATCCCTCTAAACTACTTCAATTTCTCATCACCTCAATTTGATCAATCTTTTGAATCTCTCAAAAAGATTAAATTTGTAGCAATTTCTCCTAAGCAGAATGAGTCCCTTAGTAATTGTTCCACTTCTCTTCAGCCTCTTCCTCAACTTATCATTAGCAGAAAATACCATCAATGTCCAAAATTATGGAGCAAAATCCAATGGAAAAACTGATTCATCAAAAGCCTTTGTGAATGCATGGGCAGTAGCCTGTTCTTCAACAAGCCCGACCACTATTTATGTGCCACGTGGAAATTACTTGATTCGCACTGCATACTTCAATGGCCAAACATGCAAGAGCAAGGCTATTAATATACGCATTGATGGGACTCTCTTAGCTCCCTCTGATTATAATGTTATTGGCAATGCCGAAAATTGGATAAAATTTGAAAAAGTCACTGGAGTTTCTATCTACGGTGGAACCTTTGATGGCCAAGGTTCTGGCCTTTGGGCTTGCAAGAACTCTCACAAGAATTGCCCTAAGGGGACTACGGTTCGTTTAGTTTGTCATAAAAAGTGTTTTTTCAGTCTTTTTCATGATATAAATAATAGTAGTAACTATTTTCTGAAGAAAAAAAAATATAAATAGTAACATATGTGAGAGTGTTTTTATGAAACTTAAAGACTAATCGTACAAGTTAATTAACGATAATATTTAGTACATAGGAGTAACCGTTAATTGGATTATCAATTAATGAAAAGCAAGCTAAGATAGTTATAAGTAAATGACTTTTACAATGAATTTTCTTATATGATTTCGTACAATTCTCACTCGTAAGTTAGCTAGCTTTTTTGAATTAAGTAATTCGGACTAAAGTCAATTTCTTATCATGATATCAAAATCTAAGTTCATTTCTAATTTCTTTTTGAATTACCGATATTGAACTCTTAAGTTATATGATCCACACACCAATTATCCAATTTTGAGCATGAGGGGGTGGGGTGTTAGATTCCACGTCGGTTGGGCATTTTAAAATGGGTCTTTTTATAGTCCTTTTGAAACCTCACCTCATGAGTCATGAGTATTAACTTTCGAAGTTCAATTGGACGCACAATCTATTTGTATCAGCACCAAAATCATACTCCTAGTGCCAAAGAGACAATTGAATATTATTTCAAACTTGTAATTTACTTTTTATGTTATGTCAAATTAGCATAATCTCATTTCAATTTTACATTAAATTATTTCGGTGCAGGCTTTGACTTTTTACGATTCAAACAACATTATACTGAGTGGAGTAACTACACAAAATAGCCAAATGTTTCATATTTTGATAGATACATGTCATAATGTGAAGCTACAAGGAGTGAAGATATCGGCTCCTGGAAATAGCCCGAACACTGATGGAATTCATGTAAAGTTATCGACAGGAGTAAGCATTATGAACTCACATATTGGTACTGGAGATGACTGTATCTCTATTGGCCCTGGAAATTCTAACTTATGGATTGAAGGCATTGCATGTGGCCCTGGACATGGAATTAGGTTTGGAACTTAACATAAATTTAAATTTATTTTTTTAAAAGAGGATTTCTTCTTGTATGTTGATTTTCCTTTTCATTCATTTACCTTTTCAACTAAATATATATCTAAAACTTGATGTTATTGCAGCATTGGAAGCTTAGGCTGGAAAATAGAAGAATCAGGAGTTCAAAATGTGACAGTTAAGACCGTGACTTTCACTGAAACAACAAATGGTGTGAGAGTGAAGACTTGGGCAAGGCCTAGCAATGGCTTCGTCAGACATGTTCTCTTTCAGCACATTGTTATGATTAATGTTCAAAATCCAATCATCATAGACCAAAATTACTGCCCTAATCATGAACCTTGTCCTCGTCAGGTATTAATTGAACAAGTTAATTATTTATCACAATAATGATAAAATTAATGATGACATCGTATCATGTTCTCTTATACCTTAATCTAATCGTATCATGATAAAATTACGTTATTCTCTTTTTAGGGCTCAGGCATACAGATAAGTGATATAACATATCAAGACATACATGGAACATCGGCTACGAAAACTGCAGTGAAACTTGATTGTAGTAAAACCAATCCATGCAGCAGCATAAAACTTGAAGACTTGAATCTTAGTTACAAAGGTCAATCGACTGAAGCTTCATGCATTAATGCTAGAGGAAGAGTTTCTGGTTTAGACAAACCTACCAATTGCTTATAAAAGTATTAGATAATAATTTATTTGTATAATATCATACAGTACTACATTCACAAAAATTAAACTAAAGTTATGTGTATATTACCAAAAGTATTCGATTGTAATGTTGAAAATTCAGTATGTACCTCATGTATCAATTTATGTTGAATGAAATGTACCAGTACCGTATTCTAATATTTATGAAAAGAACCACTAATTTGGCAGCTCATAGCCCCCCCCCCCCCCCCCCAACAAAAAAAAACACTACTATTAACTCAACTTATAAATTCTGTCAATTTGACTGACCTTAAACTTAAATTTTTTTAATCAATCGGCGATTGTCTAGAGAGGAACTCCTCCGATCGAGTTTGACCTTAGTTGGGCCAATTAAGGTGACAAAAAAGTTTCAAAATTAAAAAAGAGTGACATAAGTGTTAAATATTAAGTAGAGGTGACAATTTTAAGATTATTGTTAATGACAAAAATTTTAAAATCCTCAAGTTTTATTATTTACACAGATCCCTATACTATCACCGTCACTCCTCCTCCACACCCTTTTTGTTGTCGCCACCTCCTCTTCCTTCACTATCACCATTACTGCCATTGTCACCTCTTTCAGATGCAATATTATTTCCTCCCTCTACATAACTATCACCTATTTTTCTTGTTTCTCCTCCACTACCATCGCTATCAACACCACAACAAATGTCATCTTCTCATTCGGCGTCACCACCAGCACCACCACCTCCCTATTTACCATAAATATCACTTTTTGTGGACTCCTCCAACCACATCTTTTTTCATAAATTAAGTAAGTATCGAAGTTGTTGCAGCAACTATCGAAGTTGCTGCAACAACAGTCGAAGTTTTTGCAGCAACTTCGATAGTTGCTACAGCAACTTCGATAATTGTTGTAACACAACAACTAATAGTAGTTGTTGCAGCAATTACCGTAACTGTTGTAGCAACTATGATAGTTGCTGAAGCAACTCTCGTAGTTGCTGAAGCAACTCTCGTAGTTGCTGAATTTGTTGAATTATTTCTTCTTTCATTTTTAAAAGAAATAAAAAAATTTCTTTTCAAACTTCTCAATTTATTTTTTTTGAAAAAATAGTCCATAAGGATTAAAAACGGAAGAAGAACGACATAAAAAAAGAAAGAAAAAGAAGAAACGAATATATCACTTCTAATTAGTTGTTGTGAGTCATTTAAGACATGTCTGCTTCGCGGCTTCAATCGTGATTTTACTATGTCATCCTTAATTAATTATTATGGTCATCTAAGTATTATACCACTTAAATTGGAATAGAGGAAAAAATATTATAAATTACAATAATTAACAACTTAAAATATCTAAAAAAAATAATTTGTTATATATTTCAAAAAAATGCGCAAAAGATATTATAAATCACAATAATTAACAACTTAAAAAATTTGAAAGATATAAAATATTTGGTTCACTCTCTAAATTATATCAATGCCACTTAAATTGGAATAAAAGAAAAGTATTATAAATCACAATAATTAAAAATTTAAATTATTTCAAAAATATAATTGACTATCAAGGAGAGTAATGTACTCCCTCCGTTTAAAAAAGAATGACCCCTTTCCTTTTTTGGCAATACTTTAATTTCAACTTTCCACATGACATGTTTAGAACCACCAGATTAAAGGGTATTTCGGTACATTTGACATAGCTTTAATTTAAGTCAACAAGATTAAAAAATCTTCTTTATTTTCTTAAACTTTATGCTAAGTCAAAGTAGGTCATTCTTTTTTAAACGAAAGGAGTATATTTTTTGAAAACTACATAAAAATATTATAAATTATAATAGTTAACAACTTAAAATATCTAAAATCATATTAAAAATATGATTGATTATCTAAATTATATTTTTATCGCATAAATTGAGACAAAAAATAACATATACTGAACCCGTATTATCTGAAAAACAGTAATATAGGCTCATCGATTTTTGCTATTCACACTCTTTACTAATTTATACATTTGTAGAGTTTAATTTTGATCGCGAATTAAATTTTTAAAATAAAATTATAATAATATCTGACAACTTAAAATATTTTAAGAGTATATACAACAATTACTTTGAAAAATAAATTTATTTAAATTTCATAATTCAAAAGTTGTCACAATGGTTATCGTTATAATATTAGATTAGAACAGACGTTGAGTCTGTGCTTTGCACAGGCTTTGGGTGACTAGTATAAATATAAGGAAACATGAGAAAGGGGTTAGTGCATATTTCTTGCATGAATGTACCATAATAAGTTCAATTTTCCTTGGGTTCTGAGTTTTCAACAAGTTGTAAATACTTCAACATATGCCTAATTCCATGCATGTGATGCATGCTATTAACCTGGTGTGATCACAATTGCTTAAACTCAACTGTAGCTTCCAAATACCTAGTAGTCTATAACTCCCTAATATAGACTCTCCCAAAATAATCCATATGAACCACAAATAAAATAAGTTCCTTATCCATAAACAATACAGTCAACATAGGATAAATCTGTATTTGAACTTGAAATAGCATCTACCTAATCTATTTTTGATTCCTTTCCTACAGAGTAAATAGTAGTATCAAATATTGGAAGCAACTTAACAACTCAAACATTTTCTTCATTTCTTAGCATACACTACGAAATAGCTCTTTTAGCTGTTATAAACATGCATTTTAACAAATCAAAGAGTGATAAAGTTTTTACCGGCATTGGTTAATTGTCATTAGATACAAGGGAATAATTGGCAAAGAAGGAACCCTCCAAAACTAATTATCCAAATACCCACTTAATTTCTTTTTGATTTATTTTTTAGGTTTAGGGTGTAAAAAGTGAGAAAAAGTGAAAAAAGTGGGACTCACACATGGACCAAGGGACCAATTCATCAATTTTATAACTTCAACAAATTTAATATAATACACCTAACACCCTCCACTTATTCCAATATTAAAAAAAAAACCTCTCTCTCTCCTCTTCAATTCTCAACTCCCGCTTTTGAAGCTACTTCTCCCAAAAAACGCCATTGTCGTTTCAGCTTCTTCTCCAGCTGCTAAGGGGTGGTTGTTGCTTCGCAAGGTTAGTTAAAATGAAGTTTCGATCATTTCTAGATCCATTTAAACGGTTTTTTTGCTAATCGATTCGTAGTGAAGTAGGATTTTTTTTTCGAATTTGGTGTTTTGGTTTAGTCGTATTTTTTTTTAGCAACGAAGTGTTGAATGATGGGATAATTGTTGTTTGAAGAGTTGTTTTGGCACTTTGATTTGAATAGCGACCTGTTTCTATCCGTAGATCCGCGGTCTATCGTAGACCGTGGTCTATGAAATGAGAATGCCCTAGATTGAAATCAATTTTGAGACGCATGAAATTCTTTTAAAACATGATTGCTGAAATAGTGAAAATTGAAATATAATAGCTAATTAGTTTGATTAGGTGCACTAGTTTGATTTTTAGCAATTGTTGTGTTTTGATTTCGCATACTGGATTTTGGTCCAGTTATTGTATGTTTGTGTAGTGAACTGTTTAATGGTGGGTGTTTGTTAATTTTTTTAGGGGATTTTCATTTGAGCATTGAGTTATTTCTGTTGATAGACTTGTGGTCTATGAACTGAAAATGAGAGATTTGTTCTTCAGGTGTAGATTATGTTGAAAATGGGTAAAAAAATCATCATTCCTAAACGCAAAACTGGTACCGCTGGTAGCAGTAGAAAAAAAAGAGCTGAGGCAGTTGAAAATGTCTCAAAAAGAAAGAAAATTAAAGAGTCGGTGTCCGAATCAGATTCGGAGTTAAAGGAGATAAGTGAGTACGTCGATTCTAATGAAGATGTTGCCAAGCGGAGTGTCAGTGGTGATAGTGAAGAGAGCGAGGGAAGTGGGAGTAATTGTGATTATAGGGATAAAGATTCCTTGTCCGTGCCATATCTTTCAAGGTGCATTTTCGTGGAGCAGTATGAGCTTCAAACTATAATTGACGAGGTCAGATCTTTTCCGGTAAAGATATCGGTCAGATAAAAAATGGCTGCTTATTAAGAATTTAAGCAAGTTCTTGTCGACCAAGAATTGAAGAAAAGATTCAAGCGATCCTATTTTAGACACCTGCGAAACCTGCCAGAACATCTTAAGTTCAATAGGCAGTTGGTTTATTATTTTCTGTTGCGACATATCAGGAACGATAAGATGCGTCATGAGATGTGGTTCTGCGTTAACAGCAAGCCTTCCTGTTTTGGCCTGAAAGAGTTTTGTTTAATCACGGGGCTGAACTGCTCATCATACCCTAGTGAATCAAAAATGAAGAAGGTATTAGCAAATGGGGATAATTTTTGTTTTAAGGTGACGAAAAACAAAAACATCACGACGGCCAACTTGTTACACCTGATCAGAGGGAATAAGCTGAACGAGGACTAGAAGTTCAAGTGCAGTCTACTTTGGTTCTTGCACATCATGCTTCTTGCGAAAGATTCGACGAAGGTTTTCGACACAAAACTGATTCGAATGGTCGATTCCTTGAGTTTTTTTAGAAGTATTCGTAGGGGAAAAAGACATTTCAACTGACTATGGACTATCTAAAGAAGAAAAGTGACCTGAAGAAGCAGAAGGAGGTATATGATGAGAAGCAGAAGGCGTCCTATGCTCTATTCGGATTTTCCTGGCATTCATGGTATCTGCCATAAACCCTTTAGTGAGTTTATCGTAGATTCTCATTTTATTTATACTCTGTCATAGACTCTGAGTTAGTTTTTTCACTGTTGTACTGCTTACAGATTTGGATCTATGAGGCATTTTCTTATCTTTGAGAATTTACTGGAAAATCAATGGATGAGCCCCTTTCCATTCCTCGCATACTCAGATGGCACACTATAAAAAGTGACAAGATAATCGAAGACGACCCATTCAAGTATAAAGGGAAAGTTACCAAGGTATGAACTTATTTTCTATTATGCAATAATACTACCGTTGCATCGAATGTTATGTAATTGTTAATTGATATTTTATAGAACGTGCATCCGTACATCATCCCTACTATTCGTGAGACAAAAATAGATTACATGATTACATTTGAGCCATATACGGATGAGGTGAAGAATAACGTCCTCGATGGCTTGAAGAAAGAGTTAGAAGGGGTGACTGTCCTTACTTCAAATGAGGACAGTGATGATGACGGGGATTTGGGTGGTAACCCCATTGGAGTATGCATTGATGATGATGATTCTCCGAGCACCTCCAAAGATGTAGCGGGAACCTCATCCCCGGGGATCTTCATAAGTGTGTCGCTATGCTCGAGGAAGCGATGTTTGATATTGCTGCCTATATCAGAGAGAAAAGAATGAAGAACATGAAAATGGATAAGCGACAACACGAGCAAGGTAAATTTATTCAATAATTGATATTGTTAATGAATTTTCAGCTTTAAATATCAGTATCACTTTGCAATATGATAATACAGTGCAAGTGGACCTTCGTGAATTGGAGAGGAATAAAGAAAGAGAATATATTAGCCCAACTTATAAATTCTGTCAATTTGACCTTATACTTCAATTTTTTTTTTATCAATTGGCTATAGAGAAGAACTCTTCCGAGCTCGACGTTAGTTGTGGCAGTTAATAAGGAAGCAAAATTACTTATGATTTATGAACATGACCTTTCTATTTATTTGTCCTCTCAGATTAACCACATTTTAATTCATTTGTTCTAAATTTTTGTTGGGTACGATGTAGTTTTGATGATTGAAAAACTGACAAAGTGATATAAAACCCGTCAGTCAAGCTGGTTCACAGACACACTATCTCATGTAGCTGAAACTTGTAGCAAAATCATCGATGATTAAAGACAAGCGTGAAAAAATCAAGGAAGGACCAGTGGGCTGGTTAATTCAGATAAACTCAAGGAAATAAACATGTGCTGATTTATTGAATAAGGAGTCTCACTTGAAGTAGAACTCTATGCAATGAGAGTTCTGATTAAAGGAGGAGTTTGAAATAAAGAATGACTCTTTGAAGAGCTATGCTTAAATAAAAGATGTATCATTCAGAGTAACGCGCGCACTTACACAGAGAGTAAAAGGCTAAACACGATCAAATTAAGAAATTTCATAATTGAGAGAATTCTGACTAAAGATTCAAGTGTTGTCAGTACAAAAGAACGAATTGACGAACCTATTTCACAGGATTAAACTTTACAGTTCATGAGTCAGTTTAAATGTATTTTTCTTATTGAGTTGTAATTTATTACTTTCCTAGATTGATTGTTTAGAAACAATAATGTGCTGAGTTAACTTCAAGTTTGGGATAACTCGAAGTGGGTTCAACAGTCAAGGGTGATTGTTGAGTTATAGGAATTAGAGTTTATAATTTTTAGTTATTGAGGTATAGGAATTAGAGTTTATAATTCCTAGTTGTTGGTTACAAAAGTTTTATAATCAGTCGTTAGTTACTTAGTGAAGTTGGGTTTAAATCCTGTAGAGGTACAGGTCATGTTTTTTTACACCTCTTGAGCCGGGTGTTTTCCACGTAAATATATCACTATGCAATGCACCTACTGTTTCAGCTAGATAGGAACACGTTAATTAACATGTTCCATTAATAGACAACTGTTAGGCTAAAGTAAGTAATCAGTAGGGCACGTACTCTACTGTGGGCTGCTGCTACCGAATCTTCTTTATTTATGCTATATTTGTGTGTCACATTACCTATAATAGATTTTGCATGCTTGGTTAATTTTAGATGTTGATACACTAATAAAATATAAATCTTTTGGGGGAAGGAGGATATATTGCAAGGCTGGAGTCACACATTAGTTTAGGGACAGATGGGTGTTTATATGGACTTGGGCAATCCTACACTCTTAAGCTAGATTTTGGGATTGAGTAGGCTCAGATATTGTATCTTTACAGTTAACAGTAGTACATTTTCTATAGAAAGCATTTTCTCCATACCAAATGCAGTACATTTCTTGTTGGGGCATTGGACTTTTTCCTTTCTATTTGTTTCTTTTGTTTGTTGTTTTGACCATTGTGAATTGTCTCTGTTTGTATGGTTACAGTTGTCATTGGATTTAGTTCAAGAATGGCTGGAGAAAATGTGTCCAGATGATGATGACTCAGGATTCGAGTATAAGCAGAATTACTACATATCAGCCATTTGACGGGTTGTTGGAGTCAAAAGTGATAAGTTTTTTAATTTTTCCTTGCACATTACTAGTGACTTGTTTGTTGATATACTGTTGACATGTATTGGATATCCTCTGTTTCATTAGGGATTGTTCTTCTTGAACTAGTAATTAAGTACTGGTAGTTATTCATCTTGTTATATGCATGCTAGACAAGGAAATTGAACAAGAAAATTACTTGAAAAAGTTTCTAAATTTAAAGTTGTTAATTTGAATTCAGACCTTATATGATGATCCAAGTATTTTGATTTGTTATACTTTCACTTACGTTACTACTTTTCTTGAACTGCTTTAGATTGTTTTTCCACGAGGTCTAACGCAGCTAACCTCTCTAATGTAGGAGTAAGGTCAACGTACGCTCTACCCTTTCCAGATCCCACTTTGTGGGACCTATTAGGTATGCCGTTGTTGAGGATTAAATCAATTGGATACCTATTTGGGTGGTATTAGTTTATAGCTGTAATGAAGGATGTGCTCATGTCATGTCCGTATAATTTCAAAAGTATCCAGATTTATCAAATTAACATATATTTTTCGGCTTCTGAATTCTAGGATAGCGATATAGTGTTAGTAACTCGATTCTGATTATACAAATATATGGGGTCATAATAATATGATATAAATAACTTGGACGGAAGAAGTAATATTTTCTAGCGTTTTCCTTCACGTCAAACATCCTCTTAGTTGACGGTCTTTTTTATGTTTTCTCTTTGATACATGAGAGTGGTGCATACATATTTGAATCTTTCAATATCTGACTGCTGCTATGAAACCGTCATTTTCTATTCCACCCACTTGCAAAAAAAGAAAGCTATTTTTTTTTTCTTTGGCTATTTTTCCTTTTTATTCTTTTATTTTTACTCAACTCAAGAAAATAAGGAGATTAGGGGAGTAATAAGTCGCTGATGGTTACTTAAACAATGTTAGTTGATTCTTTTATACACATAGGCTAACTTAAACAATGTTAGTTGATTACTCAATGTAAACACTAGTTAGTTAATTACGATTTTTGGATTATGTAGTTATATGGCTGTTATTTTCTTCAATGTAGTTTTCTATTTCTGGCAAAGAGTCAATTGCAATAGGATATACTAAATACTGAAGTGACAATAAAGCTGAAAAACATTCAAGGAGGATCATATGTGAGTATCCTTGCACTTTTTTCTCGGCCCTAATTGAAAGTAAGTTCCATCTACTAGTATTTAATAGGCTCTTAATTTGTCCAGATAGGCTAATAAAATTTTTATATGTACATATTTTATCTTGGCTATGACTTCAAGCCGCCAATTTATCCATAATAACTTCATTTGCTTCTTTGAAGCAATAATGTCTAGTATTAATATCATGACTGTTTACTAGGAGCCTTGTATTTTTCTCTATACATATTTAACACCTTCAGAACTGGAGAAGCTAACAGGAAATGTCAACTTCAGAGAGGCACACCTGAATCAGAAAACCTCTGTAGAGGAAATCATAAAGGATTTTGATCAAAATGATGATCACATTATCGATGAAAATGAGTTTCTCCTTGGCGTGACATATTGGCTATGTTATGCCAAGCAAACTACCAAAGAACATCTTGATATGGTAATATATATTCTAGCTAAATACTCCTATCTTGTGTGTGATGTATGTACTAGTAGGGGCGAAGTTAAGGTTTTGAGTTTATGAGTTCTGAATTCTAGAGAAGGAAAAAATAACTTACTAGTTTTGTATAAATTATTTACATAATATTATGCTATTGCATTCTGCTGAACCCGTTAGGGAAACTATTGGTCCACCTGTGTACTAGATATTTTGACAAATAAGGTACGTTGGAACTGACTGTCTGCAGGTATTGTGGGGAGAAGTCGACAAGTTCTTAGATGAAGCTATAAGAGGAAACAATGGACTTTTCAACTAGTCTTTGGTGTTAAAATGGGTATTCTGCAAGTCTGTGTTGAAAGCGACTTTGACCATTGCTATATTGTCACTGTGTGCGCAGATCCAATCATGGATAACATTATACGACTAGCCAGGCAATTGGACTGCCTTCTTTCTTCTTATCATTTGTCATAGTACCTCTTGCTGTCAATGTAAGAACTGCAATAACAACAATAAATTTATTGTCTTCAACAAAACAATAGAGTTCCACGACTTCATCTTTGACATTTTTCGAGGTCTACATTTCTCCTCTTCATTTTCTCTCGAAACCTCCAGTGAAGTACTTAACTTTTTCTATTTTTGTTCTTTAATTTGTTGTTTTACAAGCAGATCTATGTGGGGGTGATCATGAACAACATTATGGGAATGTCAACTGTGTCAACTATATTATATGGGAAGGACTTGAGATGAGAGTATTCAGCTAAGTGTTGTTATCTATGGTGATCTGTGTTGTAATTGGCACTTTTGCTTTCATCCGTACCACTTATCCACTTTGGACTTGTATTGTAGCTTTCTTGTTTTATCCTATAGCACTTGTACATTGTTTTATCCAAGAAAATCATTGCAAATTGTCTTAGATATTCAATTATGATGATGTAATTGTCTGGTTGGAGCGACTCTTAGAATATTGAAGGTTTTGTGTTTTAATTTGATATTGGAGTTTGAAGATACTAGTTAGTGTTGAAAATTTGAAGTTTGAAGATGTTAATGTTGAAAATTTAATTTTGAAGTTTAATGTTCATTGTGTTTTTGATATGCTTGTTAATTACAATGTTTAATTACTCATGTTGTATAATGATATATGAATTGAACAAATATTGAATTGTACGTTATGCTTAAAGAAATAATTAAATTTGAGCTAAAATTAGAATCTATAATTAGTTATTAAAATTGATGGGCCCTACTAAATTTTAAAAAAAATTATAGAGGTTTCAAACCCCCGCAATTTTTAAATAAAATTTTATTATAAGAAGAATTAAATTTAGAGCAACGGGGGTCAACCGCTGCAAAATAACCCTCGAAAATTAATTATGGGGGTTGGAACAAAACTCTCACAAATTTTTTGTGACGGCTCGTATTGTGGGGTTTTGAGAACCCCTAGAATTATATTTTTTGGGGGTTTAAAACCCCCACAAATCTTAAAATTAACTTCCGTCATTTGACCCATTTTTTGTAGTGTATCACTATGCAATTTACTTACTGTTTTAGCTAGATAGGAACACGTTAGTTAACATGTTCCATTAATAGGCAATTGTTAGGCTAAAGTAAGTAATCAGTAGGGCACGTACTCTAACAAATGGTATCAGAGCGAGGTTGTCTTAAAAGGGGTTAACACCTAAGACAAAGAACACAATGATGAATTTCGCACCACTTACTGATCACGGTGAAGGTCAGTCCACTACTAGACCTCCACTCTTTGATGGTTCTCAGTTTATTTGGTAGAAAGCTAGGATGAAAAAGTTTCTTCAAAGTGTAGATTATGAATTATGAGACAGAATTATTAAGGGACCAACAATTCTCATGAAGCTAGTAGATGGAGAACAAATGAAAAAGGTAAGGAGTGAATTCACCCCAGAAGATCTTGTTGCACTAAAAAAGAATGCAAAAGCCAAAAACATTTTTGTTTATGGTCTTAGTCCAGCCGAGTACAATAGAGTGTCTAATTGCAATACTGCTAAACAAATTTGGGATGCATTAGTGAATGCACATGAAGGCACTAGCCAAGTGAAAATTTTTTAAATTGCATTACTTTTCACTGAATATGAGGCTTTCAAAATGGAGAAAAATGAGTCACTACCGTGTTTCTTTTTATTAATGCTCAATAATTTTTCTTTGTTAAGTACTAGCATAGGTTTAATGTGGAACATGTTCTGACAATTTAATGAAATGGTTATCTTTGCTTAATTGACTCATGTTCTTGCTCTCTTTAATACATTACTATGTTGGCTAAAGTCTTTGTCTGATTATTTTGGTGATAGCCCTAGTGACCATGAATAACATAACTAATTACTTTGGCCAGTATATCAATGCATTGAAATAGTTTTTTGATGATACCAAAAGGGAGAAGATAAGAGGATGGCAATGTTTATCATCCATTGACTAACCTGTTTCATTCTAGTGTATTATACTTTAGTACCTACAGGTGAAGATGTTTGAATGCACGAAGACAAGAGGTCATCATAAAAAAGGGGAATTTGTTGGGTACGATGTAATTTTGATGATTGAAAAACTAACAAAGTGATATAAAACATGTCAGTTAAGCTGGTTCACAGACACACTGTCTCATGTAGCTGAAACTTGTAGAAAAATCATCAATGATTAAAGACAAGCGTGAAAAAAATCAAGGAAGGACCAGATGGGTGGTTAATTCAGATAAACTCAAGGAAATAAACATGTGTTGATTTAAAGAGTTGGAGTTTGACTACAACACTAAGGAGACAAGATTTGAAATTGAAGAAGGAGTCTCACTTGAAGACTTAGAGGCAGAGCCAGAATTTCAAGTAAGGGGGTTCAATATTTAAAGAAAACTAAGTTGAAGGGGGTTCAACACCTACTATAACCATATAAAAAATAATTTTAATCATGTATAAATAGTATATTTTTCCATCGAAGGGGGTTCAGACGAACTCCCTAAAGAGGGTTGGCTCCGCCTCTGCTTGAAGTAGAACTCTATGCAATAAGAGTTCTGATTAAAGAAGGAGTTTGAAATAAAGAATGACTCTTTGGAGAGCTGTGCTTAAATAGAAGATGTATAATTTAGAGTAATGCGCACACTTAGAGAGAGGGAAAAGGCTAAACACGATCAAATTGAGAAAGTTCATAATTGAGAGAATTCTGACTGAAGATTCAAGTGCAGCCAGTACAAAGGAACGAATTGATGAACCTATTTCACAGGATGAAGCTTTACAGTTCATAAGTCTGTTTAAATGTATTGTTCTTATTGGGTTGTAATTTATTACTTTCCTAGATTGATTGTTTAGGAACAATAATGAGCTGAGTTAACTTCAAGTTTGGGATAACTCGAAGTGGGTTCAACAGTCAAGGGTGATTATTGAGTTATAGGAATTACAGTTTATAATTTGTAGTTATTGAGGTATAGGAGTTAGAGTTTATAATTCCTAGTTTTTTGTTACAAGAGTTTTCTAATCAGTCGTTGTTGAGGCTCAGAGTTATTTAGTTAAGTTGGGGTTTGTAACACCCCGATTCGCTGAACCGGAATGCTACACGGTGCTCATAACCCTGAGGTACGACAAGCTAACCTATGACTGATATTTGTACCTGTATACTGCAAATCATGATATAATAATACGGAATACATAGAACTGTAAGGCCATGAGGTTCAACTGAATACAATCATGTGGGTGAAAATACCCAAAACAACTCAATCTAAATGTAAATCTGAACGTAAATCTGAACATAAATCTGAAAGCCTCTAAACTATCTGAATAAGGGGTTGAAGGAACATGTCTCCAACTAACTCCGTAAAACTGAACTAAAGAAATAAATGTATCAAATCATATTGTCCTCGAATCAATGAGGACTTATTGTGTCTCTGCGACTGGAATGCTACCGCTACTACTGGGCTGGAGCTCGTGTCTCGGAACCTATGGTGTAACATGAAAAGAAAGCACCATCGTGCAAATGCGTCAGTACAACTGGAGTACTGAGTATACGAGGAAGGTAGGCTGAACATAAAGGGTTTCATACATGAACAACACTGATTAACTAATATGAATGTGGAGTGCAAACACACATATATAGAAACTGGGACCGTGAATACGTGATAGCATGACCTGTAAGCTAATACATGGTTTAGTGATAATTGTCATAACTGATATTGAAACTGATAACATGGACGACTGTATCTGACAGTCCTGTATATACTGAAATCTAAAGAACGCCCTGAGTTCTTTTAATGAGACTGATACCGAAACTGTGGGAAGTAGTGTTTAACCGACATGCCCCATGTATGCCGTTATGGCTAAGCTGGGGTCCAATCTCTACCCTGACTGGAGGGGTGTCAATACCGTGCCACGGGTAAGGACAGCCTGTGAGTGACCCTTATCTGGCGGGTACTCAATGAGAATGGTGGAAACCCTAAACTGACGGGTTAAGCCACCCCCATCAACCCTAATCTGACGGGTTAAGATGTCTCAACCTACGCTGGCTACGTAGTTCTGGAACACAAGGATGACTACTAATAATCACACCCTGAACTGGCGGGTGAGTTCCCATCCTTGCGTTCACTCGGTGCTAACCTCTACTCCCATCTGGAGGGACTGGACATGAATAACTGACTGTGCATGACTTAATCTTACTGAATTTCGTTGACTGGCGGAATGTTACTGATATCTGACAACTGACTAAGATCATGAGGTTTTCCTGAGTCACATGACTAACTGAAGTCTATGGAATCATAGCTTGAGTTTGGATATCGTGAAACATGACATGGATCTAGGCATACAACTATAGTTTTTGGGTACAAGTACCCCCAGGACTCGATGGAAGGAAACCGGCACACATGACTAACTTGATCATAAGAATAAAGTCCATAATTTATAATATCATAAGTAGGGATCTCATACTAAGCATGGTTATCAACAATGTATTGCATGGAAAGGATTTCATATCACATGGAAGTACTTGCACAATCTTAATATCATGTTCATTGCATAATCATATTGGCAACACATACCAATAGCATGGAAGTTCATGTGAATTGCATGGTTATCATACATCTTGTTCATAAGTAGGATTTGCAAGTAAACATAGCATAATCTCATAAGAATAGTTCATGAGTATTCCAACAACATTTACAAGGCACATTATCAACATAGAAGTCATTGGAACGTAAGGGCATATCATGAATCCTTCACTTAGTCACAATTTAGCTATATTGCATGATTTCTAGTTTCTTAGGCATTTTATCAAACACCTTACATGCACATCTTAATCATAGGTGAAATCATCAAATTATACATCATGAACAACCAAATTTACATGTTTCCAACTCATATAATATCATGAAATTCAAAAAAAAAAAACATACAAAGATTCCCTCTTGGGAATCACCCAATATCAACAACATGATCATCAACACCCAACAATATAGAAATCATACTTTATAATGAAAAAAAGGGTTTTTGAGCTTTATGGATAAAAGGGATCCATAAATCAACTCACGTATACTTTAGAAGAAAGATTCTTGATGATTGACGGGGGAATTTCCTTGAAATCAGATCTTCAAGCTTAGTTACGCAACCCTAGTTATTTTTCTCTTTTAGTGCTCTTGGACGATGAGCTTTGAGATGATAATAGGGTTGTAATATGTTTAGAAGCTATATATTTCGTAGGGTTAAGTTTAGGGACGTGTAAGGAGTGTTAAAAGACTTAATTACCCTTAAAATAACTCAAAACGAAGTGTTTTTGGCACCTGGAACTGACTTAGGAGGCGCCCAAGTGATTGCCTAAGCTAGGTTGGGCGGCGCCTAACCAATCGCCTATGTTTGGGTTGGGCGGCGCCTAACCAATTGCCTATCCTTACTGTCTCTCATGAAAATGGGCATAGCTTTTTGCTCGGGTATTGGATTAAGGCGAAATTGGTATCATTGGAAAGCTAATTCGATTCTATAAAATTAGGTAGGTCTAAATCAGCTAAAATACCACATTAACATCGAGTTATACTCATTCAAAGATGACCCTTGCAAAATCGAACACTAAAACTTGATGGATTCAAAAACTCTTAGCTTGTATTACCTTAAGTGACTCATATGTACATGCTTAATGCATCATAAGCTATCCTATTACTAGGATATTCATTGTAAGTTATGTACTCAAGTATGAATCACAGGATAGGAGATTTCATACATAGGAATACTTATTCACTTCCTAGCTTAGAAATATGTGGGGTATTAAGAGTTAAATCCTGTAGAGGTACAGTTCGTAGTGTTTTTACACCTCTTGAGTCGGGTGTTTTCCACGTAAATATCATTGTGTAATTTACTTACTATTTTAGATGGATAGGAACACGTTAGTTAACCTGTTCCATTAATAGACAACTGTTAGGTTAAAGTAAGTAATCATTAGGGCACGTACTCTAACAATTTTACTTAAAAATGACTATGAACAACTTTTATATAATTTTTTTTTATTTTACAAAAAGACCAATCTTGAGAAATAAATATAGCATAACTCCTTCCTATATGTCTCATAAAGGCATCAAAGTATGTTCGAAATTACATTATGAGGGAGAAGAAAATTAAAGTTCTGATAAATGTACGAAAGTCTTTTTTAAATTAAGAAAAAGTTATTTTTTTGACCATTTTCACAACTTGTACAAAAAGTTGGACGAAAGATGATGTTGCATATGATTTGAAAATTTTAAGTTTGAAATGTGTGGGTGTTGTCAATTATTTTTTAAAATTTTTTAGTGAAGCTTAATCCTTTGTCATTTGAATTGATACGATTCTGTTTGGAAAAGACATTGAAGCTCGCCTAAGATTGAGCTAACAAAAATTGAATTTTTAAAGTTGAAATTTATTTCTAGTTGGTGTTATAAGAATAAATTGGCTACATTTTAAGGATCTTGAATCTCAATTTTGGGATAATTTGATGGAAAATTTTAAGTGTGGTTTGACTTGAAAATCTGGTCAAATTCTTTAAGAGCTCCCAAGCAAAGGGGCAATTTCAACTTGAAGAAAAATATTTGAGAAGAGTAATTTTGTGGTTAGCTAACTTTGTTTATAGTTTTGGAAAGGAACTTTGTTGGAACCTTGAAGTTTTGATGAATAACAATATGAATGAAACAAGTTGAATTTGATTCAAACACTTGATGATAAGGGAAAGCAAGTTGAGTTGAAAAAGGAGTCCTATGTGAAGAAGGAGTTTCACTTCTAAGCATATCCTTAAGAGTCCAATGTGTGGAAGGAGAAAGATTATGAAAATTGAAGAATTCAAAAGAGTTGGAGATTTACTTCAACACTAAGGAGACAAGAGTTGGAATTGAAGAAGGAGTCTCACTTGAAGTAGAACTCTATGCAATGAGAGTTCTAATTAAAGTAGGAGTTTGAAATAAAGAATGACTCTTTGGAGAGTTGTGCTTAAATAGAAGATGCAGGAGCCAGAATAATTCATGCACTTAAAAAGGCAGAAAAGCTCAATCGACAGATTGACTTCATGAAGTGCTACTCAATCACTGAAGAAACACGTTGAAGAACCTGGTCCTCAGTACAGAATCCAACTAAGAGTTTTAGCTTTGATTTTTAGAGTTGTTCATTGTGTTTGAGCTATTCATGTAATATTAGTTTCAGTGTGTTATAAACTGAATTAGGGGCTAGTCTTTAAGTTGGGAAAAACTCAGAGACTTTGGGAATACATACCTTGGGAGGTGTGTGTGTAGTTAGTAATTAAAGTTTATAATTCCTAATTATTGAGTTATAGGGATTAGAGTTTATAATTCCTAGTTGTTGAGTTATAGGAATTAGAGTTTATAATTCCTATTTGTTGGTTACAAGAGTTTTGTAATCAGTTGTTGTTAAGGCTTAGAGTTTTTTAGTGAAGTTGGGGTTAAATCCTGTAGAGGTGCAGGTCGTGGTTTTTTACACCTTTTGAGCTGGGTGTTTTCCACATAAAAATCATTGTGTTCTTTACTTTCTGTTTACTGCTTCCTTGAAACACGCCAGTGGAATACGTTAGGCAACACGTTCCATCGATAAGCAAAAGTTAGGCAAAAATAAGAAAATCAGTAGGGCACGAATTCTTAACAAGTGGTATCAAAGAGGGTTATCTTGTGAAGGCTAACACCTTAAGATAAGATCCAAAATGAATTATACACCACCTACTAGATACTACGAAGGACAAGACATCATAGGCCTCTGTTGTTCAAGGGACAATACTACTTAGGATGGAAAGAAAGGATGAAAGATTTCCTTCAGACTATGGAATACGAACTATGGAATATAATTATCGATGGACCTTAATACCCCATGAAGAAGGATGTTGAAAAGAAGGAAGTATTAAAGGACAAGAACGAGTATAATGGGTCTGACTTTAATATGCTTGGAAAGAATGCTAAAGCCAAGTATATTCTTACTTGTGGACTTAGAATAGATGAATACAATAGGATCTCAGGTTGTACCTCTGCAAAATAAATTTGGGATACTCTTGTGGGTAGTTATGAGAAGAATATGGAGAACTTCCAAAAGAACGAGGGAACGAAGGATAAGTCACCAGCATTAAAGGTATCTGACAAAGAAGAATCAGATATGGACGATAAAAATCTTGTCAAGAACTTTAAAAAATAATTTAAGAAAGACAAGTGTTAGAACAAGAAAGGAACAAGTAGAAGGTGTTGTTCCAATGATAAGTCTCAAGGTGGTTGCTTCAAGTATGAGAAGATAGATCACATGATCAAAGATTGTCCAGTCTGGGAAATAGAATGGAGAAAGAAAATGGCTGAAAAGGAATTGAAAGAAAAAAACAAAAAGAGGAAAGAATATGCAATGGTAGCAGCTTGGGGATTTGACTCAGATAATGATGAAGTTGATGAAGCAGTACTCATGGCTCTTGGAGATTCAGACTTGGAGGAAAAAGGTGATGCTTCTGAGGTAAGTATACTTGAACTTAAAGAAAAGTTGCATTTATTTTCTAAAACAAAACTTATTTCATTGATGAGTGCACTAATTGATGACTTTCAAGAATCAACTTCTGATAGGGATGAGCTGTTCAATAGTCATGCAAGCATCAAATTTGATTTTATTGATTTAGAAGCTTGCAAGAACATTGTCGAACAGGAAAACTGCATTCTTAAGAAACAGGTTGAGCAACTTGATTCTTCAAACAATGATCTTAAATCTGAAGTTCTAAAATTGACACTTTCTGAAAAGGGAAAAAAGGCCATAAGTAAAGATCAAAAAAATGCTGAACTAGAGCTAGTTAGATACAAACAAGAATGTCATGATCTAATTGAAAAAATGAATAAGTTGAGTCAAGAAGTTTCTAAACTAAAACTTGATCTTGAAAGGGCTAATAGGTGGACAATCTTCTCAAGAATTTTTCACAAATTGGGGGAAAGAAATTACAGTGAAAAGGCAGGATTAGGATTCCACAAAAATTTTGATGTTCCTAAAGATTTATGTTATATTTATGGTAACCTTGGACATCCAACCACTGAATGTTCAAGGCATAAGACTAGAAGAAAATAAAATTTCTTTCACTCACCACATTTAAAGGGGGAATGGATCATTTGAAAGATGGCCAGATTTGTAGTGCTCATGTAAGAGAAAGCAAGGGAGGTTTAAAAAAATGAAAAAAAAGGATAACTGTGAAATTGATGTGCATGCACAGGAACATGTTGTACCGCCTAATTCAGCTGTTGTACAGACCGAGGGCATATTGGCAGGGGGAGCATGTTGTACCACCTAGTTTAACCGTTGTACAGACTGAGGGCATATTGACAGGGAAACAACAAATCAAGAATATGGTATTTAAATGAAATTAATTTCACTCTTGAGGGCTATAAAGATGTTGATTATGTGGATTACTTAATTAACTGAAAATACACCACTATCACTAAGTAGATAGAATTTAAAAAGAATAGGTTCGACTTGGAGATGATTAAAATTGCATGAACTCCCCTCAATGATTGACTAGAATAACTATTTTTCTTTTTGATCTTATTAGCTAAAAAGTTATTTTATCCAGTCTTGCACATTTAGTTGTGTGTCCCAATTCCAGATTTTTGACTTTTCTAACCTAATTTTGTATTAGATTGTGCAGAAAAATAGGTATAAGCAAGAAATTGTGACCACAAAGTTTTCTTATCAGGTATGTTCTACACTAACATAAGCATAGACTGTCTAAGTTGAAATAGTTGAGCACACCTGTTCAATTCCATACAGTTCTTCCTCTCATTGTCTAATAAAGCTAATGAATTGGTTGACCAAACTTTCTTTGATTCTTTGCAAATTGTTGTGCACAAATGTTTTAATTCTACACTAGAAATTTCTTCTTCTCTCTCAACCAAAATATCAGTTTTTGGATCATGTATTTGCCAAAGTTGATCATCAGTTACTGCAGCATATATTTCTGAAGAATGAAAAGGGACATGTTCTCCCTTTTAGTTCCTAATTGGCTATTTTTTGGGACTTCTCAATCCTAGTTCAGGTTTGAGTTATATAAGAAAAATAATGAATGTTCTTGAACAAATGAATCATGTTGCTCTACCTGTTTCAATAAGGGGGATGATACTCATTTAAAAAAAAAGAGGATTTAGCTGACAAAAATCTGAACTAGAAGCTGCATAAGACAGTCATGAAGTATAATAAGAGGTTTGTAAGACGAGGATCATTACTTTGAATCTTGACCTTGATTGATGGAGGGATGAAAATGTTGAAGACATTTGCCAATTGACACAGTTGATATCACCTCTTCCACCTTCCTTATCAGCTCTTCACTAATTGTATCCTTAGTCATGTCCCACTTTTATACCAATTTTTTTTTGATTAATGCTCAATTTTTTTTTTGATTAATGCTCAGTTGTTTTTCCCTATTCATTACTAGCTTAGGTTTAGTAAGGAACATGCTCAGACAGTTAAATAGAATGGTTATCTTTGCTAAATTGACTCATATTTTTGCTCTCTTTAATACATTACTATGTTGGCTAAAGTCTTTGTCTGATTGTTTTGGTGATTGCCCCAGTGGCCATGAATAGCATAACAAATCACTTTGGCTAGTATATTATTGCATTGAAATGGTTTTCGATGATGCCAAAAGGGGGAAGATAAGAGGATTATGCAATGTTTATAACCCATTGACTAACTTGTTTCATTCTAGTATTTTAAACTATAGTGTCAACAGGTGAAGATGTTTGAATGCACAAAGAAAAAAGGTTTGTCATCATTAAAAAGGGGGAATTTATTGGAACCTTAAAGTTTTGATGAATGATAATATGAATGAAACAAGTTGAATTTGATTCAAACACTTGATGATAAGGGAAAGTGAGTTGAGTTAAAAAAGGAGTCTTATGTGAAGAAGGAGTTTCACTTCTAAGAATATCCTTAAGAGTACTATGTGTGGAAGGAGAAAGATTCTGAAAATTGAAGAATTCAAAAGAGTTGGAGTTTTACTACAACATTAAGGAGACAAGAGTTGGAATTGAAGAAGAAGTCTCACTTGAAGTAAAACTCTATACAATGAGAGTTCTAATTAAAGTAGGAGTTTGAAATAAAGAATGACTCTTTGGAGAGTTGTGCTTAAATAGCAGATGCAGTAGCCAGAATAATTCATGCACTTAAAAAAGCAGAAAAGCTCAATCGACAGATTGACTTCACGAAGTGCTACTCAATCACTGAAGAAACACGTTGAAGAACTTGGTCATCAGTACAGAATCCAGCTAAGAGTTTTAGCGTTGAATTTTAGAGTTGTTCATTGTGTTTGAGCTATTCATGTAATATTAGTTTCAGTGTGTTATAAACTGAATTAGGAGCTAGTTTTCGAGTTGGGGAAAACTCAAAGACTTTGGGAACACATACCTTGGGAGGTGTGTATAGTTAGGAATTAGAGTTTATAATTCCTGGTTATTGAGTTATAGGGATTAGAGTTTATAATCCCTAGTTGTTGAGTTATAGGAATTAGAGTTTATAATTCCTATTTGTTGGTTACAAGAGTTTTGTAATCAGACGTTGTTGAGGCTCAGAGTTTTTTAGTGAAGTTGGGGTTAAATCCTATAGAGGTGCAGGTCGTGGTTTTTTTACACCTTTTGAGCTGGGTGTTTTCCACGTAAAAATCATTGTGTTCTTTATTTTCTGTTTACTGCTTCCTTGAAATACGTCAGTGGAACACGTCAGGCAACACGTTCCATCGATAAGCAAAAGTTAGGCGAAAATAAGAAAATCAGTAGGGTACGAATTCTTAACAAACTTGTCTAGGCTAATTTCTTTCCTTTTAGATTGCTCAACCAGTCTATTTTGCTCGTTAGAGGTAAGGTCCATGTCCCCCTCTAATTTTATGTAAGTATTTCTACTTATATGTTACATGATGGGGATCAAGCTAAATCCCCACACCATAGGCTCACAACCTTATGGTGATGGCTTGATTTTTTTTTTTAAAACCTAGATGATGAATATGGAAGAAAATGAGATGTGTAACCCCATGTATATCCCTCGTCTATTCCCTATATATTTGTGCGTTAGATACATGTGCGCAAAGAATTTTTAACTCAATTTTAGCTATGTTTTTTACTCTAAACTAGTCCAGATCACCTACAATCTTTTTCAAATTTTTTACATACCCTGACGGGTCGTGTTGCTTTAAAAAAAATTATATTCAGAGAAATTGATTCAAACAATTTTCAAATAATTCTTAGCTTAGTCGTCCTATTTAGGCAAATCATTCTGCTAAGCAAAGTGATTTCATTTAATGTAGATTCATCTTAGAGAATTTAATGATGGCTCAAGAGATATATAGTAAAAGGGATCATTAAATAAAACTGTAGAGGAAATTTCTTAATATAGTTAGATATGGCCAAGGAAATCTCGTAATAAAGTTAGCTATCATCAA
Source organism: Capsicum annuum (assembly GCF_002878395.1). Classification (NCBI taxonomy): domain Eukaryota; kingdom Viridiplantae; phylum Streptophyta; class Magnoliopsida; order Solanales; family Solanaceae; genus Capsicum; species Capsicum annuum. The sequence continues at coordinate 99,256,690 of NC_061112.1, forward strand.
GTTTATGACAAAGTATTTCGGCGCGCAGAGGAAAAGTTGAAGAAAAATAATGTTTTAAGTCACTTCAGAGATCACGGTGTTTTTAGAAGTGATGCAAAGTGGTGGATGATGTATTGGCCCGATAGTAAAATCCACATACTTTAGGGGTTGGGGGTTGAGGGGGAGGGGGTAGGCTTCAATCTAGCTCTTCTAAAAGGCGAGCTTGATTGATCTCAATATGTAGTTCAATGATTCATAAATTTTTTTATTAACACACATATATATATGTTCAATATATAATCATAATAATTAATACAAAATGATTATTTGATAATTAAAAATTATAAAAAGGAAATGATGGAATTCAAACTTGGTAAGATGGACCGGTTAGATTATGTCTCATTATTTAACTCATTTTGAAACTCATCTCATTCCAAATATATAACTTTTGAGCGAGTTAATAATCTATATATTTATTAACTCAACACATTTTGATCTATTTAAATTGATACTCCACATCATGTTCAACTCTTAAATGAATGATATCCGGTGCTCATATATGATCCTCCCCAGACCACCACTTTCCCGCTGGCAAAAAGGAAAAACAACATTATGATCGTTAATATGGTCATGTTCGCCTAATATTTGAAGTTTGAACCATGCATACAGAATGAAGACGTGAAAAGGGGGCTACTGATTTCTTGCATGCATGCACGTGTCCTTGTGTTTTGGGATTCCATGTTTCAATTTGACTTTTTAACATCCATAGTTCAAATCTTGAGCGTTAAAACTTTTTAATTTTAATAGTACAAGGCATAAAATTTTAAGTTATTTTCTTAGAAAAAAATGAAATTTACATAGTTACGTTAGAAATTAGGTAAAAAAAAATGCTATTTGTTGACAATAATTGACAATTCGAAATAAAAGGTGTATGAAAAATTGCAGTCAAATTAAAGAAAAACTTATTTGACTTACATAAATTGAGATGGAGGGTTAGGTAAAAATCAAAGTCGTACATATACGTTGTGAATGTATTGTGCAACTTTACCAAGTCAAAAGCTACGCACGGAGTTGGGATGAAATATCTCCGTCAAATATATTTTATCATCCTAAAGTCCGATTTTGTTTGGGTTTTGAGTTTTGACGAATACTTCAACATGTGTTTAATTCCATGCATTTGATGCTTGTGTGATCAGAGTTGCTTAAACTGATCAACTATAGCTCCCAAATAGATCCAGAATTTTAAATTTGTGGGTTTCCAAGGGCTTCTTTCCTGTCACTAAGCTATTCCTTGGTTTAGTTATGGGTTCCCACCTATTAATATTTATAACTTTTGGCGATTTTTCTATGTAATTTTAAGCCTTACGATAGTTGGTGTGGGTTCTCGGAAACCCACACCTTCTACTCTACATCCACCACTGCAAATACCTAGTAGTTTATAATCCACTATAGACTCTCCTAATCAATGTATAGTCAACTTAGGATAAATCTATTCGAACTTATAATAGTGTCTACCTAATCAATATTTGACTTAATTCTTAATTCAACCCTAATTAATTCCATGCATGTAATGTAATTTTGCCATAATTTGGCTACAGAAAGCACTGTAGGAAAATTATTTATTTCAAAATAATTTTTGTGTATTTGAAAATTCATTATAAAAGAGTATTTTGAAAGTCGTGAATTTTATTTATTTAATTTTTTTTTAAAAAAGGGTCATATTATTTTACTTGAAAGAAGGGTAATTGCAAATGGATGTATGCCTTCATTTTGTCGCTTGACCTACACTTGGCATTAGGAGAGGCTTCACTTCTAAATAGGCTACATTCTTTGACATAATGCAGCAACAAACTTTCATATTTCCTTTAGTTTTCTTACTCTATTTTTCCATTTCTTTCGCTCCTTCTTTTTATTATTATTTATTTAATTAAAAGGGCTCTATTAGTTATATCATTTTCTAAATTAACTTGTTGGTATTTGTAATAATTATTTTGTTGATTCCTATATCTCTAGTTAATTAGGGAAGGCTTATTTAACTCAGAATATTTTCCAATTAATTAGGGAATTGTTTGTTTAATCTTGGGGAAACATTTTACACTGCTGAAATAGTTTTTAGGACAATGTATAGTATGACTCAAGTATAACTAATATATTACTTAAAATCATATCGATATAATATTTATTTAATATTCAGTATTATTAACTTGTTAAGAAGCAATTATATTACTATTCTAGTTATTATATTGATTATAATATTATTATTGAAGTAATAATATTATTATATATTATTATATCATTATACTGTTAATATTATTATTTTTATATTATTATTGTGTTAACAGTTAAATAATATTGTTATTATTATTTTACCGTTGTTCCCCAGCAATCTAAGAAACTATGGCAAATAATTCTACTCCTGGTACTTCTACTACCAATGCAACTCCTAATACTTCTGTCCCGGATGTTCTACCATATGTTAAGTCATTTCCTGATGTTTCAAATATTGAAATATTTGCTAATGAAAATTTTAAAAGGTGCCAAGAATGAATTTTTTTATTACTTGATGTCCATGGTGTTGCATATGTTTTGTCACAAACACAACCTGATGCAAAAGTTGACAATCAAATTTTGAAATCATGAAAATACGCCAATAAGGTATGTCGTCATACTATTTTACAAACAATTTCTAATGAACTATTTGATGTGTATTGCAGTTGCAAAGAAGCAAAAGTCTTCTGGGAAGCTTTAATTAAGAAATTCACGGCTGAAGATGCAACTAAACAAAAATTTATAGTTGGATAATTTATAAGCAAATGAGTGATGTGAAAGAAATGAAAATTCAAATAAATGAATATAGAAAATTGTTAGAAGATTTGAAGGCTGGGGACATCCTTTTACTAGAAAAATTTATTGCTGGAGTGTTGATTGAAAAATTGTCCGAATCATGGAATGAATATAAAAATAACTTGAAACATAAGCAGACAAATTTTACTATTGAGGAAATAATAACTCATATTTTAATTGAAGATACCAACAGAAAGGAATCATTCAAAGCTAAGCAGACTGCGCTCAAAGCAAATTTAGTACAAAGACAACACAGCAACAACAGAAGGTATGGTAATAAATCTCAAGATTACAAGATTAATAATCTCAATCTTAGGAAAAGAAAAGGCACTTGTTTTACTTGTGGAAATCAGGTCATTATGACGTTCAGTGTAGGAGATGAGAAATCCTCCCAAAGCTAATTTAGATGAAGGAGATGAAATAATTGCAGTTGCTATTTCTCAAGTAAATAGGGCAGCACATATAAAAGAATAGGAGGTAGATTATGGGGCTACTCGACACATTTGTGCTAATCGAGAAGTATTTGCCTCCTATACATCAATAGGAGATGATACTGAAGTGGTTTACCTTGGAGATTCAAGAACTGCTAAAGTCTTGGTCAAGGGAAAAGTGCTTCTAAAACTCACTTCGAAATTTTTTTTAGCCCTTATGAATGTGCTACATTTTCCTACAATGAGAGCAAACCTGATTTCTGTGGCTTTACTGGATAAAGATGGAATGAAAGTGTCTATTGAATCTAATGAAATTATTTTGACAAAATATAATATATTTATGGAAAAGGCTATTATAATCATGGACTTTATGTACTTAATATTATCAATGATAATGCATCAACTTCTGCTTATATGATTGAGTCTATTTCTTTATGGCATGCTAGATTAGGACATATTAATATTAAATACATAAAAAATATGCAATCACTTGGTTTAATATTTGGTTTAGATTTAAATAATTTCGATAAATGTGAAATAAGTGCTGAAACTAAAATTACTAAAAAGTCATGTTTTCCAGTTAATAGAGAAATTGTACTGTTATCATTGATTCACACTGATTTGAGTGATTTAAAACAAACTATGACTAGTGGTGGTAAAAGATATTATGTGACTTTTATTGATGATTTCTCTAGATTTACTAAGTTGTATTAGCTTCAAAATAAAGATGATGCATTTGATGCTTTTATGTCTTATAAAACTGTAGTTAAAAATCAACTTAGTAGAAAAATTAAGAGGATTAGATCTGATAGAGGTGAAAAATATGTATCTTTAAATATTTTTTGTGAAAAATAAGGAATTATTCATGAAGTAACTCCGCCTTATTCACCTGAGTCTAATGGTGTAACTGAAAGAAAAAATAGGACATTGAAAGAAATGATGAACTCTATGTTAAATAGCTCTAACGCACCTGATAATTTGTAGCGTGGAGTTATTTTATCTTCATGTCATTTACAAAATAGAATTCCTCATAAAAGAATTGGCAAAAATCCTTACGAATTGTGAAAAGGTTATAAACCTAATTTGAAATATTTAAAAGTGTGGGGTTGCCTTGCTAAAGTTCTTCTTCATGAACCTAAAAAGAGGAAAATAGGTTCTAAAACTGCCGATTGCATGCTTATTGGATATGCTGAACATAGTGTTGCATATAGATTTCTTGTATTGAAAAATGATGTACTTGATAGTAATACTATAATTGAGACAAAGAATGTTGAATTCTTTGAACATATCTAATACAAGTGTGATCACAACCTTGGATGCTTTTTTGAGAATTTTGAAGACTAACTAAAAGAGTGCACAATTCCAAGTGTGAAGGAGGCCCAAAATCGTCCTTTGGTGCGCTTAATGGGGGGCTTTGGGAGCCCATTAATGAAAGGGCTCTTTTGTCATTTGTCTATTTTTATAATGTTGTATAAATAGAATATTGTAGGGCTTAAGTCCATTAGTTTTTGTACGCTATTGAAAGAACATTTTTCTTAGAGAAAGAGAGAGTCCAAAACCAAAACTAGGGCATAGCACAAGGGTAGAATCACTTGTGTGTTGCATTTTCTTGATACGTTGGTGCTTGGGTGGTGGACGTCTCTCTTGTTTCATTTTAAGAGATAGGTAATTATATGTGTAGTTTTAAGGGTCCAAGAATATCACAAGTTCTTGGGTTCTTAAGATTATACCTCCATTCGTCTATCTACCTATCTTTACTACTTTGTAATCGTTGGTTCATATATTAGTATAATCCGTTTGTGTTCTCGTCATTGTAATTGTGTATTTTTGTTATTGTTATCTTGTTCTTCATCTTGTTGGTTAAATCTAGTTTGGGTTGGCTGCCTTGGTGTAATAAACATCTTGTAATCTCTTTATTCTTGTCTAGTTATTGAATCCGAGAGAGATCATCAAAGAGGTCCTCGATTTTTAAAACTTATAGACTGTTTTAGTGTATGTTTTAGTGTCTTCTTAGTCTTTCTTGTATCAATATTTTCTCACTATGTGATAAAATCTCTCATGCACCTGTTGAAAGAGAAAATGAATCTCCCTCTAATATTGAGGAGCTGAGAAGGAATAAAAGTCCTACAAAAGAATATTTATCTTATGGAAATGATTTTAAACTTTTCTTGTTGATAATGAACCATAAATTATTTTAAAGTTGTATCTTCTTCTAAGGCTAAATTTTGGAAAGAGGCAATAACAATTGAACTTGATTCAATAATAAAAAATAATATATGTTTTTAACTGATTTACCTCCAGATGCAAAACTGATTGTTTGTAAATGAATTTTCAAAAAGAAACTTAATCCGGATGGATCCATAGATAAATATAAATCTCAGTTAGTAGCTAAAGGATTTTCTCAAAAGCAAAATATTGTAACGACCCTCCTGGTCATTTGTGAAAATCTTCATATCTTCCCTGTTTTTGCTCTCCTCGTAGTTTATGTACGTGAATATTGACTCACGGGATGAGTAGTACTGATTTTGAGGATATATTAACATTTTGGGTATTTTAGATAATTAGTTTAATTAGTGATTTAATGGGTCAAAGTTGTAGTTTATTTTCTTATGTGGTCAATAAAAGAATTAATTTAAGTGGGAAGAATTTAGCATACTTATTAAAAATAAGGTCAGATAAGTTGGAAGGTGGAGTACAGAAGTTACGCTTAGGTTATCTCACACAGTATAAAAAAATAAACTGAAAACAAAAAAAGAACAAGGGGGAAAGGACGGTGACTTAGTGAAGTATTTGTATAATAATGTTGCTATGTTCTTATTATAGTCACTGTAAGTTACCTGCTAGGGAGAAAGTGAATAAATTCTTCATAATTGTTCATTTTTTCTCAACTTAACATATTGTTCTTAATTGTACAGTATAAGCATGTTTTCTTTATATTTCGGAATTAAGAAATTGATTAGATCTAGAATATTTAGAGTAGGAATTTATAGAAATGCGGTTATTAGATTCGTATTCTTATACAAATTATATACTACACAGATTTGAATCATTACGAAGCTTTACAGAAGGGCAAGACTCTTGCAAGGTAGCTTGTATTTGGGTTATTCAGTTGAGGTAGGTTACGGTTTAATTAGAGTTTATACTTGACTTAATAATATGTATGCTCCTAAAATTGGATACTTGTGGATTGGTGTTCGGGCATGTTTGAAATTGTTGATGTTTGGGTTGTTGATTCGTGTATAAATGTTTATTGAAAATTGACTGGATGGAATTATCTTATGAATTTAAGTGTACTTGTAAATTTGGTACATTGTGTTATATGTTGTGAGGTTGGGTAAATTGATATTGAAAATACTTGTTTACATTTATGTTGGATCAAGTACCACGCCGGTACGTTTATATGTCTGTTGGATCGGGTACCACAGCGGTACACACACACACACACATATATATATATATATTTATGTTGGATTAGGTACCACGGTTTTACATTTATATTTATGTTGGATCGGGTACCATGCTGGTACGTTTATATTTATGTTCGATCGGATACCACGCCGATACATTTATATTTATCTTAGGTTGGGTACCATACCGGTACGTTTATATTTATGTTGGATCAGGTACCACGCCGGTATATTTATAATTATGTTGGATTGGGTACCACACTGGTACATTTATATTTATGTTGGACCGGGTACCACGCCGCTACGTTTATATTTATGTTGGATTGGGTACCACGCCAGTACGGTGTATGAACATATATTGTTCCCTGCAGGTCATGACTATTTGGGCAAAAATAAGTCCCATAGCACGTGTGTACATACTTGTGTTGATTCTGTGGATGTTTATCGTATGATTGATACTCTTGATAGTTATGTGGTTTGTTTGTGAGCACTGTTGACCTGTTATTGTTGTATTGTTGGTCCAATGAGAATTTGTTATTTGATGATGCCTGTCTACTTGTTTTTCTAATTATGTTGTGTACATCCTATTAAGTTGAGTTGGCCTATGATGCCTACTAATACATAGTGGTTTGTACTGATACTACCCTGTACTCTTCTTTTGTTGAGTGCAGAAAGTGTTCCAGAGGCTCATACACGACCTCACCTCTAGAGTTGATAGCAGATCTTGATCCGAAGGATGAGCACTCCATCTTCAGTCTGCCACGGGTCATCTTAGTTGTTATTGTCCATCTTTCAGGCAATGAAACATTCCTAATTTACTTTGTTCGGAAATCTCTTTAGACATTATTTTGTTAGTAGTTTTTGTACGATGACTTTCGAATCTTGGGTATTTTAATAAGTATTTTATTTGACTTCCATATTAATAACGATTAATCCTGAACTATTATTATTATGTTGATTTTATGATATCATCATCTTAATATTGACTAAGTGCTTGGGTAAATGTTTGGTTTAGATGGTTCTCCCATAGGAAGATTAGTATGGGTGCCACTCATGGCCTTTTGGGTCGTGACAAAGTTGGTATCAAAGCCTAGGTTCATCGATCTCGTCGTACAAGAACATATCAAGTAGAGTCTTGCGGAACGGTATGAAGATGTCTGTACTTTTATTCGAGAGGCTACAGGGCAATAGGAAAATTCAATTTCTTCTTCCTTACGTGCTATTACTTGATTTCAATTGGTATCTAACGATTCCAATTGGTATATGATTTCTTTCACTCTTATTCTCACAGATGGTAAGAACATGAAAGAATAGGGCAAGAGAAGGACGTGGCAGAGGAAGGAGAGCAGCGCCCACCAGGGGTTGGGCTCAGTTTGCAAGGCCAACTAGAGGGAGGCCAGTATCTCCTCCCCCATATGAGGATTTGCCTGAGGTTGCAGAGGATAGAGCTATGCTAGTACAGGATGAACGAGTGTCGGTTCATAATGGGGTTACACCAGCTCAGGGAGGGGCAGCTTCGATTTATATATCTCCCGCTGTGATTCAACAGGTTCTGAGTTTTCTGGATAGTTTGGCATGATCAGGGAATATGACCGCAGGACCTACAGTCCAGCATAGGATGCAGTATGTTATTGTTGTAGCCCCTTAGATGGAAGAAGCAGCAGAAGCAGATATTTTTCCAAGACAGGTTATGGGTCTAGTGATAACCGGAGATGATCATGAGTTATTCTATCAGTTTATAAAGATGAAGCCCCCTGTCTTTCACAGAACTGAGTTAGAGAATTTCTACGAGTTTATCATCGACTGTCATGAGAGGCTGCATAAGATGGGGTTAGTTGAGAGGTATGGTGTAGAACTGGTTACTTTTCAGTTTCAGGGGGATGCGAAGATGTAATGGAGGGCCTATGTTGAATGTAGGTATCCAGCTTTGCCTCCCTTAACTTAGACACAGTTTTACTTAGTGTTTCTAGAAAAGTATATGCCTCATACTTTAAGAGATAGAAAGAGGGATGAGTTTGCTAATCTTAAGAAGGGGAACATGTCTGTTGTGGCCTATGAGGCCAAATTTCATTCTCTATCTCGATATGCATCTCACTTGCTGAAAATAGAAGAGGAGAGGATCCATCTTTTTGTGAAAGGGTTGAACACTGGTCTCCATATTTTTGCTCTTCAGATGACATCTTCGGATAGGTTTTTTCAAGAGATGGTTGATTTTGTCAAAAAGGTGGAGGGCGTAAGACAAGAGGGTTATGTTAGGGCATCAGAAAAGAAGGCCCGCGGAGAAGGCAATTTTAGTGGTTCTTATTGTAGGGGTCAGAGTTCTCAGGGATACCCTACCCTCCCCATTCAATCAGCGATGCCAGTGTCTGTGGATGGTTCGTCAGGCGTTATCCAGCCATTTTCATACCCTGGTGGTTACCTTTCTTCATCTTTGTTAGCTCAGCGGCCTACCTTAGACCGTACATATTATGAGTATGGTGGAGTAGGTTATGTTAGGAGGTTTTATCCTAATGCAAGGCAGTTTGGTCAGTTTAGCCAATAGCAGGATCTTAGAGCTCTCATTTCTATAGGTAGGGAAAGTGGTGGTAATGGTAGAGGTCGTCCACAGGGTGGTCATGGGGGCATCAGGTGGGTAGGGGTGGTAGTCAGCCCCATCGAGGTATTTCTTAGCTTAGCAGGGGTGATGTGCAGATTGGTGGTAGGGCCCATATCTACGCCTCTCAGGCAGGCCCGAGGTAGAGGTATCAGACGCTGTTATTACAGGTACTATTCTTGTCTGTGACTGGATGGCCACCGTATTATTTGATCCTAGCTCTACTTTTTCATATGTGTCTGCTAATTTTTCTGTGGGATTGTACATGGTGTGTGATTTACTTGACTTTTTGATTCACATGTCTATTCCTGTTGGTATTTTTTTGTTGTTAATAGAATTTATCATTCTTGTTCTGTTATGTTTATGGGGTATCAAACTTGGGCAGATTTAGTGATTCTTGACATGGTAGATTTTGATATAATTTTGGGTATGAGTTGGTTGTCCCTGTATCATGCTATATTAGATTGTCATGCTAAGACAGTGATTGTGGCTATGCCGGGAATGGATAGACATAGGTGGGAAGGTGATTATAGTCCTACTCCAATGAAACTTGTTTCCTTTCTGCGTGCAAGGAGGTTAATTGTGTGAGGTTATTTGGCCTTCCTAGCACATCTTTGGGACACTTCCGCTAATGTCCCATCTATTGACTCAGTTCCTGTGGTATGTGAGTTCTAAAAGGTTTTCCTATAGATTTTCCTGGTATGTCACCAGACCGAGACATTGATTTCTGTATTGATCTAGAGCCAGGTACTCGTGCTATTTCCATTTCTCCCTATAGGATGGCTCCAGCTGAGTTGAGAGAGTTAAAGGCTCAGTTGCAAGATTTGTTGAGTAAGGGTTTTATCCGTCCAAGTTCCTCTCCATAGGGTGCTCCTATCTTATTTATAAAGAAGAAGGATGGTAGTCTTCGTATGTGTATAGATTATAGGCAGTTGAACAAAGTCACGATCCGTAACAAGTATCCTTTACCCCGTATAGATGATTTATTTGACCAATTGCAGGGTGCATCCATATTCTCTAAGATTGATTTAAGGTCTGGGTATCATCAGCTTAAGATTCGGCCTGACGATATTCCTAAGACTATATTTCGAACTAGGTATGGACACTATGAGTTTCTTGTAATGTCTTTTGGATTGACTAATTCCCCAATTGCTTTTATGAGTTTGATGAATAGGATATTTAAACCCTACTTGGATTCTTTTATGATTGTCTTTATTGATGATATTCTGGTTTACTCTAAGAGTAAAGAGGAGCATGAAAATCACTTAAGGATTGTTTTGGGTTTGTTAAAATAGAAAAAGCTTTATGCAAAATTCTCTAAGTGTGAGTTTTGGTTGGCTTCTGTATCCTTTTTGGGGCATGTGGGTTTGAAGGATGGGGTTGTGGTAGACTCCCAGAAGATTGAAGCGGTTAAGAATTGGGCTAGGCGTACTTCAGTGATGGAGGTTCGTAGCTTTGTTGGCTTAGCAAGTCATTACCACAGTTTCATGAAGGGTTTTGCTTCTATTGTTACTCATATAACGTAGTTGACTCAGAAGGATGTACTTTTTATTTGGTCTGATAAGTGTGAGAAGAGCTTTTAAAAGCTTAAGACCTTGTTGACTACCAGTCCTATTCTTGACTTGCCGGTAGAAGGTAAGGATTTTATTATTTATTGTGATGCCTCACGTTCTGGTTTAGGTGTTGTATTGATGCAGAAAAGAAATGTTATTGCTTAAGCTTAGAGGCAATTGAAGCCCAATGAGAAGAATTATCCCACTCATGATTTGGAGTTAGCTGCTGTAGTTTTTGCTCTTAAGATATGGAGGCATTACTTGTATGGGGCTCGTTGTACAATGTTCACTGATCACCGCAGTTTATAATATGTGTTCACACAAAGGGATTTGAATGTAAGACATCGTAGATGGATGAAATTGCTTAAAGATTATGATATCACCATTCTCTACCATTCGGGGAAGGCAAATATGGTCGTTGATGCATTGAGTCAGAAGTAAAAAAGTATGGGTAGTTTGGCTTATTTGAATGCTAGTAGGCGTCCGTTGGCTAGAGAGATTCAGACTCTATCTAACAAGTTTGTTCGTCTTGAGGTGACTAAGAAAGAAGGAATTCTAGCCAGCATTGAGGCAAGGTCTATATTTTTTTACCAAATCAAGGCTAAACAATGTGAAGATGCTAAGTTGAGCAAGATCCGTGACAAGGTTTTGCAGGGTGAGGCTAAGGAGGCCATTCTTGATGGTGACGGTGTGTTGCAGATTAAGGGGCGAGTTTGTGTACCTCGTGTTGGTGATTTGATTTCTGTTATTCTAGCCGAGGCTCATTATTCGAAGTATTCTATACATCCTGGAGTAACTAAGTCGTATCGTAACTTGAGGCAGCATTACTGGTGGGATCGAATAAAGCGTGATATAGTTGATTTTGTTGCTAAATGCCAGAGTTGCCAGCAGATAAAGTATGAGCATCAGAAGCCTAGGGGTGCTCTTCATAGGATGCCCATTCCTGAATGGAAATGATAGAGGATAGCTATGGATTTTGTTGTTGGTCTTCCCAAGACTTTGGGAAGTATGATTCTATATGGGTTATTGTGGATAAATTGACGAAGTCTGCACATTTCATTCCAGTTCAGATGACTTATAATGCAGAAATTTGGCCAAGATATATCTTAAGGAGATTGTTCGATCGCATGGGGTCCCCGTTTCTATTATCTCGGATAGGGGTACTCAATTTACTTCTACCTTTTGGAATAAGTTGTATGAGGAGTTGGGCACAAGGTTGGACCTTAGTACAACTTTTCACTCTCAGATCAATGGGCAGTTCAAACGAACGATTCAGATATTGGAGGATATGCTCCGTGCATGTGTGATGGATTTTGGAGGTCATTGGGATCAGTTCCTACCTTTGGCCGAGTTTGCATATAATAACATTTATCATTCAAGTATCGACATAGAACCGTTTGAGGTATTGTATGAGAGGAGGTGTAGATCTCCTTTTGGCTAGTTTGATGCTTTTGAGATGAGACCATAGGGTACTGATCAATTGAGGGACTCACTATACAAGTTCAAATTCATTCATAAGAAACTTATAGCAACTCAAAACAGGCAAAAAAATTATGTGGATTGCAAGGTTAGAGATATTCACTTTATGGAGGGTGAGCAAGTATTGCTCAAGGTGTCACCTATGAAGGGTGTCATGAGTTTTGGGAAGCGAGGTAAGCTCAGTCCTTAAAATATTGGACCATTTGAGATTCTTCAGTGTGTGGAGCCGGTGGCCTATAGATTGGCATTGCCTCCGCGTTTGTTGGGAGTGCACCCTTGTTTCATGTATCTATATTAAAGAAGTTTCATGGTGATGGTAACTTCATAATTCATTGGGATTCGGTCTTATTAGATGAAAACCTCTCTTATGAAGAGGAACCTATTGCTATTCTTGCTAGAGATGTCCGTAAGTTGAGGACTAAGGAGATTGCATCTGTGAAGGTCCAGTGGAAGAATCGTCCTATTCAGGAGGCCACTTGGGTGATCGAAGTAGGCATGCGTAGCAAGTATCCGCATCTTTTTGTTGATTTGGGTAATTTCTTGTTTCCCTCTCTTGTCTTTTGTTTGCTCGTTCGGGGACGAACGATTGTTTAATTGGTATCTGATGTAACGACCCTTCCGGTCATTTGTGAAAATCTTCTTATCTTCCTTCTTTTTGCTCTCATCGTAGTTTATGTACGTTAATATTGACTCATGGGATGAGTAGTGCTGATTTTGAGGATATATTAATGTTTTGGGTATTTTAGATAATTAGTTTAATTAGTGATTTAATGGGTCAAAGTTGTAGTTTATTTTCTTATGTGGTCAATAAAAGAATTAATTTAAGTGGGAAGAAGTTAGCATACTTATTAAAAATAAGGTCAGATAAGTTGTGAGGTGGAGTACAGAAGTTACACTTAGGTTATCTCATACAGTATAAAAAAAATAAACTGAAAAAAAAAGAACAAGGGGAAAAGGACGGTGACTTAGTGAAGTATTTGTAAAATAATGGTGCTATGTTCTTATTATAGTCACTATAAGTGACCTGCTAGGGAGAAAGCGAATAACTTATTCATAATTGTTCATTCTTTCTCAACCTAACATATCGTTCTTAATTGTACAGTATAAGTATGTTTTCTTTATATTCGGAATTAATAAATTGAGGTCTAGATCTAGAATATTTAGAGTAGGAATTTATAAAAACAGGGTTATTAGATTCATATTCTTATGCAAATTATATACTGCACAGATTTAAATCATTCTGAAGCTTTACGGAAGGGCAAGACTCTTGCAAGGTAGCTTGTATTTGGGTTATTCAGTTGAGGTAGGTTACGGTTTAATTGGAGTTTAGACTTGACTTAATTGTATATATGCTCCTAAAATTAGATACTTGTGGATTAGTGTTCGGGCATGTTTGAAATTGTTGATGTTTGGGTTGTTGATTCCTGTATAAATGTTTATTGAAAATTGATTTGATGGAATTGTCTTATGACTTTAAGTGTATTTGTAAATTTGGTACATTGTGGTGTATACTGTGAGGTTGGGTAAATTAATATTGAAAATACTTGTTTACATTTATGTTGGATCAGGTACCACACCGGTACATTTATATTTATGTTGGATCGGGTACCACACCGGTATGTTTATATTTATGTTGGATCGGGTACCACGCTGGTACGTTTATATTTATGCTGGATCGGGTACCACGTCGGTACATTTATATTTATGTTGGATTGGGTACCACGCTAGTACGATGCATGAACATAGATTGTTCCCTGCAGGTCATGACTATTTGGGCAAAAGTAAGTCCCATAGCATGTGTGTACATACTTGTGTTGATTCTGTGGATGTTTACCGTATGATTGATACTCTTGATAGTTATGTGGTTTGTTTGTGAGCACTGTTGACCTGTTATTGTTGTATTGTTGGTCCAATAAGAATTTGTTATTTGATGATGCCTGTCTACTTATTTTTCTAATTATGTTGTGTACATCCTATTAAGTTGAGTTGGCCTATGATGTCTACCAGTACATAGTAGTCTGTACTTATACTACCCTATACTCTTTTTTTGTTGAGTGCAGAAAGTGTTCCAGAGGCTCAGACACGACCTCACCTCTAGAGTTGATAGCAGATCTTGATCCGAAGGGTGAGCACTCCGTCTTCAGGCTGCCACAAGTTATCTTCGTTGTTATTGTCCATCTTTCGGGCAATTAAACACTCCTAATTTACTTTATTTGGGAATCTCTTTAGACATTATTTTATTAGTAGTTGTTGGACGATGACTTTCGAATCTTGGTATTTTAATAAGTATTTTATTTGACTTCCATATTAATAACGATTAATCCTGAACTATTATTATTATGTTGATTTTATGATATCATCATCTTAATATTGACTAAGTGCTTGGGTAAAGGTTTGGTTTAGATGGTTCTCTCACAGAAAGATTAGTGTGGGTGTCACTCATGGCCTTTTGGATCGTGACAAATATTGATTATTTTGATACACATGCACCAGTAACAAGAATTTCTTCTATTTGAATATTAATTGATTTGCCATCAATTCATATGCTTTTATCCATCAAATGGATGTAAATACAACTTTCTTAAATGGCGATTTAGAAGAAGAAATTTATATGGTTCAACCAAGGATGTGTTATTTCTGTACAAGAAAATAATGTTTGTAAATTAATTAAATCTCTTTATGGCCTTAAACAAGCTCCTAAACTGTGGCATGAAAAGTTTGATCAAGTCTTAATAAAAGATGGTTTTTCTTCTGTTGAGGTGGATAAATGTGTTTATACAAAAGTGATAGATGATGATTATGTGATAATTTGTTTATATGTTGATGACATGCTTACCAAAAAAAGATCTGGGTGAAGTGAATATGCTACTGGGAATTAAAGTTATAAGGAGTGAAGATGGTATAATGTTGTCACAAGAATATTATGTGGAAAGACTTCTAAAACTTTGAATGTTAGGAGGTAACTCCTGTAGCCACTCCTTATAATGTTAATTCTAAATTAAAAAAGTACAATGGTGACCCAGTAGCTCAGTCTAAATATGCACAGATTATTGGGAGTATGATGCATTAAATGAATTTTACAAAGCTTGATATAGCCTATGTTGTGTGTAGATTGAGTAGATATACTCATAATCCCAATAATAAGCATCGGTCTGCATTAATGCGACTGATGAAATATTTGAGAGGAGTCGTGAATTATGGTATCTCGTGTAGTGGATTTCCTTCTACTTTAAAAGGGTATTATGATGCAAATTAAATATCTGATTCAGATGAGACAAAATTCTCTAGTAGTTATGTGTTCACCCTTGGTGGTTGTGCAGTATCATGGAGATCAGCTAAGCAGACAATCATTGCTAGATTAACCATGGAATCAGAATTTATGGCTCTGGAGTTAGCTGGTACTGAGGCTAAATGAATAAGAAATTTTTTAGCGAATATCCCTTTTGAAAAGGATGATTTGTTGTCTAATATCCCTTTAAAAGGGGATGATTCGGTGCCTCCTATATATATACTGTGATTGTCAAGCCGCAATTGCTATTGCGAAGAATAAATCTTACAATTATAAGAGTAGACATATGAAACTGAGATATGATGTTATTAAGCAATTGTTGAGAAATGGAATAATTTTCATTAATTATGTAAAGTCAGAATTGAATTCGGCCGATTCACTGACTAAACCTGTGGGGAGAAAATTAATTCTTCAAACCTCAAAAGAGATGAGGTTAAGGCCAATATGATTGTCAATAGAGATGGTAACCCAACCTATGTGATTGGAGATGCCATGAAGTAGGTTCATATGGGTAATAACAAGTAGATATTGACTTTGTGCAGTAACCGAGAGTGCTTGAACTGCTACTAAAATGGAGGGATAAGTTACTAACTCTTAATGAATTCATAGTCCTTACGGATAGTGTTTTTAAAGTAGTGTACACTTGATGAATTCACCTATATGAGAAATGGAATAAGGTCGTTCCTATGATACTTTTGGCCTTAGCCTTTAGAGCTCTCATAAATACTAGGCACGCGCATGGCGTATTGGCTCAAAACCGCATTGAACAACAAAATTATGGTCAAAATATGATTGATAAAATCTCTGGCTTACAACAAGAATTATTTGGTTCATAGAAATATTATATTTCACCGATAATTCTGTAAGTTAAATTTTATTGGTCTAAGTTTGGTTCATAGTCCAAAAGACACCAAACCTGCTGCATTTTATCCGTGCAAATCCAACAAGTTAAAATATTTTTTTTGTATAAATTATTTTAAAATAATGTGGGGATTGTAGGAAAATTATTTATTTCAAAATAATTTTTGTGTATTTGAAAATTCATTACAAAAGGGTATTTTGGAAGTCATGAATTTTATTTTTTAAAGAAAAGGTCATATTATTTTACTTGGAAAGGAGGGTAATTGCAAACGCATGCATGCCTTTATTTTGCCACTTGGAGACTAGTCATGAGGAGAGGCTTCACTTTAGCCTATATATTTTTTTGGTAAATAAGATGGCATTCATAAGTAAAAATTGAAGTTACGGGTTCAGGAACTCAGTCTGGCTCCATTACAAAAGTAGTTTGGCGTTGCCCTGCACAGTTTTGGTAAGAAGGAACATTTTAAGAGTAGCATTTTCCTTTTAAATCTGTCCATACATCATGAACTACAAAAGGGGTGGGGTTACAAAAACTTTATAGTTATCGAAGTATTTCATCCTTGCTCCTGCCTTTGTCATGGTATCAGCTACCTTATTTTTCTCCCTGTAGCTATGGTGAATGGGAGGTCTTCCCAATCTTCTTATCAAAGACCTGCATTCATCAATACCGGGATTATAGAATATGTTACCCTTTGCTAACAAATGAATTACCTCTTCTAAGTCAACATAAATCTCCACAGGGAACATCTTGTGCTCTATGACAAGTAAAAGACCCTGTCTAAAGTCCATAAGATCCATGAGGTTATTGAAGGCATGATAGAAGCTTTGCTTGAAACCCACCACCTAGTTGTCCGAATCATTCCTCACAACTTCCCTAATCCTCATATTTAGCTTGTAAGCATTCCTGAAGGGAGGAGTCCATCCAATGGAGATGGTGATGTGGGGATTGCTATTGGATGGTTTACTAATACGGAAGAATTCAACAGCTTTTGAGTAGGTATTTTTGAAAGAGGAAAGACAACTTTTGTTGTTGAAAACATTGTTGTTCCTAGTTTTCCAAATATTCCAAAGAAAAGGGTGAGAAGGTGGGCCAGTCGACTTTATTATTGAACTTAGTATGATTGAGAACTCTTTAGGTGGCTTCCCAATTTATGGGAGAGAAACTAAAGACAGTGATGTTAGCCTCACCATGGTAATTTTGCACAAGGTCTCTCCACAAGATATTGGCATAGTTACAATCAAAGAAAAGGTAGGTGACAACCGAGTTGGTATTGATGCCCCTATTGGATAAGATTGCTTTAGTAGGGAGGCTCCTATAATTTAGGAGCCACATGAAGAATTTCAATTTTCATGGATGGCAGTTTTTTAGTTCTAACCCTATGAATTAGGATTGTTGTGTGGAGTGGAGCTCCTGGTGTATGTGTACTCATAAGCACTCTTGTAGGAGAGCATCCCAGACCTACTTAAGAGCAATAGGGGGTTTCCTTCTAAATTAAAGGACTAGGGAAAAAGGTATTCTTAACTGTATGAAGGATGTTGAGGGGACCTCCAAGGGTGGGGATCCCAAATTCCAGGTGCCATTTTTCCAGAAGCTAGAAATGGTCGAGAAAGGGCTTTGGTAAGGAATTGGCCCCTGGATGATATTCCTGGAAGAGGGAAGGTTGGGAATCCATTAGTCTCTCTAAGCATCAACTTTGTTGCCATGTGGATGGACCAGCAAGTGGTGTCCCTGCAGAGATCCCATCCTCTTTGGATGTTTTTCCAGGTCCTAGAGCTGCTGAGGATGTTATTCCTAGAGGTGTGCTCGAATTTGTGGGTTAGAACAGTGGCCCAAAGAGTGGAGGGATTGGAGTTTAATCTCCAATCTAAACTGCTGAGGAGAGTATCATTTTTAATGTTGGTCCTTTGGATCTCTAACCCTTCCTCCTTCTTAGGTCTAGTGATAGTTTCCCACTTAACCATATGCATTCATTTTCTAGAGTCAGTAGCACCCCAGATAAATTTCCTTTAGGATATATCAATAAGCTTATGGATTTTACTAGGGAGGAAAATGAATTGCATAACATGGTTAGGCATACTACGCAGATATGCTTTTGCTAGGGTAGTTCTACCAGCCATGTTTAAGAACTTGATTTTTTAGCCTACCAGCTTAGAGTTCATGTTGTCTAGAAGAAAGTGGAAGTCTCCAAGTGTAGGCTTCTTGTGGAAGGTGGGGAATCTAAGGTATTTTCCAAAACTGTTGCTATTTTTTATACCAAGGATAGAGGATAGGTTAAGCTTAGAAGCAGCACTATAATTGTTGAAAAAGAGCACTTTAGATTGCTGAAATTATTGATAATGGTATGACAGTTATGGATATTAGCTCTGGCAAAGAGTGTAAGATCATTAGCAAAGAAGAGGTGGAAAATTTGGGGCCCTCTTTTGATAATGGATATAGGGGACCATTGGACGGTATCAACTTCATGGTTGATTCTTCTTGAGAGGAGCTTCATACAGAGGATGAAGAGGTAAGGTGACATGGGGTCTTCTTGCCTTATCCCCCTAGTAGGACTGAAGTTGGGAGTTATGTTTCCATTCATAAGGACAGAGATAGAGGAGGAGGAGAAGATTCAAGAAAGGATGGGTTTAGACAGCCCGGGGGAAAGTTAAAGAAAGCTAAGACTTATCTGATGAAAAACCATTCTAACCTATCAAAGGCCTTTTCTAGATCAAATTTTAGGATCATGTTGGCTTTTATCCCCTTTATTCTCTTGAAGTGGTCTAGGTATTCCTGAACAATGATGGCATTATCACAAGCTCTCCTTTTTTAAAGGAAGCTTGCTTGATTATGCCCAATGATGGATTGGAGAAAGGGCTTCAATCTATTTATGATGATTTTGGTGATGATTTTGTACTGGGTATTGCAGATCCCTATAGGTTTGAAGTTTTTCAAGAAGGTTGCATCTCTGCACTTAGGAATAAGACATAAATAGGCAGTGCTAACTGCAGGGTCCATGTTCCAAGAAATGAATGTAACCCTGGAGAACTCTTGAAGGAGGGAGGGCATGTTGGCCCAATACTTCTGGTACAAGAATAGGTGCATCCCATCAGGGTCAGGAGCTTTGGAAGGGGAGAAGGAGAAAACAGCTCTCTTAATTTTCTCTAAGCTAGGAATGGAGTCAAGAAGAGGATGACTAGAGGAGATGAGGGAGCCATGGCTAGAGGGGTTAGTCTGGCATCCAAGGGAGGAAGAGGTATGGTCAGAAAAGTAAGGGGAATTGTAAAAAGAGGTAATTGCTTTTGTGATCTCAGCAGGTTCATAAATCCAGCAACCATTGTCTTGGAGGGAGTTAATTTTATTCCTTCTTTTCCTGTTAAGGGTAGAAGTATGGAAAAATTTTGTGTTCCTGTTCCCATCCATGAGCCATTTGATTCTGGATTTGAGTTCAAGCTACATTCTTTACCATAATGCAGTAACAAACTTTCATATTTGCTTTAGTTTTCTTACTTCACTTTCGCATTTCTTTCACTCCTTTTTACACTACTACACAATACATTTATAGCTACAAAATCTAAGCTATAAATTTCAAAACCGTAGCTATTATCAAGTAATATCTATAGAAATTTAAATTTTGTAGCTATTTATATATTCTTATAAATTCTGAGCCACGAAAATTACATTGATAAAGTTAATTTCTCATTTTTGCTACAATTACTAACAATCATGACAATTGTTCCCTAAATAGCTACAACTTCGTTGCCACAGTAAAATTTTGTACCTGGTTATAAGTTTTTGTGACGCAAAAAAGCTATTGTAGCAACAGTAACTTTTTAGTCACAGTAAACTATTTGAAACAAAATATTGTAGCTAAATAAAATATTTTGCTTCAAGATATAAAAAATTGTAGCAATAGTTAAATGATATAGCCACATCTTTTTTGCTATGATAAAATTTAGTAGCTAACTATTATTTTTGGCTATGAATTGAAATTTATTGTAGTAATTAATAACTTTTTATCCATAAATATAATTTGAAATAAAATATTGTAGCTGAATAAATCCTTTTGCTTGAAGTTATAAAAGAAATTGTTGCAATAGCTAAATGATATAGTCACAGATTTTTTGATATGATAAAGTTTCGTGGCTAAAATTATTAACTTTTATCATGTGTTGGAACTTGTTATAGCAATAATAACCTTTTAATCATGAAAATGTTATTTAAACAAAAAATAAGAGTGCAATAAATATTTATGTTTTGAATATTAAGAAATCGTGGCAATAATTGGCTCAATATAATTGATAAGCTTTTAGCCACAAAATATTTGAATTAAAATATTGTAGATAAATAGATCTTATTGCTTCAAGTTATAAAAGAAATTATTACAATTACTAATGGTCTATTCGAAAAGCTACCTAATAATTAAAATTATTGTAATTACCAACCTAGTAATTATGCCGACATGTTTCTTTAGCACAGTGTCATTACCAGTGTAATATTAGATTGCACAAGTCAATCACATGTTTATAGTAATTTTTTCAAATAAAGTTAATCGTTCAAAGTTAAAAATCACAAATATTTGTAAATAACTGAAATTTTAAAGGATATTAACTCAGGCATTTATATTATATATTGTCTTTTGAAAATATATTAATTAACAAACACATGTTCTTAACTAATATTATAGAAAAAAATTAATATATTTTTCTATATTTTAATAGATTAATCATAAAGTTTAAAAGTACATATTTTTTTTAAGAACATCATGAAATGAATGTTTTGAAAAAAGATTAATATTATAATATAATGTAATAAATTATTAATCATCTGACGAAAAAATAATCTATAAATTTTAATTGCTAAAATAATGTGAAATATCAAATCAATAATACTAAGCAAATAAATTGGAATAAAAAATATAACTTAAGTTCAACTCTCAAAACGAAAAAAAAAAAATTAACATAAAAAACTTACATAAAATTTCAACATAATGTACATAAATATAATTTAAGAAAAAAAAATCGTAAGTCTATAACCTTATTCGACAACAAATTCTAGTTTAATCTAAAAATTAGAATAATTAACACAATTATACTAAATGAAAAAAAAAACATAAACAAAAAATAAATAATACGAACAATTGCATAAAATCAGAAGAAGTAAATATTGAAAATGGGAAATAAGGAAATGAAATATATGTACTGTAAATTAAAACATATATATTTTTTTAAAAAAATATTATAATAATAAAAATAAAAAAATTAAAATAATAGAAATAGAAAGTAAATCAAAATTTAAATAAAAATAAAAGGATAAAATTAAGAAGTAACCTTGAAATTACACCATGTAATTATCAGCGATACTCATCCATGAGAATTTAGAGAGTGTAATTATCTTTTATCAATTACACCCAATTACCTACTAATCAAGTAATTACCTAATCAACTAAACATGTCAGACAGTGTAATTACACTCAATTACGCCAAATTCAATTTCCAGGGTGACTTTCTAAACATGCATTGAACGATAAGGTCATATATTTTTGGATACGATGAAGTTCGTGGCTAAAATTATGCACTTTTGTCATGTGTTAGAACTTATTGTAGCAATAATGACCTTTTGAACATGAAAAAAGTTATTTAAAATAAAAACTTTCTACGAAATAAATATTTTTTGTTTGGATATTAAAAAAGATTATGGCAATAATTGAATTAATAATAACTATATAGTAATATATAGTAATAAGTTTCATGAAAAATAATTTAGAATTATTATTGTAGTAAATTTGATAGCTAGTAATTATTTTTTAACCCCAGCTGAAATTTATTGCAGCAATGCTAATCTAGCGTATTTAGAAGTATTGATCGTTTGATTCAATTCAATTTTAAATGACTATTTATTGATTTTAAATGTAATTTAAATAATAGGTTATCGTATCTAATTGATGTTAATTAATTAATCATATCAAACTTAAATATAACTTCACTAAGACTCATTGATGTTTCATCTTGATCAAGAGCTTCAAAAAAATGTTATTTTGGCTCAAACTAAACATGTTCGATCAGAATAATATATTTGTCGATCTAATGTATTGAATGTTACAGCTTGCAAGTCTTAAATATAACTTAAATACATACTTGATCATTTCAAAATTTAGGAAAACTTTCAATTATTCTCATTGACATTTTATCCTGCCTAAGTGTTTTCAAAATTGTTATTTTACTTGGACATGATTTATTGAGACAATATTTTAAAAAATTCACTGTAATTAAAAATTTTATTATTCGACTTATTTTAATTTTATGAACACTACGTGCAAGTTTCAAATTAGCATGTGCCCAATATTGTTTAATAAATTTATTGATTTTGGACAGTGTTGGTTAAATATTTTTAATTTTTTATTTAAAGTAAAAAATATATATTTCTAAGGTAGTAAATTACTTGATATTAAGTGTTCCATTAAGTGTCAAACAAATACTTGATATTGATGTTGCTTAAGCAATTTTTATTTTTATATTTAAAATAAGTTATTTAAATATTCATAATTGAAATTTTTTCTTTCATCAACTGTCAACTTTTTAAGGGCATGAGTTTAAAACTTAAGTGTGTAGTTTACGTGGGTCTCACAATCTCTGAAAAATTATACACGTCTTTTTTTTACTCCATCCATCTCAAGTGATGTAACACCTTTTGGATTGGATTTAATTTTTTTCATACGTCTTTTAAACTTAAATAGTAATTCAAATTCATATTCTTATTTAAAATTAAATTGAAATAATGGAATGTAGTGAAAGTATGACTCCGCAATAATAGAGCACTTTAATAAGAATTTGAATTTAGGTTATTAAAATAAGAAAAATTGAATGGATACTTTTTATATAAAATTTCTATCTTAAAATAATTTTCAAACTTGAATTTTATAGTAACTAACAATCACAATATTATTTTTCTTCTCTGATTCTGTATAGATAGATTTTATGATATTGATTATTTTATTTTATTTTATAATTTTCTATTTTAAACTTACATTTTGTTTCATACAGATCATTCTAAATTCATATACAACAACATACTTAGTGCGGTCTAAGAAGAATAGAGACTTTATTCCTACTTTAGAAATTGAGAAAATCATTTAAGTTATCCAAATAATTTTTGAATTACTATGTTTTAGTGTATTTTGAAAGTATAAATTAAACTACGAATAACCATAAAATTAACATAACACTATAAGTTAAAAACTTATTAAAATAGGAGAAAAAAATAACAAAATTAGTGATATCATTAAGGACCAAAAAAGTTGAAAAGAAATATATTTTGGAATAATATTTATTTCAAATAGAATAGTTAAATTTTTCCATTAACTTAAAGTAAAGTATATATTTATTATTATTATTTCATTAGAGAAAATATATAAGTTATTAATAATATAATTTATAAAAAGAAAGCAAAAATTATATATGTAATAGTACTATAAGTAAGGAAACGTGAGTAAGAAAAAAAGGTAAAGGAAGTGAAAAAGGCCGAAAAAAAATCTTAAACTCTACCAAATCAAATAAAATTTTAAAAAAATGTCAAACCTAAATCTTTCTCCAACTGTGGTCTTCTTTTCCATTTTAGAACCAAACCCCAAAATCTTTTCCCCCAAAAAAAAACAAAAATTAAAAAGCCCAAAATTTTTCTCTAAAATTTTCAAACCTAATCAAATAATCTACTCTTCCTACCACTTTAAACACCTAGATCTCTTTCCCCTCTTCCCACTTCTTTTTTTTCTTTGCCTCCTTTCAGCCCTTTTTACCCTCACCCTTACTTATCTTAGTTTATGGTTCCATTTGAATTTTTATGTGTAATATTTTGCTTATCAACTTTTTATTTTTATAGGTTCTTACAACATGAAATTCTTCAAGTAGATGAGATAAATTTTTATAGTATAAGTATTGCATTGGATTTTATATATTTTTGTTAATGTAAAGGTAATTTTTTTTATATGCATGTGTTTTGAACGTTGATATTTTTTATTCGTGATTATGTTATTATTGTTGTATTGACATTTGAGATCTACATCTACATATTCTAAGTTGCTTTGCACTTTTTCTTGTTTTTATTTGTTAAAACTTAAGTAAAAGAATTATATAATACATACATTTTTTTCTCCTTGAAATTCTATGTATACACACATTTACATATATAATTGGTTGGTCTTGATTTTCTTGGCGCTAATATATTTTATCATTATTGATAAGCAAAAGGAGCAGGTAAATGACAAATTAGGACGAATGTTGATCAGTTAAGGTGTACTTGAAGGCCTTGAAAGGAGAGATAGAAGAAAATTATGCTGCTTTGAACTCAAACAAGACTATATCTGAAAAGAATTGTATATTGTGACTATTCTTAAAATTGTAAAATATAATTATATGTAACTTGACAGTCGTATTGAAATCTCAAAAAATGAATTCATAACTACTTTATGTAACTTCTATGACGAACAAAGCTAGTGAATATTCTTTAATTTGTAATATGTAAATTTTAATTTTTTTAGTCATATTAAGAAATTCTTTGATTAATAATGTTTATGGTTGAATTCTTCAACTTATAGCAATTAATATTGTAGTTTAGCCACAACCTATATATTATTAAAAAATGGCTATGCATTTTCAATTTTAATAGAAAAAAATTATCTACGGTTTCTATATTTCATAGCAAAAAGAAAAAAATTTTAGTCATGTATAGAAATATTTGTGGTAAATATTTTAGTTTATAGCTATAGATTTTCTAATTCGTAACTAAATACAAATATTGTTATCAGAAAATTGAAATATAAAATAGCCACAATTTTTTAATTTTCATAGCAAACAAATCAAGTTTTTTTGCCACAATAGAACATAGTGTGGCTATATATAAAAATTGCTACGGATTTTATTTAATATGGCAATAAGGTAAAACTTTTTGCTACAAGTATATAATCCGTAACAAGAACATTTTATCATCACAGCTACAACACAATATCTTTTGTAGCTGTAAGTATTACTCCTTAGCCACCGACCATGTAACCTCTGTAGCTAATTTTTAGTTAAGCCACTTCTTGCTAAGGATTCTACGGAAGAAAAACATTGTGGCTAAAGTATTTAGCCATGAAAATTTTCATATTTAGCTATGAGGTATTTTGTCGCTATACATGTCTTATTTTGTAGTGTTATTATTATATGTTTAATTAAAAGGGTTTTATTAGTTATATCATTTTCTAAATTAACTTGTTGGTATTTATATTAATAATTTTGTTGATTCTTGTATCCTCTGTCTAATTAGGGAAGACTTATTTAACTCAGAATATTCTCTAATTAATCAGGGAAGTGTTTGTTTAATCCTGGGGTAATATTTCACATTGCTGAAATAGTTTCTTAGGATAGTGCCTAGCACGACTCAAGTATAATTAATATATTACTTAAAATCATATCAATATAATATTTATTTAATATTCAGTACTATTAAATTGTTAATTAAGAAGCAATTATATTATTGTTCTATTTATTATACTTAAAATCATATCGATATAATATTTATTTAATATTCAGTATTATTAACGTGTTAAAGAAGCAATTATATTAATGTTCTAGTTATTATATTGATTATAATATTATTATTGAAGTAATAATATTATTATACATTATTATATCATTGTACTGCTATTATTATATTATTATTATTGTGTTAACAGTTAAATAATATTATTATTATTATTTTACGGTTGTTCCCAACCAGCACAAGGTAAAGCTCCTATATAGTATCAAATATTTGGAAGTATTGATCGAGTCTGTCGGAGAAGTTCTAACTTTGGAGTAAATGGGAATCTGATGGTCGCAAAACAGTTA
This sequence comes from Capsicum annuum, assembly GCF_002878395.1. Lineage (NCBI taxonomy): Eukaryota > Viridiplantae > Streptophyta > Magnoliopsida > Solanales > Solanaceae > Capsicum > Capsicum annuum. The sequence goes on from NC_061112.1 coordinate 99,282,969, forward strand.
TTTTTCAATGCTTATAACACAACTAGGTGTCAACAGTTGTCAACTCCATGTGACTGCATATGTTGAATAGTTATCTGAAGTCCTCTTTTCCCAGATCCCCAACATGACCAAATACGAAGGAAAACCTAATTAACTTCTATTGAAGTCTAAAAGTCACATAGAGTTGGGACATTTTACATCATCATATATCTGTACCATCCTAAAGTCCACTTTTGTTTGGGTTCTTAGTTTTCAACAAATTGTAAATACTTTAACATGTGTTTAAGTCCATGCATGTGATGCATGCTATTAACCTTGTGTGATCAGAATTGCTTAAACTCAACTATAGCTCCCAAATACCTAGTACCCTACAATTCCCTAATATAGACTCTCCCAGAATAATCCACATGAACCACAAATTAAATAAGCTCCTTGTCCAAACAATATATGGTCAACTTAGGATAAATCTATTCGAACTTGAAATAGTATACATCTAATCTACCCGCTTCGGTCATTTTTATTTGTCAAATTTGAACTTGGCACACCCACTAAAAAAATAATTATTAAAATAACTATTTTACCATAATATTCCTACTAATTGATGGTTATTATTGTATCTTGAAATTAGTTTAGAAAATGAACAACTAATGTTAAAAGGGAAAATAGAAAAAAAAGTTGTTTTTTCTTAATATGTCAAAAATGTCAAGTAAAAGTGAATCCAATTAGAAAATTAGTAACAAGTAATTTTGAACAGAGGGAGCATTAATTCTTGACATAGTTCCTAATTCAACTGTAACTAATTAATTCCATGCATGTAATGTTTTATTGCCAAAAATTGGCTACAGAAATCACTAGCAGGTAAAAGTTTCAATTTAGTATCAAATATTGGAATTTTTGATCAAAATAAGCCATTTTTTGAACCAATTTATCAAAATAATATGTTTTTTTAAACTTTTACAAAACTAGTATAAACGTACTTCCCAGTAACGTATTACTTTATTATTTTATTAAAAAATGCAAGAGTAAAAACTGACGGTGTTTGACTTTTAACGGACCATAAAACGGTACTTATAATAACGTGTTATAAGTAATTCGTTACTGTGAGTAACGTTTTCCAACCAAATAAAAATCAAACGCCTAATTATTTTAGGGGCAACCATTGCCCTAATTCTGAAAAGAAAAGAAAATTCTCTCGTCTCTTTGTCACTGCCCTAATTCGAAGAAGAAGAAAAATTTGTTGTGTGTCTTTCAACGCCTCTAGCTACTCCATCTCATCTCTTTTGACGCCTCTGGCTACTCCATCATCTAAGTAATTATTGGTTCAGCTGTGTTTCGGATTGCGGAAGCCTAGGCTTAACATTATAGAAAGGGTGTTTTTGGTACGAATCTACTCTCTATTTTTCTAGACTCAACTTGACTCTCTATTTTAAACTTTTGTATTTCTCAAATTTTACTCAACTATGCTCTAAATTATGATTTCGGAACAAATGGATTTAAATTCTTTTCAATTTTGGGATATTTTTTAAAGGAGAACGGATATTTGTAGACTTTGCTCATACTTAAGAGAGCAATTTTTTCCTTTTTATGGCTGATTAATATGTTCATTATAATGAACATATTCACTTATGTATAGGTACTTTTATATGGCTGGTAGTAGTTCATACAAGCTGGATCCTGGGCCACTTGAACCGTCTGTATTAACTCAACAACTTACTCATAGGTCACGGGATATATGGGATGGAAGTGCTGATATGATTCTTAATACGAGAAAGAGTGATGGAAGTTTTTGGAAGCTCGTAGAAAAATATCCTATCCATCCACGAGTTTTAGAAGTGATTAAATTATCTGGATTGTATGGTGTTTATAGATGTAATAGGCCTGCTATCGATCGTAGTTTGATCACTTCATTAGTTGAGCATTGGCGTCCTGAAACACATACTTTCCACTTTAGAACAGGTGAAGCAACTATCACCTTGCAAGATATCAAGGTGTTGTATAGATTACCCGTGAATGGTGCTCCGGTACTTGGTATTGAGACGACGAGAACTATTGGTGATTGGCAAAACATTTGTCAAAGATTATTAGGTTTTATTCCATCTCTCCAGAACTTTAGCAGTAGTTTCCTCAAGGTCTCTGTGCTTAAAGCGCACATGCTAAGTGAGCCACAATTGTCAGACATGGAAACTCAAGAAATAGTCAATCAGAAGGCTAGGTGTTACATATTCAGGATGATTGCGGGTACAATGATGGCAGATACATCTGGTTCTTATTTGAAGCTTATGTACCTGCCTATGCTCGAGGACGTCAATGAAATTGGGTCTTATAGTTGGGGTAGTGCAAATTTAGCGTACTTGTATCGTTTTCTTTGTAAAGCCTCACAGAGTATCCAAAATGAGATAGCCGAATTTCTACCACTACTTTAGATATATCTAATAATTCTAATAATTGCACAAATTATTTATTGATATTTATTTTAGTTTTTATATATATATATATATATGTGTGTGTGTGTGTGTGTGTGTGTGTGTGTGTATCAGGTTTGGGCATGAGATAGGATCACTGTCCTTAGGCCACAATAGTAGGAAAAAGAGGTACATGAGATATTTTTCCTACTGATTTGCGTAGAGGTCCACATGCTACTAGATGGTTTGCACACTTTAGTTGGAATAACACTACTAAGTATGTGCTAAAAGTTTATATGGATGCACTTGACTCTATGACAGAAGATCAGGTAGATTGTGTATAATTTTTTATCTTTGATTTTATATAAATTGTAAATATAGACTCATTTGCTTTTTCCTTTTTCATGTAGTTTATCTGGGAACCATATAATGATGATTTAATTGAGAGTCTTCCTGACTATTGTCGCGCTGGACGAGACATGTGGCGTGTTAGAGTTCCAATATTCTGTTGGGATGTGGTAGAGGTTCACTTGTCTGATAGAGCAATGAGGCAATTTGGATTGAAATAGGTGATTCCAATTCCATTTCTATTTGATTCCATCCACTTTTGTCATGATCGTCGGGGAAGGCCAAATACAAACTGGGAGTTAGAACATGCACAACGGTTACCTATTTGGAATGAGTGAGAATAATATATCTGTAATGCACCAGTCAATCATGGGCCACTTCGGTATGACGACCCCTACCTTATTTGGTTCAGACGTATTACTCGTCTTCTCATTGGTAATCCTAATTTCCGTCCTCAATGCCAACAAGGTTATGTGCCTAATTCAACTGCATATGAAACAATGGTAAGTAGAACTTTGCTTGTCTGATTTTTCTTTATCTAATATATGTTAATAATAATCAGAACCTCCAAAGTAGGAACTTAGCTTTTCTTGAATCTTTTTGATGCTTGTACACTTAAATGATTTTTACTTTAATTCACAGGCGCGTCATATTCATTCGATGGTTGATAAAGCTAAATCACTTGGAGATACTCCATCGTATGAGGACTTATACATGTTTAGAAAGATGGTGCTGGATCAAAGTTCTGATTGTTTGAGACATGTCCACGAGGACAATAGGATTCATGTATCAGCCGATTATAGAAAAGATGAGGTGCAACCTGATCAATTACATCCCCCTATTCGTAGACGAGGAAAAAGCGTTGTTACTGGAAGAAGAGAACGTGCTATTGCGAGAGACCAAGTCCCTGTTGAAATGAATGAAATAAATGAAGCAATGCAAAATGCACAAATAAGTTCAGAAGATGATCAAACAACAACTAATCATGATTTTGGTTCCACTTCAATGGGTTGTACTCAGGAATTCACTCAGGCATCAGATATGATATATCAACATACAAAGATTGTGCCATACATGACTCCACGGACTCCACAGACTCCACAAATATCAAGGTATCCAAGTCTTTCAGCACTTGATAATATATTTAGTAGTTATCAGCCTCAACATTTTGAGAATGCCCCAAACTTCACCTCATCGCCTGTGCCAATGTCTATTGATATCCACGATGCCACTATTAATTTGGAGAACTTGAACACTGAGATGGAAGATAATGAGTTGGATGATACCAACAATGAAGTGAATGGTAATGATCCGGAGGATGAAAGTAAAGGTTGTGATACGACTATTCAGCATGATGAACTATCAAAGAAAGAGAAGTGTACAATTATTGCTAAGCTTTGTGGGATTGGTATTTTTCGTGATTATGTTATTTTTTTTTCAACTTAACTGCACTTTTTTAGCTGAACAGTTGAAAATTGACCTTTGCTTGACAGGGAGTCATTAGGCTTACCAGCACGCCGAAAAGAAAAAAGCCAAACAGAAAAAAAGTAAAACAAAAAAAGGCAAAGAGTAATGAAGTTATGTTGGACTTTTCCTTCTTCCATTCCCTTGAATGTGGTCTAGTCATAACTTGGTAATACATGAATACCTGTTCTCTCTATAAGTTATTTTGCTTTCTTGTTTTAAGTTTACTTTTCATTGTGCTTAGTTGTTGGAAAGTTGTATCTTTTTTTATAGCATTTGTTGTCCTTTTTAAGGTTTTTGGTTTCTATTCTTTGGTGGTGTACGCGATTTGGTTTAGCTGCATAAACTAATCTTGAGCTATGATGTATGCGAGTTGTTAGTTCACTTTTCATTGTCCTTTTTAAGGTTTAGATTGTCTTTGAGTTGTCATTGCATCTGACTCTTTCCTTTTTTCTGTTAGTATCTTGTTTTAAGTAAAAAACTAGCAGCAGACATTTGTGGGTGAATGTGTGCAGGAATATGCTTAATTCTTTCTTCGTGTGACACTGTTTCCTTCTCTTGTTGTCTCTGAGAATCTGCCATAGTGCCATATATTTGTGGTTGTTTCTCATTTTCATAGAAAGATTTGATTTTTATTCATTTTTAGCGAATGGTGTACTCTTATTGAACTTTTGGCTTTGTGGAGTTGTGCTAAAAGTGTCTGTTTTGCTGATTGCTGGAAGGTAGAACAACTTTTTGAGTAAAAAATATTGGTAAAGTTCTGAAAAAGGGGAGATTTTGGAGTTGTTGGAAGGTTTTGTTTCTCCATTGTTTCAATGCTGCTACATTATTGAAGGTGTTGGCTTGACTCGAGGATTGAGAGCTGGAACGGTGTGGATTAACTGTTATGATGTATTTGATACTACGATTCCTACTACAAGTTGTATGTTTTTCGAGTTTAAAGTACCTCACATTCCTCCGTACGTTGTTAGGCGCATCAATCCAATTTGTGTCGTAGCGGGTTGGGTGGGGCTTATTATTGTATTGGAGCTTAGAGGTTTTGTAGGTCTGTACGTATATTGTGCTATTTTGTGTGGAGTGTTGTGCACTTTTTGTGCTCTCATGCTACTCAAGCCTGTGGTTACTGATATGGGTTGCGCTCTCTATTGGTTTGTCCGTGCCACAGGGTCGCCCTGGTGTCTTGACATGGATTGCTTTAGCGTTTTGTATCCTGCTTGTGGCTGTCAGCGCATATTTGGAGAGTAGAGCGGTTCTTACTGCTGAGGTGGCTGCGGCAGAGGGACAGGAGCTGCCTGATGTTGCTAGGCACCCGCCGGAGCCCTGAGAGTTCTTTTTTGAAAATTCAGTAACAACAGGATAGTGATGATGATGAGTGTTTTTGTATCTGTTATATGCATGTTTATTATTTCGAAATTTTGTCACTTATTTTTGTCTATGGTATCTACGTACCCCCATTGTTAGGTTCAAAGAATTTAAGGGGTTGGTTATGTTTATCAATTATCATGTCGTGACTCCCTTTTTTCTAGCTATTTATCGCATATGAGGGTTTATATGTTATTGTGATCTTCATGAAAAAGCTTCACAGTTCATATTGTTTCAAATACTTTTTATATGGTTCTTCAAATTTGTAGTACTAGTTTTAACTTTCTTTTGTTATTGCTAATGGTGCTCTGGAATGTGTCAAATTTGATGTTGTGGTTCAGCAGTCCATGATCTATCGGAAACGGTTGTGGGCATTTTGGGAGAAGGGCTAGAAATGGTTTAAGGGGTAAAATTTGATGTTGTGGTTCAGCTGCTAGCTAGAAATGCAAGTGTTTTACCAGTATTTGTTTGGTATCCTAAGGAAGAAGGGCAATTTTACCCCCAGTAGAGTATCAAAATGGTAGTTAGGTGAATGTCTGAGCTTATTCTCATAGTTCACGATACATTCGAACCGTATAAAGATTCATTCTTTGGGGCCTCTACAACAATTTCTGCCCATAAAAGAATCAGTTTTGCCTCTACAATTTTTGACTCACAGAAGTGCATTCTTTGGTGCCATGGTTAAAAATCAAACCTTTTGTTGGAAACTTGGATCGAAATAAGTCATTTTTTGAATCAATTCACCAAAGTAATTTGCTTTTTGAAAATATTACAAAACTAGTATATTCAATAATTCAAATCGTCATTGGGAAGCATAAAGCTTGACACATATCTCAAAATATTATTCCAAAATACCATCTCGACATACGTCCCAAAATCATTCAAAATACCACCTCGTGGTAAAAGTGTGTAATTCGCAATGATAATTATTAAATCATATCATGAAAACATTGAGATAATCATATAAATCAAAGTTTATTCATTCAATCATTGGTGGACTGTTTTGATAGGCTATAGTAGATCGATCATAATGTTTTACTTCGACAGCCAAATTGGATGAAACCAAATTCATTAGAAAGAGAACTCTTAGAGCTTTCCGTTGATATATAGTATCTCACCCAGATCATTGTGTACAAGGAGTTATGGTCGTTTGAAGTTGACCCAAAAATTCACTTTTGATAGGCTGAACTAGATTGACTATAACTTTTTTCTCCGATAGTCAAATTAGATGAAAATAATTTGATTAGAAAGAGAACTCGTAGAGCTTTCCGTTGATATATAGTAGATCAACCAGATCATTATGTACAAGGAGTTATGATTGTTTGAAGTTGACCCTGAAATTCGCCTGGCTGAAGTAATTTTAATTTCCTGCACGTTTTGCTGTTCACATTTCGATCAGAATGGTCGTAACTCATCGCTCGAGTTTCCGTTTTCAATGATCTATATATCTTTGGAAAGATTATTCGATACTCTATGCAATGGTAGGTCAACGTCTTATAAATACTATACAAAAAATTTATGGATCGCTCTAAAGCGTAGAACTCGATACGTTTCTCACGAAATCTTTACGAAGAAAATTTTTCAGGGTATTACAAAAACTATGTTTAATCTTGAGCTTGGTAGGGCTCTTATATTGCTAAAAGTTATAGGATATTTATAAGATGAAACATAATACTCATAGATGACATCTGAAAGATAGAAAAGAGTTGCAAACTCTATCGAAATCATTTCACATAAAACACCAACAACTCTTATGTCTTAAGTACTAATGCTACAAATGCTAGCTGGAATGTTGGTACAAGATTTCTACTCAATTAATTCATGAAACAATTATTAGACTTAGAAATAATCCACAAAATAGAATTCATTAGACTTAAAACGGTTAGAAATTTTAAGAGTACCCACTTAAGTTTGATTACGAGTTGGACATCGGCACCCATCATGTTCAGGTCTGTCTACACAACCCGTAAGCTCTCCCATATACTGCAGGACCACGATCTATCTCATTAGGTACTCTAGTTGTCCTTTGTCGATTAGGATGACAATAGAATTCATTACTTCTCATTATAAAACTTGGAGATGGCCAATATGCCTCGTGCCCAACCGGTGAGAATGACCCAAAATATGTAGCAACATAATTCTCTATTGTGAAATGCTCGCTAACAAAATTTCTAGCTAGCCCTCCCATTCTTTCAGTAACCTTCATGACATGTAAACACGGAAAGTGCAAATTAGCCCATTATCCACAATCACATTTTTTATTATTTAGTGAAACACGATGAGGATTACCACCAGTACCATCAACTTGAATAGTTCTAATCTCATATGTCCCAGTGGATATATTCCAACCAAAAACAAAGTGTCTTTTTGAACTTTTGTAGTTCTTCTCTCACTTTACTTTGAACCTGCTTGTCCATAATTCCTTTTGCTCTACAAGTTGGTGCGCTGTTTGAGATCTACGGGTATACCATTCAACTATTGCTCCAATGAAAGTCTCACCATGGCAATGACAGGCAATCCTCGAGCTTTCTTTAGAAGACCATTGAAAGACTCAGAAAGATTTCTTGTCAACACTCCCAATTTTTTTCCATCATCATGGCTAATCGTCCATTTGTTTAATGGAAATTGCATGAGATATTCATATACTTCTTCATTTTCTTCCCTGATTTCCCACATCAAAGCTTCGAACTTCCTTACTTGATGAGCCGATGCAGCATTCCACATCAGATCACTGAGATTCTTGTTTGAAAAATAAGATTGAAAGTTACTCTTAAGATGTCTTACGCAAAATTGATGAAAGGCCCGAGGCTCCTGGAATTTTCACAACTCCGATAAACTAGCTAAGATTCTTTTTGCCCTATCAGAGATAATACATACATCTTCTCTATCCTTTATTACATGTGCGCTTAGTTTTCTAAAAAAACATTTCCATGCCTCTTTCGATTCCCTGTCAATAATAGCAAATGCTAGAGGAAGAATGTTATCATTTCCATTAATTCCAACAACAATTAATAATTTTATCTCATATTTACCATACAAATGGGTTCCATCTACTGAAATAACTGGACGACAAGTTCGGAATCCATCAATGCATGGCTTGAAAGACCAAAATACAAATTTAAACGTTTTTACCTCTAACGAACTCATTGACTCTTCGTGTTTCCATTCTACAATTGTTCCATGGTTAAAGTGTTGAAAAGCTGTAAAAAACTTAGGAAGCTCACTAAATGATTTTTGAAAATCACTATACACCAATTTAAATGCTCGTTGACGTCCAAGCCATGCTTTCCTATATGTTACTTGATGACCAAATATCTCATGAACCTTAGAAATGACATCTACTACCAATAATTTCGGATTTTTAAGTATTTGATTTAGAAACAAAGATGCAATTAAATCGGTATCTAGGTTAGCGTGACCTATAGTTAGCCCTTCAGTCTCACGTCTATGATTATCAAAATACTTTCCTATCTTCCAAAGGCTATCTCCAACCTTTCGGCCTCGAAGAAACCATCGACAACCTAATGATTCGTGAAACTTGCATCTGACAATCCATAGTTTCTTGCTTGATGTTACAACTATGAATTCTTTATTTTTGCGCAAACCCCAAATTGTCACAGCCCGTTTCAATCTATCTTTGCTGCTAAAACACATTTCTTTTTTTAAATCTTTTTTGCCTTCGTCAGACCAAACTGAACAACAATTCATCTCAGATTCACGGGTAGAGATAAAAATATCTTCTTCATTCTCTAATGTTGTAAAGTAGGGTATATCATGATTTTGCATTTCAGACATACTTTGACCAAATTGATTATGAAGATTTACACCAATATCATTTTGAGGTAATCTTCACTATCATTGGTATCTTCATCAGATTCACTTTCTAAGGTTTCACTTTCTCCATCATCTTCTGAAGGTTCATCTTTCTCTGAACTTTCATCACAAATTTGAGCATGTGCATCATTACACAAATCAAAGTTATCCTCATCTTCTCTAAGGAAAAAAAATAATGAATTAGTGAAGTAGTGATGTATAAAATTTCTTATAGTTTCAAAAAAAGTAAAGATCACCGACCTGATCTCATATTGTCTGTGGCCACTTTCAATGTGTCCTTGACTACTTAATCCTTCATCATATGATTGATACTCATGTTCGTTAGGGCTTGCATCAAGTGATTGATGGATACTAGGGGTTGCAGTATATGTAAAATGAGGATGACTGAACATGGCAAATCCATAATTTTGAGCTAATAAATTCATATGATAACCATGCTGACCATTCATTTGAAATAGATTATCATGATTTGTTGGTCTAGTCTTTACATACATCTCCAAAAGATTTATATCACTTTTATTCGAAAATTTTTGAGGAATGACAAGAAATTGTAGCAAAGACTGGTCATTCTCTATTTTAAATTCAATAAACCTTGTAATGTTACCTTGAAATGAGCATGGATATTTCCAGAAATATCCATTTGAATATTTTCACTGTTTGTCCTCATTTTTTCATGCAACATTGCAACTAGTTCAACGTAGCTAGTTGAAATAGACATGCTAACAATCATTCTAGCACCTTCGCTGTATCTAAGAAGGACATAACTAGAAATTTGTAGTGACCATATTGAGTTCGGAAGGCTGTCTTGGGTATGTCTGACTCCCTAAATTTCAACTGATGATAACCCGAGTGAAGGTCTGTTTTTGAAAAATACTTTGCACCCTGAAGCTGGTTAAAAAGGTCGTCAATCCTAGGAAGAGAATATTTATTTTTAATTGTAACCTTATTTAACTGGCGGTAGTCTATGCACATACGAAGGGACCCATCCTTATTTCACACGAAGAGCACGGGTGCACCCTATTGGGAAACACTAGGACAAATAAAACCTTTGTCTAGGAGGTCTGCAAGTTGTTCCTTTAACTCCTTTAGTTCTGGGGGAGCCATTCTATATGGCAGAATAGAAATAGGACGAGTGTTTGGCAACACATCAATGACAAAATCTATCTCCCTATTAGGGAGTATCCCTGGGAAATCTTTGGGAAAGACTTCTGGGAATTCATTTACTATAGGGACTGACTACAGAGGAAGATTTTCAACTTTTGAATCTTTACTCAGATTAGATGGTACATACAGCCTTTGGAGATAAGTTTTCAGGCTCAAAGATAAGAGATAAAGTAACCTTTAGGTTCCACAGAACTCCCTGCCCATACAATTGGTGTCTCATTCGAGAAAGAAAAAGTGACCTTTCGGGTCCTGCAATCGAGTGTGGCATAGCACGAATGGAGCCAGTCCATCCCAGGGATGGCATCAAAATCTATCATATCAAGTTCTATAAGGTCTACCACAGTTTCCCTACTATAAATAGACACGACACAATTTCTATATACCCTTCTAGCAATAACAGAGTCACCTACAGGAGTAGAAACAGATAAGGGTTCTACAATAACTTTGGGCTCAAACCCAAAACCAACAGCCATATAAGGGGTCACATAAGATAAAGTAGACCCGAGATCAAGCAATACATAAACATCAAAAGAAAAGATTCGTAATATACCAGTGACAACATCTGGTGAAGCTTCCGCCTCCTGCGGTTAGTCAAAGAATATAACTGATTGCGACCGCTCCCGACAGCTGAAGAGGCACCCTTAGGAAGAGGAGCTGTGGAGGCAGCTTGGGACTTATCCCCCCTTCCCCCACATTTCCTCCAGCAGAAGGACAATCTCTCTGAAGGTGACCCACTTTGCCACAAGTATAGCAGTTTCTCCCCTCAAACCAGCACTTTCCTAAATGATTCCTTCCACAAACCTCGCACCTCAGATAAGTACGACGTTGTTGGGCCACACTACCCTAAGACTGTGTACCTAGAGCTTTGGATCCATGAGCAGTCTGAAAACTCTGAGTTTGTCTGTCTGTCGGTGGTCTGGGTGCTGGGGTGCTGGCTGCTGACTATGAATTATTCCAAAACTTCTTCTTCTTCGCCACTTATTACCCTAGTTACCACTCTGCAGCTGACTCTGGTGCTGGTCCGCAGATCTAGCTCTCTTAGCCTGTCTGTCTTTCTTTCTAAATTCAGCAATCTTTTTTTTCTTCTCTTCCACCTACTGCATATGAATGGTTAGTCGAGCAAAGTCTAACTCCTTATTCAACATAGCCCCCTGGAACTCAAGTACCAGGTTATTAGCAAGGCCAGATGCAAATTTCCTCATCCAGGCTCTCATATTACTAGTCAACTCTGGTGCATAGCGGGCTAGTTTATTAAACTTCAAAGTGTACTCCTGGACACTCATACTGCCCTACTTCAGATTTATAAACTCTTCCACTTTGGTCTCTCTCAACACTAGAGGAAAGAATCAATCAAGAAAAGCTTCCACAAATTTGCCCCAAACTGTGGGTTTAGCACTCTCACCTTTTGTATCTTCCCAGTCGGCATACCACTGATTCAACGTCCTTGAGCTGAGAGGTTGCTAGTTCTACCCCTTCAACCTCATCCACATGCATCACCTTAAAGATCTTTTCTATCTCATCCAAGAACACCTGTGGATCTTCCTCCACCTTGGTGCCAGTGAACCTAGGTTGGTTCATCTTCATGAAATGTCCGACTCTAGTAGCCTCAATTGATCCTGGTTAGCTAGTAACTGTGTCAACATATGAATAGAACATCTAAATTCTGCATTTGAAATATCTCCCTGAGCAGTTGGGGGACGATTGACATTAGTCCATGGAGCCTGAGGCGGACTGGTCGGGACTGGAAGGACTCCTGGAGTAGGGACAAATTCTGGAGTGTGAGCCCTATTATGGGTCTGCATCCCATGGGTGGGACGGACCTCATCTGCCTGAGCTTTCTGATCGATGATACGATGTGGAGGCATAACTATGTTTCTGAAACACAAGTGATCATTGATTAGGGGACAGTTTAGACTCTAAAGCACGAATTAAATCATAAAGAAGGGAAATATTTCCTAAACGCCTAGCAGCCTCCTGCTTATAAGTGTGGCGTGCTACACACCTATAAGCAGGACTCTACCCGACACGATTTCGCAGACACCCTGGGACCATAAACCGTGCTTTGATACCAAGTTTGTCACGACCTAAACTAGGGCCTGCCCATGACGAGCATTTCAAACCATGGAGGCCTAAAACACCCCTATCTCGGAAGAAACACATTAATTCGGAAACATGGTCATAAATATGAAAAGAAACAATAACGGGGAAATAAGGTTCCCCCAACATCAATCAATCTCTAAACAATTATCTGCGAAAATCTCTAACAAATGACTGAGTCAAGTAACTGTATATAAAATGGGACAAGGCCCCCAGTAGACTCCAAAACTAAATATAAGAAAAAAGGACTGCAGGACATAAGACCTTCCGAAACATAGAAGGCTTACCACTTGTGTCTACAACTCTGTTTGAATGATCTACTAATTCTCTTGACCCCTAGACTAGGCCTCTGAACCTGAGAGGTTGGAGAGGGGAGGGGGTCAGCACAAAAGTACTCGCACATAGAGATATCAAAACAAAACATAATATTTTTACAAAATATAGTTGAGAGCCATTATAAAGCAGTTTCATATCAAATCATTTGAAAACACATTGGCATAATGCAATAGTTTCTCAACAACAATGAAATGCAACTGAGCTAGGTGGAATACCCTACATAATTTACACCAAATGTCATACCTCGGTTACCACCGAGATTAGAGTATAAGTGAGGGAGAGACACACAAGACCACGAGCATAGTGTCTCGACCCAATGGTGGTGCCTAAGATCACTTAGCCCGGGCTCCTACCTATAGTCCCAATTTGGGAATGGAATGACATAAAGTCAAGTACTCAAGATCACTTAGCCTGATACCAAATTCTTGTGTCGGTAAATACGATTTTCAGTGATGAGCCTTTACACTCAAACGCCTTCTTCGGGCATCCACCTATCTCAAATAAAATTAATGCATTCAAATTTCATCTAATTCAATCACACATCACATTCTGTAGGGTATCATCATACCCGACTTGCAAGCCATCAATATCACATTATTCTCCTCATTCAACCATCATATTCAACATGTTTCAACACAAATAACCCTCTTATTTTCAAGTCAAAATCATATCAATTCTCAAAACATTTCATGTCATGCTTTTCAAGATATTTTCAAACAATTTACATCACATGCACATTCAATACAAATTCACATCAAGAGAGCGATTTCGTATAATTCATGCTCTCAAAATATCACCTTTTCAAAACACACGCATATACATATATAATATGTCAAATCATTCGGAAGTAGGCCTAAAGACCAAATTCAATATTATAGAAATGTTCAAAACATAATTATATTCGTAGTTTCAAAACCCCCATTTGTAAAACATGAATTTAAAGACCCATGGGATTTTTGTATAACCCCACGTACCTCGATTACTAAGAATATTAGATGCTTCTTGAAGCCTACGCTGAGAGGATTCCAAATATGCAATTAGTTCCTAAAACCCCCGGTTGAATCTTGAGTATCTTGGATTTTTATTTTGAAACCCTAAGGAGAATTCTTGAGCATTTTTGATGAATGAAGGTGTATTTTGGGGTCCTTGGAACTGAATTTCGTGTTTTAGGGCTAAGTAAGGGTGGAAAAGGACCATTTTTCCCCAACAACAGAGTGTTTAAGTCACTTGAATTCTTTACATAGGCGCCGCCCATCCCATCGCCTATGTTCACATAGGCGCCGCCTAGGCTATCGCCTATGTTTACATAGGTGCCGCCTAGGCTATCGCCTATGTTTACATAGGTTCCGCCTAGGCTACCGCCTATGCTTTCCAGTGGCCATGGGCGATTGGTTAGGTGACGCATATCACTTTGAAAGGCCATAACTTCTTGCTCGGGTGTTGGATTTTAGCAAAATTTGTATCTTTGGAAAGCTAAATTGAAGACCTATCATTTGACACATAGTAGGATCCATATTTCAACATATACAAAGAGTTATAGTCGATAGAAGATGACATAATTTACAACGTCCACTAAAGCTTAGTCGATCGAAATAGTTTTAACTCATCCTTGAGTTGAAGGACCTCTATGGTCTAAATTCAAGCTTGAATGGATTCACATGCTACACAAATAATTAACATGTCGTATTGGCATAGGATTTTATGACTTTGGGGTTTATCAACACATCAGAATCGTGGTCTATATTGTAGCCCGAAATGTAGGGCGTTATAAGGAAGCTGATAGGTTAGCAACCTTAGCTAGAGCTCAGGTGAATATGTATAATGTAGGTCAAAAAGTACGGTATCCAAATACTGAGGATAAATATTTGGGAGATGAGGAGTTGCTGAACCTTGGTAACCCAAGGCGTGCAGAGCAAATATTTGCACCAGTACAACGTAATGCTAACAGAAACTATCCATTTCGAGAAAGGAAAGACCACCAGCTGGTCCAGTATGACCTTAAAAATAATGATGATGGAATGGATGGAGCAGGTGCAACGGGTGCAATTATTCCTCCACCGTTAGCTCCTAGGGTAAAATTCAACATTACGAGTACTATGATTCAACTCCTTAATCTGAAGGGGTTATTTGGTGGCCTTCCTGGGGATGAACCAAACTTGTATCTGGTGAACGTTTTCACCATATGTAAATCTTTTAATAACCCAGGAGTGGGTAAGAATTCTATCCGTTCGAGATTATTTCCGTTATCTCTATTCGGGGAGGCAACATTGTGGCTTAATAAGTTGATACCAGATTCTATCACCAACTAGAGGTAGTTGAAAGGAGCTTTCCTAGAGAAGTTCTTTCCACCTTCCAGGAGGGTACAGTTGAGGGATGAGATCAGTAACTTTAGATAGCTCCCAACTGAAGCCTTGTATGAAACCTGGAAGAGATTCAAAAAGAAGGTGACGCGGTGTCTGAACCATAATATGACGGACATACTCTTGATGGAGACTTTGTATAGGGCTCTTAACTCTGTGACAAAACTAATAGTAGATAATGCAGCTGGCAGTTTGTTTGTTGATCTTACATTCCCAGAGGTTTCAGAAATGCTAAAGAGAATGACCAAACAGAGTCGGGTATGGCATACCAGAGACTCTGTGGTAGCAAGCCCCACTATTTCTATAGGTATGAATGAGGAATAACACATAAGAGATGAGGATCATGATCAAGAAATGGCTCACCTGAAAACACAAATGGACTTGCTAATTAAGTATTTACTATCAGGTAAAACTGAGAAAATGAAGGTTGTAGGATCGCAGGGCAAAGTAAAGTCTGAGTCAGAAGAAGAGGCGATCTATGTAAACAATCAGGGGGGTTTCCGAGGCAATAGCCAAGGAAATCAAGGTCGGACTTACTATGACAAGGCTGGTTATAAGAATAAGAAGCAAGGAAATTGGAGGAGCAATAATGATAGGAGCGGGCTATATGTCCCTCCTGGAAATCATGAGGCTGCTACAACAAATTCTGAAAAGATATCCATGGAGGACATGATGGCAAATTATTAAAAGGAGTGGAGGCTACCAACTCAGGGGTGACTACCATGAAGACTGATCTGTCCTCTATTAGTCAGTTGGTAAACTCGCACTCTACTGTGATCAAACAGCTAGAACAATAAATGAGCCAACTCTCCACAGTGCTAAACCAGGGAAAGAGTGGAACATTACCTAGTGATACAGTTCAAATTCTGCAGAATGATGGCTCATGTATGGAGATTACCACTAGAAGTGGTAAGATATTACCTGGCCCTTTTGTGGGTAAAAATGTAGTTGATGAGGTAGTTGATAATAAACTAGAAGAAGGTGGTCCAGTAGAGGCTGAGAAGCTAGATAACCCTGCTGATGCTTTAAAAAAGAAAAAAGAAAAGGAGAAAGAGGTAGTGGCTACCACTATTCTAAAACCATCACCTCATTTTCCTCAACGATTGAAGAAAAAAACTGATGATGCAAAATTCAACACGTTCATGACAATGCTCAAGAAATTGACAGTAAATGTGCATTGGTTGAGGCACTGGAGCAAATGCCAGGATATGCTAAGTTTATGAAGGATCTGTTGACAAAGAAAAGGACAGTAAGCTATGAGCCGGTGGATAATCTCCACCATTGCAATGTCGTTTCTACATGATCCTTAGTGCAGAAGAAGGCCATCCCTGGAGCATTCACTATTCCATGAACAATCGGGCCTCTTGATATTGCTAAGGCCCTATGTGATCTGGGGGCGAGCATAAATCTAATGCCACTAGCCATATATAGAAAGCTAAGTTTGGGAGATCCGACCCTGAAAAATATGTGGTTGGTGATGGCGGATAGGTCTGTAAAGCAGCTAATAGGAATACTACATGATGTATTGGTAAAGGTGGCCGAATTTATACTTCCTGCTAATTTCATAGTCCTTGACTGTGATGTGAACTTTGAAGTACCCATTAGTTTGGGTAGACCATTCCTCTTGACTGGGAAACTGATAGTAGACATGGAGCTGAATGAGCTGAAGTTCATGCTCAATGACAAAGAAACAAGATTTGTAACGTACTCACCCATGACACAGCAAAAGGAGATGATTATTTTCTCAATTATGGATGTATTCTATAAAGATGGTATAGAGGTATCAGCATGTTGTCTTGATAAAGTCTGAGTAGTTAAGATAACCAAGTCATGTTGCGACACTAAATCAGGCGCTATTGGGAGGCAACCCAAAAATTTTATGTTTTCAAGCAAAGTGTTTTTATTTTTGTAGTTAGGTTCTAGTACAAAGAAGGTGAAACTGATGTAGTCATCTCAAAAAAGTTGAGACATGTTTTAATAAGGCTAATGATGTTTGTGATAGGCTATCACACCTGTGATAAGCCTTCAGAGATGGCGTCAGGGAATTAAAAATGAGGCAACATACTACCTTGAGCTGACGACATCATCGACAACTTATCAGACATCTGATAAGCTGTCAAGTAAAATTCGGGCTCAGAATTAAAAAAAGATCCAACCCAGCCCATTCAACTTTTTCACCTTCCCGCGTACTCCTTTTTCTCTCCTTTATGTTTTATTTCTTTCCATAGTTAGTTTATTACCTTTCTTTTTCAAAAATACTTCCAAGTAAAATAAGAAAAATATCCTTTCTTGTGAGAGTGTGTTTGAATTCAAAAAAATCAAGGACCCTCTTTTATCTGCAAACTCTTCTTCACTCGAGTAACCAAGTGGAAGTTGTTCATCAGGTATGCTCAACACTTAACTCTTCTCTTCATTTAGTAAGTGATGTAACTAATGTAAATCTTAGTTTCAAAGGGATTGAGGCAAGCATAACTTGCCATTGTGTGAAAAATAACATCTAGGGTTTATAGCGATGCATTATGCGAGAGAACTCAGGGCTTAGCTCAAAAACATAACTCCATGCGATTCTAAAAAGAAAATGGTTTGATAATCAAGACTAAAACTGAGCTGGAGGGTGTATTCTGAGCTGATGATGTGTTTGATAAGTTATCATGCATGTGACGGTTTATCAAACTATGTCGTCACAAGCTGGGAAAAATAGGCCTATTCTGTTTAAGGCTGACGATATGCCTGATAAGCTATCATGAATATGACGGCTTATCAGACTATGTCATCGCAAGTTAGGAAAAATAAGTCTGTTCTATTTAAAGCTGACAACACGCCTGATAAGCTATCACATTTGTGATGACTTATCAGAACATGTCGTCACAACTTTGCTCTGATACAATTATGAACATCTTTTGAGAGATGTAGGATTATAATGACTGAACTTCTTGAGTTGTATGATCATGAGTGCTAAATGATTGCTTTCTTTTGCTATAGGTCTTATAATGACACCTAAAAGAAAGAGCACCAAACCTACAAAGAAAGTAACAAAGGGGAGTGTACCCCATAGACTATTCGATGAGGGATCTGATTATGAGGAGGAGGAGCCACTGCTCAGGAAGCAAAGGAAAAAGAAAAACCTAAAAGATCTTTCACCACCTCCACCAGTTGAGGTGGAGAAAAGTGAAGAAAGTGATACTGAAGCAATAACACCACCTGACAGTACGGCTTCTGAGTAGCCTGAGTCTGAGCATTCTGAGTCTAGGGAGCCTGAGTCAGAGCATACTGATTCTGAGTAACCTGAATCTGAGGGACCATTATCTGAGTCCTCTTCTGCTGAGCAACAAAATGATGAAGAATCTCCGATTCGGGAAACTCTGGTTAAATGCAAGAACCTTGGGGTTCGAGACAGTTCTAGGTGGCAAATTCCCAAGGCACTGAAAATCTTCTATGATGGGCTTCTCAGAACTAAAAAAAGAATCGTTAAAAGGCCAATCTTTGAAGAAAAGAAGATCATCACTACTGGGTTGAGCAAGTACCCTGAAGTGGAGCAGAAATTCCGAGACTATAACTCAAGCTAGACCATGAAAGGAGTAAGCTCATTTTGCCCTGCACTAGTTCGGAGTTTTATGCAAACTATCAGGCTCGACCAGAGAACATGTGCAAAGAAGAAGATAAATCAGCGGATCAACCTTTGTTGGATAAAGTTCCAGTACGGGGTATGATGGTGGATCTCTCAGAAATAACAATCAACAGATTTCTTCATGGCCCCGAATTCACTCCTCAGGCCACTTCACCTGTATTCTATGCTCGGTTGAAGCATCGTGCAAATCAACGGTCTTGGTTAGCCACTCTCATAGCTGAAGGGAAACATGAATGGTTGACCAACCCAAATGAAAGGATTTTCAAGCCTCCCTGACTCAAGAGGCAAGATTCTGGTGGGGTGTAGTGCGCACCTATTTGATACCTACTGAGGGAGATAACTTCATTGGAGACAATAGAGAAATACTGGTTGCAAGTCTTGTAGCTAAACTTAGTTTGAAATTAGGAGAAATCATTATTGAGGAGATGAAAATTCGGGTCTCAAGACCCGACATGGTATATCCTTTCCCTTGTCTAATCACGAGGTTATGTCAGGCAGCCAATGTACCTGAAGTTGTAGGGATAGATAACGAATTTCCTGCCAAGAAGACCCACAACCCCATCCGATATGATGAAAATTAGTTGAGGCTGACACTTGACAGAGGAGCAGAGGTTGAAACAGATCTGCCAATTATAGGTAATATCTCAGCACCTAATATAGCGGTGTAGGATTTTGAAACTGCAGCACCGACATCCTCAACAATAGCAAAATCAGTGCCTAGAAACAAAACAAATCTATCAGCTGCTGTGCCTACCAAATAATTTGCCTTTAACCTAATGAATTTCAGGAGAGTTTCAAAACAAGCCAAGTGGTACGAGGCTCAGCTGTAACTTTTTGCCAAACAATTTGCCTCTATGGTTGACAGGAGGATTAAGGTCGTACTGGAGCCCTTTCGAGCCTTGCCCGATCGGATTGATGAGTTAGAAAACTATTTCAATACATGTGTATGAGAAATGTCGGGCTCAAACCTTGCCCAATTTAGAGCATCCTTAGACAAGTTAAAGGCATATGTTGGGGTATTACAGCAGCACCAACTTATGGTGTTGGCAGATTCGACTGTTGATAAGCCTGAAGGTGAAATCCCATTGCTTGATCTCACGAGAGAACCAGTAAAGAAAAAAAAGAAGGGAGAGAAGAAAGGTAAGGGTAAGAGAGAGAGGCCTAATAGCGATGAAGAAAAAAAATCAAAAAAAAGGGTAGGAAAAAAGGCTAAAAAAGAGGAGACGAAGAAGGCGATGATCGAGTCCTTAGTTGACAATGAGAAATGGGAGGCAACCATCCGAGAGAGAGCCATAGGTGTCTCAACTAGTAGACCCCCAACAACTGCTGGTCCAGATACGTTAGACTAGAGAGAGACTCCCGAGGGAGATAAGACAGCTAAGGATACAGCAACAGGGTCAGGGACCCATGATCCCCATGATTGATCTACTCCAGGTATCCCCTAACTCTTAGTTCAGTTTTTCTTTGATGTTAAGTTGAGGGTGTACGGTGAGTTGTTGTTGTAACATTTTGTAGTTGACTAGGAGAAATACATGTACCTAAGGCAGTTAACATGGTTTTGTTATTGTGTGAACACCTCTCAAATGGTCTAATTCTTTAACTGTGTGATTTACATCTAATTGTGACCACTGTGCATCTTTATATGGTATTAGTTCTAGTGACTTGATAGCCATTGCTAAACAATTGCATGAACTGGATGAGTAGTAACTTGTGATATACTTTGTGCCATATGCGTGTGAGATTTTACTTAGTTTCCTTTATATGTTGAATCCAGAACTTGCCCGATTAGTCTTACCTAGGTTGAAGGATAGGGGCTAGGAAAGGATCATAGGCCGTTTTGATGTTAGCCCACTTTAGACTAAATGACCTTCTCTGTATGCATAATATCCCTTGATTCCTGTTTTGAGCCTGAATAGCCTATTTCTTTTTATGAAACCTATCGCCGTCCCATTTATATCATAATGAACCTGTTTTGGCCCTGGTTCTCCTTGGACATTATGCACCTTAGGCAAATGGCCTAAGTTGAGGGTGGCTATCATAAGGGTACGTGATGTAAAATGAGTATGAAGAAAGGTAAAATAAAAGAAAAAAATAAAAAGTTGGGTGCGGTGGAAAAGAATAAGAAAAGAAAAATTGTGAAAAAAAGAAGTGATTATAGAAAGGACCGCACCCATCCTGAATATGTGTGATCAAGAAAAGAGAAGAATAGAAAAAGGCTAATGAGTGAGACCCCAAAAGCTAGTGTAGTGTCAAGGAGGCTTAGTCACTTTAAATATCATCAAGTATCATACCAGCCCCTAGCCTACAGTACTAGCCAAAGAGAAGACCTATAGTGATCCTAGCTGACCTATCTGGAAATCTTGGTAATGAAAATAAGGGCAAGCCTATGGTATTCGACATACACTGATTGGAACCTTATTTTGAGAGTGAGTGTATTTTGACTATCCCTATGGTTACATAGGTGATGTCTGATTTAAGTGAAGTGGGACTTCTTTGTAGTGAGGGCACACTGGTTACATTGTTAAGTGCTAACTTTCTTGGATAGTGTAGTCTTGGTACATGCATGGTTGTTATTGCTAAACTGATGCCATATCTTGATTCCTGTGTGTCACATTGTTGTTCTTCAATAACATACACAGTTGTTTTTAAAATTGATTGACCATGGATATGGTGAAGATGTTTTGAGATAATATGGATGGTTGACTGCTGAATATGCATTGTATTCTCTTGATTGTGTTTTAGTTGCTTGAGGACAAGCAATTGTTTTAAGTTGAGGGTGTTGATGTGTGAGCAGTTGCTAACACATTTGAGGCTTTTAACTGAGAATAATTGCAAAGTCTTAAGCAACCTTTGTCGTTTTTGATTGTTTTCCCTTTAATATTGCAGTAAAAGTTGAGATATAAGAGAATCAGCAATTATGGGAGTAAAAGAGTTGATTTCTAAGCAAGTAGAGAAGGAAAAATAGATGATGACTTGTCTAATAAGTCGTCAACCTTGTGATAAGCTATCAAAGTTGTCGTCAGGCTTAGACAGTGAATGGCCTTCAACTAGAATGTGTGACGACATCTGTGATAGGCCGTCAGATGTTTGATAAGCCATCAGGATCATCCTCAGGCTTAGGAAGGAAATGGATTTTGAAGTGAAGAAGTGACGACATCTCTAATAAGTCATCACACGTATGATAAGCCGTCAATCCTCATCGTCAACCCAAGGCAGAGATTATGAAAGTGAACAAGAGCTAATAACATTCCTGATAAGCCGTCAGACTCCTAATAATCCGTCACACACGCCATCACCTGTCCGAGAAAATACTATGATCTATGATTTTGTTTTCATAATTAGACTGAAGTATTTAAAGCATATATTAGGTTTTCATTCATCATCTTGGACATTTGGAACTCACATTTTGAGCACTTTTCTCTCTATCTTCTGACTTTAATTCTTTAGAGAGATTATTACAATTGTTTTGGGATTTTCTACTGGATCAAATCTAAGAAACACTTGTTGCTATTAATATTGCTGTAAGATCATCTATCTAAGTATGAATTCAACTTATTTTCTTGCTTATTTTATGATGGAACTCACATTTTGAGCACTTTTCTCTCTATCTTCTGACTTTAATTCTTTAGAGAGATTATTACAATTGTTTTGGGATTTTCTACTGGATCAAATCTAAGAAACACTTGTTGCTATTAATATTGCTGTAAGATCATCTATCTAAGTATGAATTCAACTTATTTTCTTGCTTATTTTATTATGAGTAGCTAAATTCCCTTAACCCGAGTTGTGGGATCTATGGGTTTGGGTTTATAACGTAACTAAGTGTTCAAGATTCTAACGGTGGTAGGAACTTCTTGTTAATTCCATTATTTTACATGCTGACTATTGGTTGCAAATAATAGACTTTGCTTATGGGTGATTTGCTTGAGATAAGAAATCAACCCTAGTAAGAAGTGAATTATCAACAGGGTTTTGGAAGCATTAAACTTCCATTTAATAATTAATGTTGTAACAAGATTAATTAACTTGGGATAACATCCTGTTATGTAATATAAATTTCCTAAGTTCGAGAGAATTAGGTAATTAAATATCTAAATAGGTTGATAAACATTTAGACATAACTTCGACAAGGATAGGCTGTTGTTCCTCCCTACTACAAGAATCTTGAACCGTTACTAGCGTCTGTCAAATCCCAATACCCATAGTGAACATAACTCTGATTTTCCTTATCATGTTGATTTCAAACACTGAACTGAGAAGTAACTATTTGTTACACTTCCAAAAACCCTCATTTATAGGAAACTGGTAACTATCAATTGATTAACCTGCAGTTAACTCAAATTCACACCCTATTCTCTGTGGGATTCGACCCTAACCTAGTTGGGTTATATATTGACAATGATCGCTTACATTCTCGTAAGAGAGGTATAGTTTGAGTGTTATCATTGGGATCCCTATCCTGCTTTTTCTTTACTTCAGAAACCAAGGATGATTCTAAACTACTCTGCACCCGTACACTACCTTCTACTGAATCAACTAAGCGGACACCAAGTTTCTCAAGATGATGAACTTCTTGAGCTAAATTCTTTCTACCATCCTCCATATGAGCAATACTACCCATAGACATCCTACTAAGAGCATCAGCCACTACATTGGCCTTACCCGAATGATACAGAACACTCATGTCGTAGTCTTTCAACAACTCCAACCACCTTCTCTTATAGAGGTTTAGGTCTTTCTTAGAGAACACATACTTTAGGCTCTTATGGTTAGTAAATAACTCATTGTCCACACCATACAAGTAATTCCTCCAAATCTTTAAGGCAAATACTACTGCTGCTAACTCAATATCATGAGTAGGATAGTTTTTTTCATAGGGTTTGATCTGTCTAGAGGTGTAGTCTATGACCTTACCTCTCTGCATCAAAACACACCACAAACCAACCCTGGAAGCACTATAATACAAAACAAATCCGTTTGAACCATCTGGCAAGGTAAGAACTGGGGTTGAGGTGAGTCGAGTCTTCAACTCCTAAAAACTCTTCTCGCAAGAATCTAACTACTGAAATTTGACCTTCTTCTGAGTCAATCTGGACATAGAGGATGAAATAGATGAAAATTCCTCAACAAACCATCGATAATAGCCAACCAAACCTAAGAAACTCTGGATATCTGATGGAGAGATGGGTCTGGACCAGTTTCTCACTGCTTTGGTCTATTGGGGATCAACTCTAATGCCATCAC
Organism: Capsicum annuum; assembly: GCF_002878395.1. Classification (NCBI taxonomy): domain Eukaryota; kingdom Viridiplantae; phylum Streptophyta; class Magnoliopsida; order Solanales; family Solanaceae; genus Capsicum; species Capsicum annuum. Next base: position 99,307,187 of record NC_061112.1, read on the forward strand.
CAGAAACTATATGGCTGAGGAAGGCTACTTACCTTAACCAAAATTTGCATTTACTAAATTTGGCGAATAGCTGATGGTTTCTGAGAGTCTGCAATACTATTCTGAGATGGTCTGTATGATCATGCTCACTACGGGAGTAAACAAGGATATTATCTATGAAGACTATGACGAACATGTCCAAGTACTGCTTGAACACATGGTTCATCAAGTCCATGAAAGCTTCTAGGGCATTAGTAAGACCAAATGACATGACTAAGAATTTGAAGTGACCATACCGAGTTCTAAAAACTATTTTCTGAATGTCACATTCCCTGACTCTGAACTGATGATAGTCTGATTGGAGGTCTATCTTAGAGAAGTAACTGGCACCCTGAGGTTGGTCAAACAAGTCATCAATTCTGGGAAGTGGATACTTGTTCTTGATTGTGACTTTATTTAGCTGACGGTAGTCTATACATATTCTGAGAGAACCATCTTTCTTACGCACGAATAGAATTGGTGCACCCCACGGGGACACACTAGGTCTGATGAATCCCTTGCCTAGGAGATCCTTCAACTGTTCTTTTAATTCTCTGAGTTTTGTTAGAGCCATTTTGTATAGTAGAATAGCGATGGGTTGAGTATCTAGAAGAAGGTCGATTCCAAAGTCGATTTCCCTTTCGGGAGAAACTCCGAGAAGATCTTCGGGAAACGCATGTGGGAATTCACATTCTACAAATACTAACTCAAGAGTAGGGGTTTTTGATCTAGATTCCTGGACTCGAATGAGATGGTAGACACATCTCTTAGATATCATTTTCCTTTCCCTAAGATAGGAAACAAGCTGACCCCTAAGTACTGAAGTACTACTACGCCACTCTGACAGGCTCATTCAAAAACTAAAACTGGAAAATTCTATTTCTACAGTCAACTAAGGCATAGCAGGAATGAAGCCAATCCATGTCGGGAATGACATCAAAATCGGTCATCTCTAATTTGACTAAGTCTGCTGAAGTGACTTTCTGAGATACCATAACCGAACAGTTCCTGTATACCCTCCAGGCCATGATAGATTTACCCACTGGGGTAGAGACTGAGAAAAGCTCTGTTAGGATTTTGGGACTGACTTTAAAGTCAACAGCTATATAGGGAGTTACAAAAGACAAAGAAGCTGCTGGATCTAGCAAAGCATAAACATACAAATCATAAACTTGTAACGTACTAGCGACCACATCAGAGAACTTTCCTGATCCTATTGGGACTGAAGTGCATAGAGTTTGTTTGGGCATTGCTCACTTATGGCACTGGAAGTGACACCCTGCAGATTCGGGAGATCGGACTGAGCTGTGGGACAATTATGCTGACTCTGTGAACCTACCTGAGGACACTATCTAACTCTGTGGCCTGGCTTGTCACATCTAAAATATACATCACTGCCAACTCTGCAGACACCCTGATGGTTTCTACCACACTTCTGGCAGAGAGGATTTATTCGGGCACCACTAACACTACCCTGGGGTTTAGGTCCTAGAGCCCTATCTCTGTTGCCATCTCTGAATTTTGGAACTGAAGCACTGACTGAGGATGGAGCTAGAACTGAGGATTTTGGGTGAAACTTAGAACGATTACCACCCTCTGACTTAGGTTGGGTGAAGTTGAAACTGCTTGTTCTGGATCTCTTGTTATCTATTTCCTTCACTTTATTCTTAGCCTTCTTTATTTACTGAGCATGGAACATGAGCCTGGATATGTCCATCTCCTTAATCAAGAGTGCAACCCTACACTCCTTAACCACACTATTAGACACACCAGACACAAACTTACTCATCTTTGCTCTGTTATTTGCTACCACATGATGGGCATATCTGGCTAACTGAGTAAACTTAAGAGAATACTCTTGTACCATCATGTTGCCCTACATTAGATTTATAAATTCCAAAACCTTTACTTTACTCAACTTCAGCTGGAAGGACCTATCCAGAAAAGCAATAGAAAACTCTTCCCACTCTATGGGCCCTGTATCTGTGGCCCTCTCTGCTTTTTATTGTTTGAACCATGTGTGAGCCATATCCTACAACTGATATACAGCTAACTCGGCACTCTCACTAGCTATCACCCCCATAATATCTATAATTTTCTACACCTGGTCAAGAAATTCCAGTGGGTCCTCCTCTGATTTTGACCCGATAAAAGATGGAGAGTTTATTCGGGTGAAGTCCTGAATCTTAGATGCAGCAGTATTGGCCACTGGGTTGGCTAGAATGGCAGCTGGGCATTTATTCTGAGCTGCCACAGAATGAGCTAGGGTGGCGAAAACTTCTTTAAATTCAGCATAGGAGACATGTTCATCCAGGGGATCTGTTTGAATGGGCTGAGGTGCTGACTGATTTTTAGTTCTCCTTTTATTAGTCATTTTGGGAGGCAAGTTCTGTAAATGAAGAAGAGGGAATAGATTAGACTAAGAGTTTAACTTGAGTGTGTGCTCACCCGTACGATATAATTACTGAAAGAAGGGAAAATTTTCCTAAAACATCTAATAGCCTCTTGTCCATATGTGTGGCGTGCTACACACCCATGCACAAGACTCTACTAGATGTGACTTTCAGATTTTCTAGGACTCTATTAAGCCTTAGGCACTGGTACCAAATTTGTAATGCCCCGAGTCTATACCCTAGATGCTATACGATGCTCATACTCCCGAGGGACCATAAGTTAACCCATGACTGGTACCTGCTACAATAACTGAATAATAATACTGTAATACGTAAACTATAACTGAGGTCGTGATAACACTGGATACTGAGTTCTAAATTACTGATTTACTAATATCTAGGTTTACTGATATTGTATAACTGATAGCTGAATGACTGTATTTGACAGTCCTAATTTTATGAAATTGTTCTGAGTTTCGTACTGAACTGATTGACTGTATCTAACAGTCTGATTCTGTAGAACTGAACTGAGTTCTATACTGAGACTGAAACTAAAACTGAGACTATGAGAGGTAATCATCTAACCGATATGCCCCTTTCTAAATAGATTGGGGTCCAACCTGTAACCCCAATTGGAAGGGTGTCAGTACTGTGCCATGGCTAAAGACAACTGTGAGTTAACCCTATCCGACAGAAAACTCTTTCATCAACTCTCACTCACAGAAAAACTCATATGATATGTATCAACCCTAGTCTGGCAGAAAGATATCTCAACTTACGTTGGTTACGTAGTTTTATAACACAGGGACTGCTACTAAGGGTCAAACCCTATGTTGGTAGGAATGCCCCCATCCACAGGTTTTCTCAGTGTTGAATCCTACTCCCAACTGAATAGAAACTGAACTAATTCTTAGTTATACTAGGCTTAACTGACCTGTTACTGATTATACTGTCTAACTGAACTGAACTGAGTTCACTGAGTTTCGTTGGCTAATAGAATACTACTGAATTCTATTAACTGACTGAATTTATTGAGGTCTAAACTGAATACTGAAATGGACTGGACTGATACTGAGTCTACTGAGTTTTTCCTAAGTCTTGTAACTAACTGAGAGTACTACTGATCGTGACATGACTGAGATTATTCTATAATTGACAATGGCTTTAGGTAAATATCTAAATTGTCGAATATTAATTACCCCAAGGATTCAATAGCATAAAAATTAAAGCATCACATGACCTTGCATAGCATACAAATACACACTTGTTCATAATGCATCTATAGAGGCAGTTTATCAAACACTTGAATTGCATAAACTAGTATACATGCTAACATGATATAATCTCACTATTTAATTCACATAAACAACTCATCAAACACTTGGAAAGCATTGTATATGCACATAGACCTAATCAACACATGAGCATCACAATTTCCATGCTTTAACATGAATTCACATGATACTACATACATAATAATTGTTTTTACATAAATCTTGCACTTAATCATGGAATAGAAACCCAATGAACACTATAATCATGAATACACTTGGATCCAAATCATGGAAATCATAAAATCAATTTACTTAAAGTTTAAAAGAGTTTCTTGGACTCCAAGGGTGGAAGGGACCCTTGGATGAACACTTGACATACCTTAAAGCTTGAATTCTGAAAGATTGATGGATTTTCTTGGAACTTGGATTCTTGAATGTAATGAACTAGGGTTTGTTCTTGAAAAATTCTCGAGAGAATGAGTAAATTTTGCCTTTTGGATGACTTAATTAAATGTTTTGGGGGTTGATATATGATGAGAAAAGACCCATTTACCCCTCTGGATGCGGGTTCTAATTACTGAAAACTGGACTAGCGACGTGCAGACCAAAACACCGTGTCATTGGCATCGACGTGATGGCCAATGTGCCGCGTCGAGTCTGCATCGGTTCACTGGAATTTGCACTAAGAGCTGGAGAAAAATATTCATCGGCGCGGTGCGTCGAGATCACGTCGATCCACTGGTTTGAGCTTTCAAATATGTTTCAAACGAAGTCCAAAAAATCCAAAACTTATCCGGGAACACCCACTGACATACCTGATCATGATTCAACCTAAAAATCATTACTTTAAGGTCATGAGGGTCATGAAAGAGATTCTCCAACTTATGAAGGCTAAAATAACACTAAGTCTGAGTACTTAGCTATAAAATTTCTAAGTCTGGGACCCCTTAACAAGCTTTAAAGGACTGAGTTAAGCTTAGGATTTTGCGGGATCTTACACCCTTATGCAAAACATGCTAGATTATCCTTTTCTACTAGTGTCTTTAACACTACAAAACCATTTGATCTAGTTCACATGGATGTCTGGGGTTACATAGGATTGTCACCTCTAATGATTGCAAGTCTTTTCTAACAATTTACTTGGGTATTTTTATTTAAATTAAAATTTGATGCGTTCATGCATATTAAGAACTTTTTGATTTTTGTTAAAACTAGTATCATGCTTCTGTTATCATGATCTCTTCATAAATTTGGGAATTATTTATGAAAAATCATGTCCTTATACCTCATAATCGAATGTAGAGGTTGGAAGAAAACAAAGACGAATACTTGAGATTACTAGAGGAACAAGTTTTCAAGCTTATATTTTTTTTCAAATTCTAGAAATATTGTGTACAAACTGTTGTATTTAATATAAATTGACTACCTTCACAGATGATTGGTGATATCTCTCCTTTTGAAAAATTAAACAATAGAAAGCCTTCTCTTATAAACCTAAAAGTATGTGGTTAGTTATGTTTTGCAAAACTCTTCAAAAAATTGATAAGTTACAACATAGATCCAGAAATGATATTCATGTGGGGTACTATGATACTAAAAAAAGGTTACATATTATATGACCTAACTACTAAACGGTTTTGATTAGTAGAGATATAGAATTTTAGAAAGCTATGTTTCCTTTCTCTAATATGAAAATAGGTGAAACTTTCTTGTTTACTCAACCTGAGACTTCCAGATTTTTATAGATATTGAGTTCACACCTATATCTGCTAACTTTTCTTCTGGTAGTCAGATGACAGTGTGATCAATAATTCTCACCAAGCTTGTGAGACAGCACATACTCAGCCTACTAAAACATTAACTAAGGTTCAACTTGTGCCTGCTCAACAAACTATAGCACAACCTACAAGGAAATTAACTAGAGAAACTCGTCTACCTTGCTGGATGAAAGAGTTTGTATCTTTAATTTTGAAAAATGACACACCACATACACTATCAATAGCTATCTTATGACTATTTAAGTCCTACCTATATTGCCTTTCTATTTGCTATCTCTCATGTCACCGAACATGTTAGTTATGTAGAGGCTATATAAGATAAGCATTGGATTGAAGCAATGAAATAACATGGTAAATCGTAACCCTACTAATTGGGAAGATTTTCATTGGATATAAATAAATTTTCAAAGTATAATACAGAGCAAATGAAGAAATAGAAAGATATAAAGCAAGCTATTGGTCAAACGTTATAATCAATAGGAGGAATGGATTACCAAGAAATATTCAATTCAATAGTCAAGATGATCACCGTATGGTCAATTCTTGCTAAGCAGTTGCTAAAAAGGTGGCATACACATCAATTGGAGATACATAATTTCTTATTTCAAGGATATCTAAATGATGAGATCAACATGGATCTACCACAAGGATTCTAGAGTCAGGAAAATAGAGAAAAGATGCATACTCAAGATATCCTTATATGGATTGAAACAAAAACTAATATAATGGAATGCAAACCTAGTTGAAGCTTTATGAAGTACAACTTTATTCAATATTAGTGTGACCATTAACTTTATACTAAAAAATTGGATAAAGGATTCACTACAGTATTGGTCTATATCGATGGAGTACTCATAAATGAAAACATCTTGAAATTAATCAAAGTACCAAAAATTGCATTACGAGAAGAACTCAAGATAAAAGATTTGGGGGAGCTCAAATATCTTTTAGGAATTGAGTTTTAAGAGCTGAATCAAGTATTGTAATGCACCAAAGAAAATATGCACTGGAATTAATATCAGAAATAGGACTTAGTGGTTCAAGACCAACCACTACACCTATGAATAGCAATATCAAGCTAACTAAAGAATATGATCAACATGTAAAAAAATCATCCTATCAGATGCTGACAAGAGTAAAGACACTTAAGACATAGATAAATTTATAAAAGATCCATCAAGCTATCAAAGACTAATTGGAAAGTTTCTCTATCTAATAGTAACAAAACCTAACATAGCCTATAGCGTGCAAATATTAAGTCAGTTTCTACAACAACCTAAAATATCCAACATGAAAGAATATCTGAGGATGGTCAAATATATTGCAACAACTTGGTTTGAGAATATTGATGTCACGCAAAAGAAAGGACAAAATTTCAACATTTTGTGATGGTAACTGGGCATAATGCTTAATAACAAAAAAATCACTTATAGGTTTCATTATTAAACTAGGAGACAATTATTCATAGAAGTCAAAGAAGCAAAATACTATATGCCTAAGTTAGTGTGGTTAATTGGTTTGATGAAAGATCTAGGAGTTCAACTGTATTTGCTAGTATGCATTCACAGTAACAGTAAATCAACAATACAAATTATTGTCAATCCAATATTTTATGAAAGGACCAAATGCATTGAAGTTGATTGTCACTTCATAAGAGAAAAGATTCAAGGAGGCTTAGTCAAGACAAGGTATATTCCTGCTAAAGAGCAGCCTGCGGATCTTATTACAAAGAGACTGAATAAAACACAACATAATGTACTTATGTCAAAGTCAGGAATTATCAATCTCTTTGCACCACCTAGCTTGAAGGGGATTGTTGGATAAAAAGAAGAGGAAGTCCAACACTAGCCCAGAAGCAGCTAAGGCACAAGCTCAGCTAATCATAGTTAGTTTATTAAGTGTTGTCTTAACTAATTAATTAGTTAGTAGAAGCGGTATAAACATATACTTTGTATAAGTGATTATTAAAGCTTCAATGGAAGCCAATACTACCACCTAAGATAGAAATTAGAGTCCAGTAAGCTAAGGTTTAAAATAACAAAAACCTTGTTTGTTCGATAGGTTATTTATGTCTATAAGTTAAGATTTCCAACATAGATCTGGCATTACTGTTGTTTGAATACTCCGACCAGTTCATCCCAAATCTCAATAGATGTAAGCATTTGTATTCAAAGGAATTCATTTCCAACAGCAGATAAAGTCATTTCCATGGATAATCTCCACTATATATAATGTTTAACCTATTCTCACATATTTATTTTGTAATTTTAAGGTTTGTCTATACTGGAAAATCTGATGATGTTCCAAAGATGAGTGATGGCAAGGATATGACCAGATTTTAGGTACAACATTATACCTAAATCCTACACCATAATTACCTTTTTTGATTGTGCTTTATCGTACTTTCACTGCTATTGTTGACTGAGCTTTTGCACCGTAAATTTGTTGTTGTTGATGTTATTCTTTTGTCTCATGAATACTTCTTCTTATGTTTGGAGTTCCTGTCCTTTCTAAATTGATGATGTTCCTTCCTTATAATGGTAATTGTTCAATATAGTCATATTCAAAGTCACCTGTAAAATCAAAAACTAGGTTAGTAAAACCATTAGCTAGAGTGCTACCTTCCCTAAGGGAATGTACCACTCTAACTGATATGTTTTCCATCAATGATTTAATATAGTTGACCACTATTGTCACGCTCCATGGGACCTCCCATTTTTTATTTAGTATTTGCACCATTGCCTAAGTGTCACTTGTAGAATGATATGCCTGATAGAGTTACTCTTACAGTACTAAAAGCATTCTAGCTTCCGCCACCAAACTAGTGGTATCTTTAATTCTAGAGCCTTTGGCCACCACTAGATTACCATTTTGATTTCTAATGCAGAAGGCAATAGAACTAGGACCAGGATTACCTTTTGAAGCACCATCCATATTACCTTTAAGCCAACCAGCTTATGGAGGTGTCCATTTAACTACTTTAAAAGAAGAAGAAGGTTTGTATCCCTGTAAAGCATCACATATACTAATCCATTTTTACCTGGTATCTCCATTTTGAACTTTACTTTGATGAACTTATTAACAACATCATGGATCTCCTATATAAACTTAACAGCATCATTAATCTCCCATATAAACTTTCTTTCATGATAAGAACCTCTATGTACTAATGTATTCCTTTGTTTCCACAAGAACCAGAGAATAATTATAGAAATTACATTAAACACAAATTTCATTCTACAATTTCCATCTTTATTCCTCCACAGTCTTACACACAGCTTTAGATTTAGTCTCTGATCCACAATACCAACAGCTCTACAATAGTGATTCCATATCCTTTCAGCAGTCTCTCCTATAAGAAAAAGATGATTGGTGGTTTCCCCCTCAAGACAATTACAACAAGCACAATCATCCCTTGTCATATCCTCCATGTCAAAAAAAAAAAACTTAAAAGGCAATCATTTGTTCCAAATTGCCCTTAAGTCTTCATTTTTAGCAACTCTTAGCCTCAACAATTCCCAAGCACTTTTAGTAGAAAACTTCCCTATACTATGCAAGTTCATCAAGGTTTATCCGTTTTATTATCATAAACTACAAAATTGATGTTATCTTTGACATGATTAATTACATAGCTTGGGACTTCATCCAACATTACCTCATAATTCCATCCATCTACCTTGAGAAATTTTGCAACATCTGTTACTGGATGACATATCTGGACCTTGGATTGATGCATAAATAATGGACCAACATTGGTCCAATTGTCAAACCAGATTGTAGATGTTCCACTTTTTGGATCCACCATAAGTGTTGTTCTACTTTGTCTCTATTCTTCAACATAGCCTTCCACACTTGAGATCCTCTTATCCATTGCACTAATGTAGGCAATTGTTTTTTGCAATACTTATTCCATTTAAAATTAGTCCAAAAATTACTTTGTGTTCTAAACCTCCACCACAACTTAGCATTTATAGCCTGAGACACATCATTAAGAGATATAAAGCCCAACCCCTTCCTTTTTGGGTAAGCAAACCTTATTCCAGGCAACCTAATGTTTGCTTTTCCTGATTCTTTATTATGCCAAAAGAATCTTGCAAAAATTCTTTCCATTTCTTTGAAGACACTTTTGGGTGGCACAATAGCTGAAAGAACATATATTGAATGCTTTATAATACACTTTTAATGAGTACTTCTTACCTCCATAAGATAACAATCTTCCCTTCCGAGCTTGCAGCTTACTTCTAATTTTGTTGAACAACTCTACATAATTCTCCTTACTCTTCTTAGAATGTGATAAAGGGAAACCAAGGTATTTAAATGGAAAAGAACATCTATTTATTTGTGTAGCTTGTTCAATTTGTTGTACCATATCCATAAGAGTATTCTGATGAATGTAGAAGAATCTCTTATCCTTATTTACCTTTTGACCAGACTCTAGTTCATATTCTTGCAAAATCTTCATTATTTTCTGAGTGGAATAATCATTAGAAGAGGAAAAAATTATTGTATCTTCAGCATAAGCTAGATGATTCAAATTAGAACTTTACTTAGGTATACCATATCCCATAAAAGAAGCATCATCAAATAATTAATTCAGAGCTCTTATGACCACCTCAGCAGATAAAATAAAAAGAGCAGGAGATAGAGGGTCTCCCTATTTTACTCCTCAAGTAGAGTGAAAAAATCCAACAGAATGACCAAATCACATTACCACCTTATTAGAAAAATCTATTTTCCTCACGACCTTCATCAAGAAAAACCAAGACACCCCATCATAGGTTTTAGCCATGTCCAATTTTAGTACTACATTTGAGGGATTTCCCTTTTTCCCTTTATAAAAAATAAGCTCTTGGGTTAATAAAACATTTTCAATAATACTCCTGCCCTTCACAAAATCTGATTGATTATGAGAAATCAATCTAGGTAAAATGCTTTCCAATCTGTCATGCACAATCCTTGAAAGAATTTTATTCACAAAATTACTAAGACTAATTAGTCTCAGATCCAAAAAGAACTGCACATTGTCCTTTTTGGGTCCTTTAAAGAAACCCAACACCAATCTAACAACATCTTCACTGATAATATTCCAACAAGCTAAAAAAATCTCCCAGTTAATCCATCAAGACCATAAGCACTATCCCCATTTAGACTAAATACAACCTGCTTGATTTCTACATCATCAGGAGAAGCCTCCAATATCACATTATCATCGGCGAGACAATATCAGGAATATGATCAAGTAGAGGAAACTTAGAAGCATCTCTCTCTTGAGTAAATTGCTTTTGATAAAAGTTGATGGCCTCATTAGCAATTTGATTTTCATCTTCTAACCAATAGCCCTGATCATTTAAGATTCTAGTAACCTTAAGTTTGTTTCTACTTCCCTTAACAATACTATGGAAAAACTTAGTATTTCTATCTCCACTCTCAAACCAGTCATACCCAACCTTCTGTTGCCAATACCTCTCCTCTAGATGTAAATATCTAGATGTAAATATCTGATATATTTAGCCTTTGCCTTTTGCATCACAACCCTATTTTTCTTGAAAGAATTATCTTCAAAGAGCTTCTTTTTCATCTTGGAAATTTCTTCTCTAATCAATAATTGCTGAAAAATGTCCCCATAAGCTTGCCTACTCCACATAGAAAGTGCCTTATTTACCTGTTTGATCTTTCTTTTAAAATCCAAGAAAGGATTTTCTGTGTACTCGGTGTCCCAATTCCTTCTTACCGCCTCTTTAAAATCTACATGATCAGTCCAAAAATTTAAAAATTTGAATGACCTTTGATTCTTGATATTTCTATTTTCAAAAGTAATGAATAATGAAGTATAATATAATCCATCTCTGGATAAATATTCAATTTCTACATGTGAAAATAAATTTTGGAAATCAGAAGAAACCATAACTCTATCTAGCCTCTCAATATAATCAGCTCCCTCTCATTCATTCCACCATGTAAAGGGACTTCCTTTTTACTGCACTTGAAGCATATCACAAGACTCAATGCAGTTTTTAAAATCCTCTACATCTGAAAATGTTACAGGATCTCCACCAATCTTTTCCTCTCCATTAAGCACAACATTAAAATCTCCCCTTAATAGCCAAGAACTATGGTGTCCATTAGATATAGCATATATGTCTTCCACAGCTTCAACCTTTGATTTGTACCACATTTTGCATATATAATAGTCACCATAAAAGAACCACTAGATATCTTACACAAATAAAAGGAAATTTGTTGTTCTGTATCACTAAGAATAATGACATTAAATCCATAGTTCACAAAAAACATATTTTACCAGTGATATTGTGAAACATTAGTGGCATCTGAATTCTGGCTCTGAATCTGTTAATGGTTCTGCTGAAAAGACTTTATAGGCCTATAAAGTAAATTTATGTAACCTGTGCAGCATCTGAATTCTTTGAAATTCCTTTTGAGACTTTATAGACCTAATGTTCCGATAATAACCCTCATTATTTTATTGATTTCTTTCCTCCCACAATTCTCTTTCGTTGAGTTTTTATCGGCTGTGTTGATACCTAATTTTTGCCCTCCACGATTAAATTTAATGCTGAGTTTCATCGATTTTTAATAAAATTAAAATATTTATTTCATACGGATAGATGCACTCTAAAATATTTATTTGGATTAATTTTGTCATTTAAGTGTCAATTGTACATTTTCGTATTTACATCTATGAGATTGTATAAATTTTGTTACTTAAATGAATATTTTTATCAAAATTGGACTTTTGTTGAGATTAAGCTTGAAAATTAATTCAAATTGGTAAAATCTTGATTTAAATGTAATTTATTCTCTAAAATAATTTATTTGGAGAGAGATTTGATTTTATCTAATCAAGAAGCTCTGAATTCAATGGGGTATTAATTCTTATGAAATTTCAATTTAATTAGTTGATCTATTAAATCATAATTGAAATCAAATTGACCATAATTGCAACTCAATTGGCCAATTGATTTCAATTTGACAAAAAATTTAAAAAGATGACTAATTCCTAAATTGATTGGAGTTATGTTTTAAATAACCCCAAAACTCTTCTACCAACCCAATACCAGCCCACTCCCTTCAGCGGCCCATCAATAATTTCCAAAACCCGACCCAATTTTCTATTTCTTTTCCCCAATGTAAACAACAACAACATCAACAGTTCCACTAACAATTGCTAAAACAACAACGTACAATAGCTTCCAAAAAATAATTCCAAAACCAAAAGTTCAAATTTTAAATTTCAAAATTTGTACTAGATTGTACAATTCAACCTCAACCTTGTCCTTTTTTTCATTTTGAAATTCAAAATTTATACTAGATTGTACAATTTCACCTCAACCTTATCCTTTTTCTATTTTGAATTTAAAAATGTATACTAGATTGTACAATTCTACTCAACCTTGTCCTTTTTCCATTTTTTGAAATTCAAAATTTGTACTAGATTGTATAACTCAGCCTCACCTTATCCTCCAGCAAACTTTACCCTCAATTAAAAATTCCTAAAACACCCCTAAGTTCTTTTCCCACATTGGTGGATTCAAAGAATTTAATTCTCATCCTCTCATGTAAATACTACTACTATATTGGTAGAAGGTCAAGTTTTAAAGAGTGAAAAAAATTTACGCAAAGAGTTAAAATCTCTTAGTAAATTTTTTTCAAGCGGTAGGCTAATCGGGGTTCTCAAAAGATTATTTTTTGGTGGTAACCAAGACTCTGAAAAAAACTTGAAGTCCCATTTTGCTGCTCCAAAAAATGTCATTATACCTTTCTCTTTTAGTATTGTTATTGTTTTCTTCTTCATCTCCTTCTTCGTAGTAGTAATTTTGTTTGCTGGGATTGTTTGTTTTAGATGGCCTTGAAGGTCATAGGATTTGTGACATTAATATTATGGTTATTTTTATGTTCATGGTATAAAATGAGCTAATGTGTTTCTTTGATTTTATTCTTTGATTATGATGCTTAGATCGATAAAGTTTTTATCTTTCCTTGATTAAAATACGTACTCATGCCTTCTTTAAATTCGTTGTTGATGGATATGTAAAATTGTTTCCTTTATGTTGAAAAAAATAGTTACTATTATTTGTTTCGCCTTAATAAATTAGATGGATAAAGTTTCGACCTTTGCTTGATTAAAATACGTACTCATGTCTCATTTAAATTCATTATTGGCATATATGTTTACTTTTAGCATGTAAAGTTATTTTCTTTATGTCGAAAAAGAATAGTTACTATTGTTAAGGGTCTATGAAATTGTTTCTCAATTTGAAGTAGTGAGTTACCCGTATCTAGGAATTTGGTGTTATTTTTGAAAGGCATATCATAGTGTGTTATGTCTGTGACCTAGCGATTTATAAAATCACCGCTTAAGGTTGAAGTTGACCACTTTGCATACACATGATAGTTGGCTCATTCACATGTAGAAATTGTAATTCAAGTGCTACTTTTAAGATCTAACTCCTTAATCGATCCTTAATTCTTTTGATTAAAGAGTTATTTTTTTTCATGATTATATGCCATGTTGAAATGCTAAGTTCTTTGATATATGTTTGCAGTCATGATTTACTCTTTTCATGGTCAAAACTGTCTTTGATTTTCTCTTGTTTAGATTGAAAAGTTGTTAGAGTTACTGATTTTGTTGAAAAGATGTAAAACTAAAATAGGAGTTGGCATAATTGGATACTTTTTCTTAGAATTAATCTTTTACTATTTTTTCTATGTTGTCTTTGAATATAATTTCTCAAACATGTTTAATATATGATATTTGATTCACCTCGCTTATTGATTTATTTCTTGAAGTATTTTTGTGTATTTAGACGTCCCATTGTTATTCACATACTACCATGAATTTTTCTTCAAATCCGTTGATTGACTCTATTGGGTATTGAAAAAGTATTGTTGCATTAGTATATTTTGTATTTATATTTGAAAGGTCACAAAAATATTTTCCCGTCTTATGCTCATTTTCTTTTTCTTTATTTAATGAAAATGTGTCGTAGACTATATCATATCATAGCATTTGGTGCATATATATGTTAATCTATAGGAATATTTTTTCAAAGTTTAAGCAACTAAACTTGTGGATCAATTTCTTCTTTTCAAGGATTAGTTGATTATATTATGCTAAATTTGATTTTTATAAGATTGTTTGAGAAATGGGTTAATTTCCTTTTCGTTGGATAATTTGATTTATTTTTTATATCATAGTATACCATTTATTTATGCTTGAGAATACTATTTTTCCATCTCATCATTTATCTATTAAGTGTAGATTTTCGAACACATATTAATTCTTTTTCTTTTATCTTTTACTTTGCATGAATCTGTTTTGGAGTCTAAAAATGCACTCTTTCCCTCTTGCATTTTGTAATGGGCCAATAAGGCCCACTTCTTTGAGTCAAGTCCAGAGATTAAAGTCAAAGTTGTTTATATGGCGTGCGGGTGCAAGAAGATAGAAGAAGGAAAATGAGTCAAAACCCATTGATGAGTTTGCTAAGAGACTTGAAAAGTCTCAATTTTTATTATTGTCTTATTCTTTATTTATTTATTTATTTATTTATTTATCTATTTGTTCATTCATTTAGGCCTCAAAGCCAAAGTTGTAATTTAATATAGGTGAAGTGGATTTTTAGGCCTTCAAGGTTCGAAAACTAGCTTTGGAGAGGTTCTGTGCCAAAAGCCAAAATGATTTGACTAGGACAGGTACAAGTGGGGCAAAAACTCAAATGGATTAGATTAGGACAGGTTGTGGGCTGAAAGTCCAATTAGATTAGGACAAGTTCATTTGAATGATTTGGGCCTAATGGCCCAAGTCTTTTAGTCTCCCCCTTTCCCCTTTATATGTTAGTTGCTGCTTTTTTTAGTTTTCTTAGACTTAGTAAAAATTTTCGCTAAGTAAAAATTTTAGCTAAGTCGTCAAAACTCATTTTGCATAAATCTTGAAAATAAACTTTTCCTTAATTGATTTCTTTTCGAAAATCGACTTTCCCTTTTAAAGTTAGTCAAAAGTTATTTTCAAATAGTCCGGATAACTGCAAGTTAGAGGATACTCTTGGTGCCTTAGCAAACTTCCAAGAGTATTAATAGGAACCATTTACTTGGAATTTCTAAACTTAAAAGGTTTTTTTTTCTGTTTTGAATCTTTTAAGTAATATTTTTAGTTTTTCTTGATATTTTCTCAAAATCAAGTGGTGATTCTAAAATTTCTTAAATTGTTTTGAACTTTTCTTTAAAGTTTCTAAATAGTTTAAAAGTTTGAAAAATAATGTTTTCCAATCCTTCGAATCGAAAAAGGGCAAAACAGTAATAGTGACTCCACTGGGACTTTAGCTAGTTTCTAACCAAATATGTGAATTAGCTTCTTTGACTAACTATTGTAGTGTTTAAAATGTTTATATGCTTATGTGTTTAAATTATTGCATTTATGAATTGTTGCATTCATGGCTTACTTTGACATTCGGTTATTAAACTGTTTAGGGTTTCGTGGATGTTCCGGTCCCTATAGTTAAATTCTAAATAAATTGTTCGGAATACGACAATTTATCCACGCGTGAGCTGTCTGATGGTTGTTTATATTTCCAAACTCAAGTCATCCATTTGGGAACATGGTTCAAACCTACTCTAGACACCTAGGATAAAGTAAAATCAAAACCCTATTTTTAGGTATGAGCTTAGGATGATCTAATACCTGAGGGGGTATTGGGCCCATTAGAAACCTACCTTGCATCTACTGACTACGAGTCATAACAGACGATCATACCTTATGTGTTAAATTAAAGGATATAATATCAGATTGTACGGATCATTGTTCCTTGGGTTTTGTAATGCCCCAAGTCTGTACCCCGAACGCTACATAATGCTTACGACCCCGAAGGATCACAAGCTAACCCATGTCTGATATCTGCTAAGAGCACTGAATAATACACTGTATCTAGCAAGAATTCATCTCAACCTATGCTAGCTACGAAGTTCTGTAACTCAGGGATTGCTACTAAGGGTTAAACCCTACACTAACAGGAATGCCCCCATCCCTGGGTTCGCTCAGTGCTGAATCCTACTCCCATCTGAAAGACACTGAACTAATTATACTAACTGGACTGGACTAATACTGAGTTTACTGAGTTTTCCTAAATTTTGCAACTGACTGAGAGTACTACTGGTCGTGGCATGACTAATACTATTTTGTAACTCACACTGGCTCTAGGTAAACAACTAAATTATTGGGTATTAAATACCCCCTGGACTCTATAGCATGAAAAGTAAAGAATCACATGATCTTGCAAAGCATAACAATGTACACATGTTCATATTTTATCTATAGAGACATTTTATCAAACACTTGTAGGGCATAAGCTTGTACATATACTAACATGTCATGATTTTATCAGTTTATTCACATGGACATTCTATCAAACATTTGGAGAGCACAATTTTATTCACAAAATCATGGTTAACATATAAGCATGACAATTACAATGCCCAAACTTGCAATTTCATGGGTTTAACATGCAATTCATATTACCAAATTAACATCATAGACACATTAATCAATTTATAAATACAAGGGTTTATCAAGATAATCATATATATCATATATTCATCACACATGTTATTCAATTTCATGAAACTTGCACTTAAATCATGGCTTGAAACCCAACTAATATCATGAACTTGAATTCAATCTAATTCAAACGTGAAAATCATAAATCTGAGATCTTGTATGTTTAAAAAGGGATTCTTGGACTCTATGGGTGAAAGGAACCCATAGATGAACACGTAACATACCTTAGAAGATATTTTCTTGAAGGTTCTTGGAGGAACTCTTAGGCTAGTTCTTGATTTCTTGAACTAGGGTGTTTTCCTCTTTAAGAGAGAATGTTTTATTTTTTAGAGAAAGTGAGGAAATAATGAGGCAATAGGTTATTTGTGGGTTTAATTTTGTGTTTAGACTGATTAGGTCCATGGAAAAATACCAAAATACCCCTGGGAATAAAGGAAAATTCGTCACTGAAAAACTCAATTTTGGGCCCTGGCGTGACGCAGCGCTATCGTCCTATGTCACTGAAAAATGAAAATTGGGAACTAGGGGCTAGGCGCGACACGGTGGAATCGCGATGCCCCTTTGATTTTGAATTTTGGACTCAGCACGATGCGGTAGAATCAAGGTGGAACACTAAAAAAGGACAATTATGAACTGAGCCTATGGCATGACGTGCCAATATTGGGATGGAGCACTGGAAAGTGGCAATTGCCATTTGGCTTGGCTCCGCGATGCGCTGACGTTCCAGGTGGTACACTGTATTACAAAAATGCCTCTAACTATTCACCCGGGTATCGAATTTGGGTGAATTTTATATCGTTGGAAAGCTAATTGAATCTCCTAGGAAATGGCATGCTCTAAACTGAAAAATACTGAGTATTTCAAAAATTTTATGTAGGATAACTCATATACTGAGAGTTAAATTAAGCTAGGAAAATATGGGGTATTACAATATCTCCCCTTTGGGAACATTCGTCCTCGAATGAGACAGATTAAGCTGAGAAGCACTGATAGACTGAGTCTACACACTGAACATGCACAACTGAAACTGACTACATGACTGAACTACTGACAAACTGAGTTTCCATATTGAACATGCATATCTGATGCATGGAATACATGACTGACCTGATTCATAAATGCATGACTGATTATGTAACAGCAAAGAACTAAACATGGAACTGAGTAAATCTAAGGAAGGTTGTTACCTTAGGCTGAGAATACTGATGAACCTGAGATCATTTACTAGACATATATAAATGGGAACACTAGAACATTACTGAGTCTGAAACATGAAATATATGAACTAAATATTGTGAACTGAATTAATTTCTTGGATACATGTCATACGGCTGAGATTGGAACTTGAGGGTCAACTTATGAGTACCCACTACTCCAAACTGGATTCGTATATGAAGAGAAATTGGAAGGTTTAGGACATGAAAGCTCGGAGATGATAGTGCATCTACCCCTTGAGAAATTATATCCCTCGAAGAATGTTGACTTTGATGAGATACTAAGGAAAAACTAGGATAATGCACGAGGCACCTACAGATTGAATTATGCTGAATATCTGAGATCTGAAACTGAGGCATGATACATGAACTGAGCTAAATTTGCAACTACCAGAATGCTCTATTTTGGGATAGGACAACTAGATGGAAAGATGGTAAACCATCCAAATTTGTTTGCCAGACTGCTAAACTAGATTGCTGGCTTTACGGACTAACTCATACTGAAAACTTATACTTAACTGGAGCATTTCTTTGACACTCTTCCTATAAGGTTCTAATGACTTTAGGAGGGGTAAGGAATCTTGGCATAGTCTGAATAATAAACCACAACATGGCCAAAAAAATTTGTAATATGGGCACTGATATCCCTACTTACTAAGGTTTGAAGAATAGAATATTTACACCACAGATTTACAAAGAGGTCTAAACTGAAGATATACATGACACAGTCTGAATTTAACAGATCATTAGGAGCGTAGCATGAGTTATGGGAATTAAGCATACTGTGAGGTATGAGTACCTGAGTCATGAGCTACATGACTTGAGTTGGAGTGTCTGTATTCATGGAACATGATTCATTATACTAAAAACTGTAAGCGTACCTGATTTTCGATAATGTGTCCAATTATGAGCTAGGATCATAGAGCTAACATGTAATGCGTGAGTACTGACATTACTGATATTACTACTAAAATCTGAAAGCCTGACTTGGTTACTAGTTCGAACATCTCCCCCTTAGCTTAAAGCCATCATTCTAAAGTTGTGAACCACTTAATCAATAACTCTAAACTGAATTATCACCATTTTACTCTAAAGTATGGGGTACACACTGAGGAGAGATTTGCTAATATTTTGGGTCTATCACTAAAGTTGATGGCTATATAGGGATTACGAAGAAAGTAAAGCCTCGGGAATTAACAAGGCATAAACATAAAGATGAAAGACTCATAACGTACCCGTAACTATATCAGGAAAACTTCCCTGATCATGGCGAGACTGGAGTGCATAAAATCTGTTTTGGCATTGACCACTAGTGGTACTGGAAATGGCGCCCTGCTGAGTCAGGCGACCGGATGGAGCTGTAGGATGACTGTACAGACTTTGCAGACTAGCCATAGGACATTCTCGAACTCTGTGACCTGACTCACCATATCCAAAACACACAACACTTTTGACTTTACACATACCTAGGTGATTTCTACCACATTTCTCGCAAAGTGGATGGGTACGACCACTACTCACACTACCCTGGGTTTTGGAGCCTGGCTCCCCATCCCAATGGTCATTTCTGAACTTTGGTACTGGCACACTAGCTGAATATGGAGCTAAAACTAAAGACTTTGGACAAAATTGGGAACGGTTACCGCCTTCTAACTTAGGCTGAGCAAAACTAAAACTACTCATTTTGGCTCTCTTATTTTCTCTCTCCTTTTTCTAAAGTTTCTGCTCCTCAATCTGTTGAGCATGGACCATAAGAATAGATGTGTCCATCTCTTTAATCAACATCGTAGTCCTACACTTCTTGACTATGGTATTAGATACCCTAGATACAAACTTGCTCATTCTGGACCTATTGTTTGCTACTACATGGGGAGCATACCTGGCTAACTGAGTAAACTTGTGGGAATACTCTTTCACACTCATTCTGCTTTGCCTGAGATTTATGAACTCTAGCACCATGGCTTCTCTCAGCTCTAAGGAAAAGAATCTATCTAGAAAAGCAATAGCAAACTCTTCCCACTCTATGGGCTCTGCATCTGTACCCCTGTCTACCTTTTACTACTTAAACCATGTATGAGATATAACTTCTAGCTGATAGGCAGCTAACTCTGCACTCTCATTGGAAGTCACTCCCATAATATCTGTGACTTTCTAAACCTGATTGAGAAACTCCTGTGGATCCTCTTCTAACTTTGATCCTGAGAATAGGGGGGATTCATTTGGGTGAAGTCCTGAATCTTTGCTGCAGTAGTATTAGACACTAGGTTGGCCAAAATAGCAGTTGGCCATTCATTCTGGGCTGTTACAGAATTGGCTAGAGTAGTGAATATAGTTCTGAATTCTACATAGCAGACATGCTCATCCATAGGATCTGCCTAAATAGGTGAGGTGCTGACTAATTTTGGGCTCTCCTTTCATTAGCCCTTTTGGGAGGCATGTTCTATGAACAAAAGAAAGAAACAGATTAGACTAAGAGTTTATCTTGAGGTTATGCTCACTCGCACGAGATGAATACTGAAAGAAGGGAAACTTTTCCTAAAATATCTCATAGCTTCCTGTCCATGAGTGTGGCACGCTACACACCATACACAAGACTCTAGTAGATGCGGCTTTCAGACTCCCTAGGACCTTATTGAACCTTAGGCTCTGATACCAAGTTTTTAACGCCCCGAGTCTGTACCCCAGATGCTACACGATGCTTACGACCTCGAAGGACCACAAACTAACCCATGTATGATATCTGCTGTGAGCACTGAATAATATACTGTACTAAATGCAGAAAATAGGCCAAATGCCATAAGGTTCAAAATTTGAAATAATGATAAATAACAACATTTGATAAAACAACTGAATCTAAAATACTATCTAAACTAGTCTAGTCTGAAAAGCCTCTAACTGAACTGTTGGAATATGGAGTTGATGGGACAAGCCCCCCAACTAACTCTAAATACTGAAATACTGAAACTACTGAAATGCTAAAATAAAAGCATATCCTCAATAGATGAGGACTCACTACTAAATCTACGACTGCCGACTGGATCTGTCTAAGCGCGGTTGGGAACCTGAGTGTCCGAACCTATGATATGAGACATCATATCGTAAAGAAAGAGTATGTGATCAGTACGTGAAATGTAATGGTATGCTAGATGAGGTAAGGCTGAATGCAAAGATTCATATGCATGAACAGTAACTAACTGAATAATATAGAGTAACTGAATGTAAGAGTATGTGGATAATCTGAACTACTGTAAATACTGAGCACGCAATACTGTGTATATATATAGTGTAACTAAGCTTTTCTAAAGCTAATTACTGAGTTTTGATACAGAGTAACTGATAATCTGAGATTTTTGATAACTGAGCTACTGATACTGATTGTTGTATCTAACAGTCCCGATTCTGTAGAAATGAACTGAGTTTTATTTTGAAGACTAAATTTAAAACTGTGAGAGGTAATTATCTAATCGATATGCTCCAAATAAGATAATATAATTGAGTTGGGGTCTAAAATATAACCCCAATTAGAAGGGTGTCAGTATCGTGCCACGGGTACTAACAATGGCTGTGAGTTAACCCTAATTGGTAGAAAGACATTTTTTCAACCCTTAACTGGCAGGAAAACTCATGAAAGATATGTCAACCCTTATCTAGCAAGAAGTCATCTCAACCTATGCTAGCAACGTAGTTCTGTAACTCAGGGATTTCTACTAAGGGTCAACCCTACACTAACCGAAATTCCCCCATCCCTGGGTTCGCTCGGTACTGAATTCTACTCATAACTAAAAGACACTAAACTGATTATACTGAACTGATTATACTAAACTGTACTAGACTGATACTCAGTTTACTAAGTTTTTCTGAGTTCTGTAACTGATTGAGAGTACTACTGGTCGTGACATGACTAATACTATTCTGTAACTCACACTAGCTCTAGGCAAACAAATTATTGGGTATTAAATACCCCCAGGACTTTATAGCATGAAAAGTAATGCATCACCTAATCTTGCAAAGCATAACAATGTACACACGTTCATATTTCATCTATAGAGACGTTTATCAAATACTTCTAGGGCATAAGCTTGTACATATAGTAACATATCATGATTTTATCACTTTATTCACAAGAACATTCTATCAAACACTTGGGGATTACAACTTCATGCACAAAATCATGGTTAAAATATAAGTATGACAATTACAATGCCAACTGGCAATTTTATGGGTTTAACATGCAATTCATATTACAAAATTAACATCATAGACATATTAATCAATTTGTAAATGCAAGGTTTTATCAATATAATCACATATTCTTCACACATGCTATTCAATTTCATAAAACTTGCACTTAAATCAAGGATTGAAACCCAACTAATATCAGAAACATGAATTCAATCTAATTGAAATGTAGTAATCATAAATCTGAGATCTTCTATGTTTAAAAAGGGATTCTTTGACTCTATGAGTGAAAGGAACCCATAGATCAACACCTAACATACCTTAGAAGATTCTTTCTTGAAGGTTCTTAGAGGAACTCTTAGGCTTGTTCTTGATTTCTTGAACTAGAGTTTTTGTCTCTTTGAGAGAGAATGTTTTATTCTTGAGAGAATGTGAGAAAATAATAAGGCAATAGATTATTTAGGGGTTTAATTTTATTTTTGGACTGATTAGGTCCATGGAAAAATACCAAACTACCCCTGGAAATAAAGGAAAATTCTTCATTGAAAAACCTAATTTTGGGCCCTGGAGCGACGTGGCGCTATCGCGTTGTGTCACTGAAAATTAAAAATTGGGAACTGGGGGCCTGGCGTGATGCGGTCGAATCGTGGTGCCCCTTTGATTCTGAATTTTGGACTCAGCGCGATGCGGTAGAATCGCGGTGGACTGCTAAACAAGGAATATTGTAAAATGAGCCTATGACGCGATGCGCTAATATCGCAATGGATCACTGGAAAGTGACAATTGCCATTTGTCTTGGCTTCGCGATGCGCTCACGTTCCAGGTGGTACATGGTCTTATAAAAATGGCTCAAGTATTCACCTGGGTATCACATTTGGGCGAATTTTATATCGTTGGAAAGCTAATTGAATTTTCTATGCAATGATAGGATCTAAACTAAAAAATACTAAGTATTTCAAAAATTTTATATAGGATAACTCATGAACTGAGAGTTAAATTAAGCTAGGAAAATACAGGGTATTACAAGTTTGAGGGTTTTATTTAGCTAATTTCCTTTAATCAAAAGAAGATCGACATCGAAAGGATCAGAGGTTTTAGGAAGTCCAAGATTGAAGGACTTCCAAGGAGGCTTAGTTTAGATTTACTCCCCTGCGTGATATTGATATCATGTATTTCTCCTTTCCCTTATTTTGTATCCCCATTTGATTTATTCATGTAGTTTGTATTATATTTTAGAGGAAATGGAACGTCTTGCAAACGGCATGTATATCTTTCAAATGTTAGGCTTATCTTTGGCTTAAAAGGTACCAAGTATGTTAGGACGCGTTAAAAGTTATTTATGTACTAATGTGTTTCATTATTTTAGTTTGGCTATATGTTGCTTGATTTGTGTGTTTCAATAACATGTGTTTTGCTTTACACAAAACTAGTCAATTATTCCGTCCCAAAATCTTAAAGCGTTATTAGGCATATAAGACTCAAAATTTAGATCTTCATAAAAAGCTCTCAAAAGTTCACCGATCAAATCCTTTCTAGTTCATCAAAGTTTTGTTCAAAAATTCATTTGGTCCTTGTCTAATTCACATTGACCACGTTGCTCTTACAATTTGCTTTTCTTAAACTTAATTATAGCTAGAGCTATTAAGACATTTTATTAATGAAAAGATTATGTTGTCTTCCAAAAAGCTTTCCACATATGCCTTTATGATGTCTATTCGTAAACACCCTATCTCTTCAAATCACTTAGTTCATTCTATTTGAAATATTATTTTTCTCATTAAACTCAAAATCCATCAAATGGTCAAAGTTTTGATCATTCTGTCTCTTTCTCAAAGTGTCCTATTCTTCGAATTCTGGACTAGTCTATTTCAAACCAAATATATTCATTTATTTTGTATATTATTTTTTTCAATTAGTACGATCATGAACTAATATTTTAGCTTTTAAGTGTTTTTTCTTTTAGAGAGAGACTGATTTGTGTTGGTAATTAAACTTGTTTGCTTCACAAAGACTAAAAGTAAAGTAATCGCTGGGAAAACATCAATATTTTACCCGGTATAAGGTCAAGAGAAAAACTATAGACTCATCAGTTCTTACTTAGTCTAACAGAAAGACTCGTTCAACTATGGATCCTAGTTTGATCAGCACTTCATCTAAATCAGCTCCCACCTTATTTTTGGTAATGGACCCTAGTCCCCCAATAGGAAGAAAAATAACCCCAGAGGTAGTTGCTGGTTTGGAAAACAAATTGCCGAATGAAGGTTTATGTTGATACAAAGAACACCTTCTCAGAATCCTCCAAACATGACTCTGTCTCCTGATGCTCGACAAAGAGGTCTTATGTTTTCGATATCAGAAAGAGTTGATCTGGATGGTCCCTTTTCCACTTCTCAAAATGTTCATTCTCCTTTGAATGCTCCTTTTGTGTATGCATTTTATCCTCCAAAGGTTTAGAACATAACACTATCGCATCACACTTCGCTAGTGTACACCTATGTTATCACCCCACCGGAGAGATAAACTCAGGGTTTATACCGCCTACATATTGATCATTATGTTAAAGTTGAAAATGATCCTAGGGTGTACATAGATGATATGGCAAATAGAAAGCTCAAGGCTTTAGAAGATGCAATGGGAAGCCTTAGAAGGCTTGGAAGTAATCAAAGTGTGAAGTATGAAGAGTTGTGTGCATTTCTCGAGATTGAGTTGCCTCCTGGTTACAAGATTGCAAAATTTGAAAAGTTTGATGGGTCTGGAAATCCCTTTTTTCATTTGAAAACTTATTGTGGAAAATTGATTGGCATGGGCAAAAATAAAGGAATATGAGTCAAGATATTTAGTCAAAGTTTGAGTGGAAAGGCTCTAGAATAGTATACTAAATAAGATGTGGATAAGTGGCGCACTTGGGATGACATAGAAAATGCTTTTGTGGATAATTACAAGTTTCAAGTCGATATCATTCCTGACAGTATCTCTGTCATAAAGCTAAGACAGAAAACAAATGAGAGTTTTCGTGAATATGCCATACGGTGGAGAGAAAAAGCAACTAGGTTTCATCCTCCTAGGGAGGAAGCTGAAATAATCAGTTACCTTATTCATGCACTAAGTCCAGAGAATTTTGATTGCATGGTGATGATGGTTGGAAATACATTTAATGAAATTGTCAAGATTGGAGAAATGATTGAGGATGGCCTCAAGACAGGGAGGATAATAAATTTGACAAAACTACAATCCACTCATAAGAGTTTTCAGATTTGGTTTTTTGGAAGTGGAAAGAAAAAACGAAAATGAAGTGATGGGAGTAACGATTCAAGGTGGTTCATCCAACTATAAATAATCCCCACGATACCAACCCAATGCTCAATCATGTTCCCCATTTTCATACAAACTGAGGCAAATTTTTAAGAGGATCTAAGAATTTTATCAAGATCATCTTTTTCAAGTTACATAGAAATGAAATTGAAGCATGTAATTGGGACAGAAATTTTTGAGAAGGTCTCAAAAATTTTACAAGACTCAACATTTGCTACAAAGGTGACCACCAGGCGTTGCTAAAGTTGAAATCAGGGCATAGTTATTGAGAAGTTCTTTAATTTCAAACCATGCCACATCAATTTGAACTCAAGTATTTTACATTTTAGACTAAGTAGAATTTTGAGAAGATCTAAAAAATTTTATACTAGATGATGTCATAAGTTACAAGGAAATTCGAGAGTTTTTATGTTATAAACGGGGGCAGAATTTTTTATGAGGATCCTCAAAAATTTCACAAAACTGTGCTTCAAGATCAAAAGTCAACAAGGTGCATCAAGAGAGCAAGGTAATACCAACACAGTCAGTCTCTCAAAACTAAGAATTTTTTCATTGGATTCAAGAATAGTGAAGTCATGAAGTTGACAATGCTAAGCATATCAAAAGATATTACCAGACTCACCGTGGCCTTGCCATAATAATTCGTACAACCTCTCTTCTCCATTTTTCCTCTTGATTATGTTTCTAATACTTCATTATGATCTCTAACATTTTCTCTGATTTTATAGGAAAATGATCGGGCATAACGATTAAGATATAGGGATATTATTCAAAACACTTTCTCTAAATCATCATGAGTCAAACGACTTTATATTTAAGTTTTATCTTCTGTTACACTCTTGGCTTAGCTACAAAAAATTATTAGGTTATTAATTACTGTTGTTTGAGTTATGCAAGTGACATTATGGAAAATCAACTCTAAGAATTAACACAGTTAATCCTCCCTAAGTTTGGGGATTCAATCTAGAAGCTTAGGATATACACAAGTCCTTTAGGATTTCTGATTCAAAGAATGAAGTTCAACGAATCAATTCTATTTTTAATATATATTAGTTCTTTCTACCCTCCAAGAAACTTATTAGATTGTTATCTCATTTGAGGTGACACATCTTATTATATTGGGGATATCCACCCTTTCAAGAGGACATATCGAATTATCACTTCAATCGAGGTGACACATCTTATTAAATTTGGGTCATTCACCCTATCAAAAGGATATATCTTATTATATTTGAATTTTTCACCCTTTAAGAGGGTGCATCAGATCATTTCTTTATTTGAGACAACATGTTATTATGCTATGGATTGTCACCGTCTTCAGCATGACATGTTATTATGTTTGCATCGTCAACTCCTTCAGAGTGACATGTTATTATGTTATAGACCGTCAACTCCTTTAGTATGACATGTTATATGTTATGGACCGTCACCTCCATCAACGTAATATGTTATGGAGTGTGACCTCCTTCAATGTGGCATACTAAAACAAGGTATGCACAATTTTCTTTATATTACATTTGATACTAATAAGTTTAGTGCAGGTAATTAATAGACATGTTGGACTGTCACTCTATTCAAAGTGGCATTTTACATTCAAAATGGGTCGTCCGCCCTTTAATGAGACACGTTAGATCGTCACTCCATTAAAAGTGGCATGTTATAGTTATATGGGTCGTTCACTCTTGAATGAGACATGTCGAGCTGTCACTTCGTTCAAAGTGGCATGTTACATTTTAAATGGGTCGTCTGCATTTCAATGAGACACGTTGGACCGTCACTCTATTCAAAGTGGCATGTTACATTCAAAATGGGTTGTGCGCCCTTCAATGAGACATGTTAGATTGTCACTCTATTCTAAGTGACATGTTACATTTAAATTGGGTCATCCGCCCTTCAATGAGATATGTTGGACCATCACACCATTCAAAGTGGCATGTTAGATTCAAAATGGGCCATCCTCTCTTCAAAGAGATATGTTGGAGTATCACTCCATTCAAATTGGCATGTTACATTTAAAATGGGTCATCCACCCTTCAATGAGACACGTTGGACCATCACTCTGTTCAAAGTGGCATGTTATATTTAAATTGGGTCATCCGCCTTCAATGAGACACGTTGGACCGTCACTCCATTCAAAGTGGCATGTTACATTTTAAATAGATCGTTGGCCTTTCAATGAGACACATTGGACCGTCACTCCATTCAAAGTGGCATGTTGAATTCAAAATGAATCACTCACCTTTCAATGAGACGCGTTGGACCGTCACTCCATTCAAAGTGGCATGTTACATTCAATATAAATCATTCGCCTTTTACTGGTACATGTTGGGTTGTCACCCCGTTCAAAGTGGCATAACATTTTTAGAATAGGTTGTGCAAATTGGTTCATTAACTATCTCAGCACAGCATATTCAAATAGGTTTGCCCTAATTTACGTTAGTGTAATGCTACATTTAAAGCTAATCATTTTATTTGAGATGTTATCGAGAGTATCCGAAAGGATGAAATATCAAATTAAAACCATAGATGCAGATGAATCCAAAAAGAAAGCAACACAATGTGGAATGTTTTCTTAGTAGCAAAACGGGACGTAGTTTAGAGAGGGATGTCAAACTCTTTGGATGCGAGCTAAAGGATGATTGCAACCACTATCAAACCACAACTCTGTTAGAATTCATGTGGGTACTTTAGGATATTTCAGTTTCAACTTCACTTTCGGGATATTTCTACACTTATACCGAGGGTAACCTTCTCTTTCTTTCAAATTTGAGTGATAGGACACCTAGAGCTGCAGAAATTATGTCCAGGTAAATTATTAATTATGGATGTGAAGAGCTCCACATTCATGGTTAATAGGTTACAAGCCTCTTTTTTGCAACTCAATCAACTTATCACTCATCCCAAGCCAAAGATCGTCTAAAATAAAAGATTATATTTTCTACCGATCGAGTCAAACAACAAGCAGTTTGGTTCCCTGAGTCTTAGGGATATGTAGGCTAGGCTTTATGTTGAAAACTCGACTGCATTCCAACCTTCCCCAATCTGCTTATTCCTCAGCTCTCCAGTTTCACAAAAATTCAAAAGTCAAAATATTTTGTGAATTTTTTAAAAATCGTGCTTAAAATCAAGCGTTATGAACTACAAATGGCCTGAGTTCACATGTAACCTGAGATATGTAGGAAACCCGATACCAGGGTCCGTCCATGACTCCGTGAGACTCATGCGAAAACCAATCTCTTTCAGAAATAAATTTGTGGTCAGACAAAAATTAGGAATGTCAAACTCCATTTGCCCAGTATTACTTGCATCCACCCTATCTAAAAGGAAGGGACAATTGTTGACACCTAATTTTTTCCCTCTACGACTAAATTTAATCCTGAGTTTCTTCAATTTTTAATAAAATTGAAATATTTTCTTCATCCGAATAAATACGCTCTAAAATATTTATTTGGATTATTTTTTCATTTAAGTGACGATTATAGATTTTCGTATTTACATATACTAAATTGTATAAATTTAGTTACTTAAATGGATATTTTTTATCAAAATTGAACTTCTATTGAGATTAAACTTGAAAATTAATTCAAATTGGTAAAATCTTTATTTAAATATAATTTATACTCAAGAAGAATTTATTTGGAGAAATATTTATTTGATTTTATCTAATCAAGAAGCTCGATATTAGATGAGGTATTAATTCGTATCAAATTTCAATTTAACTTAGCCTATATATCAAATTTGATAATAATTGAAATACAATTGATCATACTTGCAATGCAATTGGCCAGTTGATTTTAATTTGACCGAAAATTTAATAAGATGACTAATTCCTAAATTGATTGGAGTTATTTTTTTAAATAAACCCAAAACCCTTCTACCAACCCAATACCAGCCCACTCCCTTCAGCGGCCCATCAACAATTTCCAAAACTAGGCCCAATTTTCTTTCTCCTTTACCTAACATAAACAGCAACAACAACTCATGAACAACAATATCAATAGCTCCGCGTACAAATACTAAAACACCATCGTACAACACCTTCCACAAAAAAAATCCCAAAACCAAAAATTCAAATTTTGAATTTCAAAATTTGTATTAGATTGTACAATTCCACCTCAACCTTGTCCTTTTTTCATTTTTGATATTCAAAATTTGTACTAGATTGTACAATTCTTTCCCAACTTTGTCCTTTTTTTATTTTGAATTTAAAATTTTATACTAGATTGTACAACTCCACTCAACCTTATCCTTTTTTCATTTCTAAAATTCAAAATTTGGACTAGATTGTACAATTCCACCTCACCTTATCCTCCAGCAAACCTTATCCTCAATTTAAAATTCTTAAAACACCCCTAAGTTTTTTCTCCCACATTGATGGATTCAAAGAATTTAATCTCTATCCTTTTATATAAATACTACTACTATTTTGGTAGAAGGCTATATCTCAAAGGGTGAAAAAAAACTTTTGAGCAAAGAGTTAAAATTTTTTAGTAAAAAATTTTCAAGCAGTAGGCTAATTGGGGTTCTCAAAAGAGTGCTTTCCGATGGTAATCAAGACTCCAAAGAAAGCTTGAAGTACCGTTTTGCTGCTCCAAAAAAGGTAAACTCACCCTTCCCTTTTGGTTTTGTTATCGTTTTCTTCTTCATCTCTTTCTTCATAGTTTCATAGTTGTAATTTTGTTTGCTGGAATCGTTTGTTGTAGATAATCTTGAAGGTCATAGGATGTTGTGATATCAATACTATGGCTATTGTATGTTTATGGTATAAATTGAGGTAACCTATTTCTTTGGCTTTATTCTTTGGTTATTATGATTAGATCGATAAAGTTTCGATCTTTACTTGATTAAAATGCGTACTCATGCCTTGTTTAAATTCGTTGTTGATGGATATGTTCGCCTTTAGCTATTTCTTTTATGTTGAAAAAAATAGTTACTATTGTTTGTTTCACCATAATAAATTAGATGATAAAGTTTTGACCATTTCTTGATTAAAATATGTACTCATACCTCGTTTAAATTCGTTATCGGCGAATATGTTTACTTTTAGCATGTAAAGTTGTTTTCTTTATGTCGAAAAAGAATAGTTACTATTGTTAAGGGTCTTTGAAATTATTTCTTAATTTGAAGTAGTGAGTTACCTGAATCTAGAAATTTGGTGTTATTTTTGTAAGGCATATCATAGTGTGTTGTGTTTGTGGCCTAGCGATTTGCAAATAACCACTTAAGGTTGAAGTTGACCACTTTGGCATACACATGATAGTTGACTCATTCACATGTAGAAATTATAATTCAAGTGCTACTTTTAAGATCTAACTCCTTTATCGATCCTTAATTCTTTTAATTAAAGAGTTATTTTTATCCATGATTATATGTGAAATGTTAAGTCCTTTGATATATGTTTTCATTCATGATTTACTCATTTTCCTGATCAAAACTGTTTTTGATTTTCTCTTGTTTAGATTGAAAAGTTGTTAGAGTTATAGATTTTGTTGAAATGATATAAAACTAAAATAAGAGTTGGCATAACTGGACTATTTTTCTTTGAATTACTATTTTACTATTTTTTATATCTTGTCTTTGAATATAATTTCTCAAACATGTTTACTATATGATATTTGATTCACCTCGCTTATTGATTTATTTCTTGAAGTATTTCTGTGCATTTAGACATCCCATTGTTATTCATATACTACCATGAAATTTTCTTCAAATCCATTGATTGACTCCATTGGGTGTTGAAAAAGTTTTT
The DNA here is from genome assembly GCF_002878395.1 of Capsicum annuum. Classification (NCBI taxonomy): domain Eukaryota; kingdom Viridiplantae; phylum Streptophyta; class Magnoliopsida; order Solanales; family Solanaceae; genus Capsicum; species Capsicum annuum. The sequence goes on from NC_061112.1 coordinate 99,338,673, forward strand.
TTGCATTAATATGTCTTGTATTTCATATTAGAAAGGCCACAAAAAGATTTTCCCGCCCTATGCTCATTTTTCTTTTCTTTCTTTAGTGAAAACATGTCTTCGACTATATCATATCATAGTATTTGGTGCAAATATGTGTTAATCTATAGGAATATTTGTCCAAATTTTAAGCAACTATACTTGTGGGTCGATATCTTCTTTTCAAGGATTAATTGATTATATTGTGCTAGATTTGATTTTTTGTAAGATTGTTTGAGAAATGGGTTAGTTTTCTTTTCGATAATTTGATTTATTTTTGATATCATAGTATACTATTTTTTTATGCTTGAGTATACTATTTTTTATGTCATCATTTATCTATTAAGTATAAAATTTTCGAACACATATTAATTTTTTTTGTATCTTTTTCTTTGCATGAATTTGTTTTGGAGTCTAAATGGACTCCTTCCCTCTTGTATTTTGTAATGGGCCAATGAGGCCAACCTCTTTGATTCAAGTTTGAAGTTTAAATTCAAAGTCAATTATATGGCGTGTGGGTGCAAGAAGATGAAAGAAGAAGGAAAATGAGTCAAAACTCATTGATGAGGTCGCTAAGAGACATGAAAAGTCTCGATATTTATTATTGTATTATTCTTTATTTAATTATTTCTCTATGTATTTGTTAATTCATTTGGGTGTCGAAGCCAAAGTTGTAATTTAATATAGGTGAAGAGGATTTTTGTAATACCCCACATTTTTGGACTAGTCCTTGAATCATAGTTCCTACGTGTTTAAGCTATGATCTAAATGATTCCCATGCAAATATGAGTTTCATGATCTTTATCCTTATGTTTGATTTGATTTTGAGGTGAAAAATGTTCATAAGAATCACTTAAACAAAGTTGATCTTAGAGCATTTGATTCGTCCAAAGTTTGGTATTTGATTCTACAAGCATCTAATTTAAACGTGTATAAATTTTTATATACGTAGAATTTTGCAGGTGAAGACGCACCAAATTGTATATAATTGAATTAGCTTTCCAACGATACCAATTTTTCCTAAATCCAAACCCGATACATAATCGTAAAACATGCATGCTAAGTTACAGTAGTACTCAGTCGGTTACAGAACTCAGTGAACTCAGTCCAGTTCAATCAGTCAATACGATCAGTAAAAGTTCAGTAAAGCCTAGTACAGTATAGTGTTCAGTTCAGTGTCTTCAGTTGGGAGTAGGATTCAGCATCGAGTGAACCCAAGGATGGTGGCTCACCTGCCAGTAGAGGGTGTAATCCCTAGTAGCAGTCCTTGCATTCTAAAACTACGTAGCTAGCGTAGGCTGAGATATCAACCTACCAGTTGAGGGTTGATAAGGTATCCTACCTACCAGTTGAGGGTACCACCATTCTCGTTCAGGGCACCTACCAGATGAGGGTGACTCTTCAACTTGTCTTTACCTGTGGCACGGTACTAACACCCTTCCAACCAGGGTTACAGGTTAGACCCCAATCCATTCAGAGAGAGGCATATCGGTTAGATAATTTCCTCCCACGATTTCAGTTTTAGTTTCAGACTCAGTATAGAACTCAGTTCAGTTCTACAGAATTAGGATTGTTAGATATAGTCACCCAATTATCAACAGCTCAGTTATAAGTAATCAAAACTATCAGTTACTCAGTTATCAAAACTCAATCTCCAGTTCTAGTATGAGCTTAGTTATAGTCTCAGTTACATAGTTACAGTCTCAATTATAGTCCTAGTTACAGTCTCAGTTACAGTCAGTTACAATCTCAGTTATCATCTTAGTTACAGTCTCAGTCACAGTCTCAGTCCAGTAATTAGATCAGTAACTCAGTTCAGTTTTAGGTTTGCTTCACCATAGCGTACAATTATCAGTTATTCAGTTATTAGTATTTCAGTACCTTAGTTTACATACTATTTCAGAATCATGTTATACGCTTGGTCTTGCATTCTCAAATAATACAGTTTTCACGAATTCATGCTCATTTATATCATGTTACTCAGTCAGTCCTTACCTCATATGCATAATACTCTACAGTTTACTCCAGTTATTCAAACTAAGTACAGTTCAATCTTACATGCCCAGTATTCAACTATCATTCATTTAGTTAATCAGATATGTTAGTATGTTTATGCATTCGTGCTCAGTGTCATTGTATATTCAGATCCTCAATTTATGTTAGTCTTCATCACGTAGTTTCAAACCCATTATTCATACAGTATCCATGTTTTATCATATCCCAGCTTCAGTTATACTTATATCATTAAAGTAAAGTTTACAGAAACAAGTGTAGAGATACACCATCTTATCAAAAAATATTTGTCACTCATGCTTTAAGATATTTTAGTTTTTAGTTTATTCCATCCTATTGGTGAGAATACTTACACTTAGCATGCATGTTTTATATACAATGTTAAGGTTAGATGTTTACTGTATTTAAAAAAGATATGTATGAATTTAAATATGCTGTAAATGCTTACCGTTCGAATAGATACATCCATATAATATAAACTGGACCACCTAGCCGAGCTTCGTGCACAAGGTGAATGGGAAGATGTTCCATTACATCAAAGAACGCCGGTGGGAAAATATTCTCCAGCTTGTTGGTGATAATAACAATATTACTTTCCATTCGCGCTAGATTTTCTTCTTTTAATGTGGTGGCACATAAGTCTTTGAAGAACAAATTGATCTCTACTATTGGTTTCCATATGTTTTCATGTAAACCAATAAATGCAATTGGAAGTAATTGTTCTATGAAAACATGACAATCATGGCTTTTCATTTCATTCAAGATTCCTTATGTCATATCAACCCTCTTTCCCAAATTTGAGGCATATCCATCGGGCATCTTCAAACTTTAAACCCACTCACATATTTGACGTTTTTGGTACAAGTTGAATGTAAAAC